>NC_022022.1:11660632-11677461 GCF_000317375.1 Microtus ochrogaster
GGCCTGTGACTTCCTAAGGAATGAACTGTTGGCCAGATTTACAGTATCATGTATGAAATCTATTCCACTAAATGCCTCATATTCAATCATGAAGCAGTTTATTGTCTCCAAACCATCATGCCTTTGGTGCACAATTTGGCAAGAATGTTGGTATTATAACATGCAGTGTCTAGCACGGGGTAAGACTACTGATGTGTTTCTCCTCCAGTGGCTTACCTAACATTTTTGTCATCACGTAGGCTTGCCAAGAAAGAGTGCTTGTATTGTAACTTTTAGGTTGATTCTTCTATGTCTAAAGATAGATGTCATAATTAGTAATGTGATTTTGCATCAAGTAACAGTGAGTCTCCTGGACTAATGGCAACATATTAGATTGTTCTGGGTGCCTGCAGGACAAATAAGTTGTCAGCGGCTGTCCCATGCCTAAAACTTATATTTTCATTTAAAAATCTATGTGTTTTTGAAGCAGTATTATTACACATGCAGAACACTTCTGTTCAGAGTTGTTCTGTGTATTGTAATATTAATTAGCTTACAAGCTAATGAAATGACAGGAAGCTTATACCCATATCATATCATATGGTACATATTTTTTTATATTGTACTAAGTCACTCTGTAGCCCCTCCTCTCCCAAAATGTCCTGGCTGACTTGAACTTTATAACAATATAACTCCTGACTCTTCCATTTCACTGGTGTTCTATTATCACCTGGAAATAACAATTTTCCGTGGAGAAATGAACATAACTTTGCACATAGCTTTTTAAAATACCCTTAGTTACACTTAAAATGAAAGGAGAGAATAGGAAAGAAATAATTTTGCATGAATATGGATAATGAGAAGTTTTACAGAATTTTAATTAAAATGAAGAGTGATTTTTAAGACCTTCTTTCTTCATTGTGTCTCTTGACTTCATTCAGGTTCAGGTCATAACATTTAATTTCTATGGTTCTCAGGATAGTTACACCATAGCAAATAGTCCCCTTTACAAATTGCCACCTGGCTCTGGAATCAATGCTTACCTCAATGTGGTATGACTCTGAAGAGTTTCATAAGGAAAAGAGAAATCACCTATATGCTTGGAAATTTGTGCAGGAGCTTATGTCATTTAACATAGTTGAAAAACAATTACTCAACAATATACTTGGAGAGACAGATCTTATTTATTAGCTATCAACATCACATAATTTAAGCTTTCAGAGCAGGGAATTAACCTATAAAAGCCTTGGTCTCCACATGTTTCACCACTAAATTCTACCTTCTGCCACTACAGGATCACATCATGATCTAGAGGAATTAACACAATTTATAGGTGATCAATCTGTGATAATCTTTGTAACTAAATTTGGCCGTGTAACACACAAGAACGTATTGGCTTTCGCTAGATCCACTTTGTCTCCTGAAAAAGGAGGATAAAAATAGCATGCTCCTTATATATTGAGCAGTATTCCCTTTGCAAACAATCCAAAGAAGACTCAGAAATCAGGACTTGTTATTTGGAGTTGAAGAAGGACCATAGTCAGTTTATTCTTTGCCTTTTTCCTTGGCCTATTTCTTCTGTTAATCTTCCTCTTCCTTTTTACAAAGCAACAACTTCAGGATAAGAATCTCATGCCAAAAAATCAGCAAGTATATTTCTTCACTCTGATTTGTCATTCACTTTATGCTTCCATGTCACAGGCACAGGAAACCCAAAAGATACATTTAAGAAGAAATGGCTTATTGTTCTTATTTAGAAGTACCTCAGCACATCAAGTCTATTGATGGTGGTAGACACATGGAATAGATACTCCTCATATTGTTCTAGCCTAAAAAAAAAACAGAGAAAGCTATACCAAACCAGAGGCACATAAAGCCTCAAGGCCCATTTTAATGAATGAATCTTATACATTAGCTTCTACCTCCAAATTTGTACTTTCTTTGTAAATAGCTGTATCAGCTTGGGATCCAGAGTTAAAAATCAATGGCCTATGGAGTCAGATCTCATTCAAACTACAAAAAGTTTTCATGGTGAAAAACATTCAGTTATATAAATCCAGGCCTCAAGGACAGGGTTTCTCTGTTTAAATCAAAGTTGCAATGCTTCAGACTGTGATCTTTGCCATTGATTTCTGTATTTTTCCTTATTATCATCAATGGTAAAAGAGATACTAAAATTGAGTCTGCAAGTAGGGATGATTTGGATTATGCTGCTTCTAAATGGTAAAATACTAGCAATATAACAAAGATCACTTAGGTAATTCTAGCCCATGCTCATGTTGAACACAAACCAAGATTTACTTCTCTGTTTTCAGTAGTTAATTTTGAATGAAAAATAGAATGGACAAACATTCATAATATCCAGTGAGTCTAAAAAAACAGCTAATTATAGGTAAGTGTTTTTGATTCTATGATCAAATATCTACTATTTGCCATAATATGTAAAACAAAACACTCACTACTAAAATATGTGCCTGCCTGCAACAAAAACTGGTTTGTTTTGTTTTGTTTTGGCTTGGTTTGGTTTTATGGTGAATCTGATATCTTACAGAAAGTCAACTTGGGGAATAACCTTTGAAAGAAACCTTTTAAAGCCACTCCCAAGACTTAAAACCACCCATCTCCAAAAGAATTTTCAGCTATTCTTTTTAAGATTTATTTACTCATTTATTGCATTATATGAGTATTTTGTTTGCATGTATGTCTGCATGCCATAAAAGGCATCATATCCCATTGAGCTATAGATATAGATGGTTCTGAATTGCCATGTGGGTGCTGGGAATTGAACTCAGGGCCACAGAGCCATCTGTCCAGGTTCTCAGCTGACCATTTCTGAATGAACAGTAAGAGAGTGCTAAAGTGTTATATGAGAACAATGGAAAATCATTTCAACAGTTAATTGTTTCCATAAGGGAGGAACCGTGAGGTGTTTCATAAGAATCTCTCCTTGGTTTGTCTCCATTTTCATTCTTCTCCCCACATTGTGAGTAGTTAGCCCACATGGGAAGGATATTGTTCTTTAATGTTCCTTAAATTCTATACCCTGGAGGGAAGGTCCTTATTGAGAGTATACAATAGTTCATTAGTACCAGCCCTGAGCTATTTCTGAGTAGAAGAGAGGCTTCTTTTCAATATACCCATAGTCAGCCTATATAGATTTTCTTTAACTATTGAACTGTAAATATATGGAGAGCTACTTCTGTGATGTACTTGTTCTCCTTAATGCTGCTGCTATCTATACAACAGGCACAAGAAAACTGTGTAGTTCCTTGTGGCATGCCTGGCTTCCAGGATAATGATAAAGAATATCTTGCCTAAATGTTCTTAAAGAAAAGTCTCTAAACCTAAATTCTTCTATCCCTTTCTTGTCTGAAGGCCAATTAATGCCTTGTAGATAGTCAGATCATTTCCTGAGTTCGTCAGGACCTTGTCCCAAATCTCAGGAAAGGCACTGATTATATGAGCACACAGGAGGGGGTTGATGTTTTCCAGGGTCAAAGGCTCTAGTTCTTGCTTGGGGATATGGTATCAGATGGTAGGCAGAGCTTGTAACTCAGAAGATTGTAACAAAGAAAGTTGTGTAGGGATTATAGATTTCTTAAGAAACTACAGATTTCTAAAGAACTTTCTTGGTTGGGGGTAAGAAAGAGGAGAAGAAAACATGAGAACATCAGGCATAAACTTTAGTAAGAAAGACTGGGTATTCTGTGATAAAGATCTCCTCAGACAGACCTGAACCTTTACAAGAGAAGCAATTAATCAGGCTAAACTTCTGCAGTATTGCAGTTTGTCCATCCAGGAGCCCTGATCTCACAATCCTACCTGTATCTCTGTTTCTGTCCTTTCTTCTTTCTTCACTGACCAGCTAGATGAATCCCTGAAACCATGAAGACCTTGACATGTACACACATGTATGTCTGTTGTATATGAATTTTTAAGTTTAACATTATAAATAATGTTTCCCTGTGGCTTTTTCAAATGTCTTTGCTGTTACTTATCTCTCCTTCCTCCCTCTACTCCCAATATTGATTTCTCACCTGTGTTCAATTATCTCCCTCTCTAAGCTCCTTCTCCTCACTTCACACTCATGTTTTTGGCTTCATTTCTGGCTTCTTTGCTTCAGATTTATATTGATTTATATTCAAATCTAAACATCCAGAAATAGAAACCACAAATCAAACCAAACAATACTCTTTCTCAGTCTCAGTTCCCTATTTAAGTATATTTTCCAGTTCATCAATTTGCTTCTAATTTTCACGATTTCCTTTTTTGAAATGCTCCATGTTTTAATTATCTATTAACTAAGAAGTGGACATTTAGCTTGTTTCCATATACTCTCTATAGTGAACAGAATGACAGTAAGAATGCCTGAGGAAGAAGATTGGTGATTCCTTTGGTATATGACAAGGTATACCTGGATCACATGGTAGATATATTTTTAGCTTTCTCCCCACTAATTTACCTGGCTGCTCATTGGTACAATTCCTAGCCTTACACTTGGGTAGGACTACTGTTTGCACTAGTTCTTTGCACTACTATTTTTTAATAGCTGGGGTAGTTTGAAAGAAAATGGCCCCCAAAAGGAGTTGCACTGTTAGGAGATGTGGCTTTGTTGTAGTAGGTATGACCTTGGAGGAAGTGTATCAATATGGCGGTGGACTTCGTGGTTTCATACATGCTCAAACTTCACCCAGTGTCTTGGTGACTCCCATTTCCTGTTGACTGCAAGATACAGGGCTCTCAGTTCCTTCTCCACCACAATTTCTACCTTCATGCCACCATATCCCACCAGGATGATAATGGACTGAACCTCTGAACAGTGAGGCATCCCCATTAAATGATTTCCCTTGAAAGAGTTGCCATGGTCATGGTGTTTCTACATACCCATAGAAACCCTAAGATAATAGCCATTTCTGATACTTTGAGAACTACTCCTTAGGGAGGAGGCTTCCATATCAGTACCAGATCAATGCTTTGAAGTCCAGGGTCTAAAATTTGGCATTTCCAGCAATAGTGTCTTGCTTTGAGGTTCTAGAAATCCACAAAGGACAATGGCAAGAGCCTCTATTGGTTTGGGAGTCTCTGAGATCCCTTTGGCAAACAACTTGAAGGAAGGTTTTCTATGTCTGTCACACAAGGTTTGTTAGATAATCTGTGGCTCTTAGGGAGAGAATTATTACTTCTTTTGACATAACTACATTGTGTGTATGCTCATAAGTGTATATATAAAACAGATGCTTCTTAAGAAAGTTTATAAAATAATTTGCCCTATGATTTTCAAAGACTCTTAGCGTTATTTTTCTTTTCCAAAATCCCCAGAAAAAAGTCCTATTTTTTGACCGCTTCTCCCGAATAACATATGTGTTTTACTATCCCCATCTCAAGAGCTCCTTAATAGCTGTCAATTCATGATCCTTTCTACATTTTTAGCTTCTGCAGTTACTTGGGGTTATATGCTCAAATGCATGCAATATACAAAAACCCATAAAACACAATGAAAACAGTATCAAGGCGCTATTTTATTTGAGCAAACCCAATGAAAAGTAAGAATGATCTCAAATTAAATCCTAAATTATAACTTAAGGAACTAAATAAAACTGGGAATTTATGAGAGCAAAAATTAACTACTTTAAAATATTTTTAAAGACTTGTGTAAAATAGCTAGATGTGGAGAAAATAGAGACAGAGAGAAAAGAATTGGAAGGTTAACATTAGTAAAGAAGTACATTACTATAGGAATCCTATGGATACATAAAAGTTTATGAAAGATTAAAAATTGAACAAATTGGGAGAACTTAAAGAAATGAACATGTTTCTAGAAATTCATTATCCACACAAGTTAATGATTAAGCATAATACAGTAAAACTATAACCACTAAAAAATTAGGACCTGTGATCAGGCATCTCCCAACAAAGGAAAGTTCTGGTTTTTATTTCCCTATATGGAAATTCAACCAAATGTTAAAGAATTATCATCAATTCTTTTAAAAAGGATTCAAGCACTTTAGTGAAAAACACTTTCTAACTCAATACATGAATCCAGCATTATCATGACATAAAAGCTGATTAACAAAATGGAGTGTTTATACTTGTTGAGTAAGGGCTACTGTGGTATCAACTGAAAAAAAAAAACTAGTGCAAATATGCTAGTTACAATCTGACCAGAATCTGTTTGCTTTCTAGTAAGATCCTGATGCAGTTCAAGGAGAACCTGTTGTCCAAAGTCACCATATCATGTACCGAAAGGTGCAAAGAAACCATGACAAAGGAAGGATGTGAAAGCAAGGGGGAGTTCTAATGAACTGAAGAAAAGTTTATACAATTAAGGAGGATAAAATTGATACAGGTAATCTTGAAGTGTCCTCCACTGTCTTGAAGAGAGAGATGCTTAGTCAGTAAAACATGCGGAGGAGAGCAATATGCAATAAACAATGAGTCCAAATAAAAAATAATGCCCATGCCACTGTTGTTTTCTCTACAAACCCCTTTCTCAGAGATGAAGAGGAAGGGAGTGGAGGAGTAAGAGACTAAAAAAGAGTGACTAACCTTAACCTAGTCTCCAGAGGGAATGTTATCAGCTTAGTCTCAGGATAGGCACAGGGTGCCAGCAATTACTTGCCATAGAGTTAGGGGTCTAACTTTTGCTTTCTGTAATTTATTTTAGGATGTTTTGCTTTTCTTTTTGTCCGAGTCAAAGATGCAGTCTGACCTAGGACATGGGTTTGAAGAACATATTACGTCTGATGTGTGAAGACCAAATCCCTTATTCTAGAGTCAACTTCTTGTCTGAAACCACATGGGACACTTTGGCATCCGTGACTACTCTGCGCTGATGCCCAATAAGCATCTGAGAAAGAGTAGCAATAAGGCTTAGAACAGTGGTTCTTACCCAGTGGGTCACAAACACTTTGGGTCAAATGGCTTTTACCAAGGTCACATATCAAATATCCTACATATCCAGACATTTACATTATAATTCATAACAGTAGCAAAGTCACAGTTTTGAAACAGAAATGAAAAGAATTTTGTGGTTGGGGGTCACCACATGAGGAATGGTATTAAAGGTTATTAAAGCATAAGAAAGGTTGGGAGCCACAGGTTTAGAAGTTTAAACTTGTGTGCAGAAATATAATCAAGTAAGGAGTTAAAATAGAGAAGAGGCTTGAAGTTGTGAAATAGCTTCAACCTTTTACCATTTTGTTTTGTTGATTTGTGCAAGTCAGTCATCTTCCAACCCTCAACCCATCTCTTACTACCGGAAGACACTTTTTCCTGAACTAGCCTACTGTGACCACCACTCCTTGGCCTCTCAGTGCAGCTCCGTCAAGAGGCCAGCGACAGTGTGAGGGCCAGCTGGATCTGCTGTGCCGCAAGGCATTGACTGGTCAAGTCATCTGTTCAGAGGTTCGTTGATGGCGTTTTTTTCTTACTACTTCATTTGCCTACAAAATCCCTTACTATCGTAGAAACAATCCAGAAAAAAAAATCAGGCCTTTTGTCCAAAATACATTGTCAGGGGGGCTCAAACTCATTCAGCTTACAGAAATAAAGGGTAGAAGTTTTTAACAAAAGATATAATAATCCTAAATATGATAAAAAGAGGGGGAACACTTGGTTCAGTCAAATGAACAGGTACAACTTGAGGTACTTTGATAACTCTACCATCAAAAACTGAAACTTCCAGCCAGGTGTTGATGGCACACACCTTTAATCCCAGCATTCTGGAGGCAGAGAGGGGTTGATCTCTGAAAGTTCAAGGCCAGCCTGGTCTACAGAGATAGTTCTATGACTGTTAGGACTGTTACACAGAGAAACCCTGTCTCAAAAAAAGAAATTGAAACTTCCTTTTCATCCTCTGAGGTATCATGAAGTGAAAGTAAATTAAAAACAGATGCTGCTTTCTCATCCTAAGGGTCCCCTTTTCTTTATTATTTTCTTATTTATTTTCTAATCTTTAGTCTCCTTGTCTGTGTCAGAGAATATTGTCTGAAGCAACTTTTCTCTGTAGGTCTAAGCAATCTCTGATCAAATCCTACAGCACAAATCTATCAATAGGAAACCCATTTTGAACTCACAGGTGATATTTTGTATTTAAACTTTCACTTACAGTTTCCCATATCTTTAAATTTGTAGAGCCTTCTGTAGGGAATCAAGGGAATAATTTTTGAAAGAAAGTGAAAAAAACTTCTTTAAGGTCTTTGGCAATACATTGCAGGAATAGAGGTGAACAAGGCATTTGGAAGGAGAAAAGTGGTCTTTGTAACTCAACTGTCTGATGACTTACTTATGTTTGTTCTACCATTTCTTTTCTAACAGGTGGCTATGAGGCTCAGTATTTCTCTATATATCATGGTAATACTCACTCTTTATAATTTCTCCTCAATTTGAGTCTCAACTTGGGAATCACTTCAACAGATGTCACAGGGATAAGGGTCCTGAATGGCAGAGAAGAAAAATAAAGAATTCAAAAGCAAAACCTAGAAAAAGAAAGTTTTTTATAAACTTATGGATTATTCAAAACAAGTTTCAATAAATGTACAACATCATATATACTTCTTTCTAGGGAAGAATAGGCCAAGGTCAGCAAAGAGCTGACAAAAACAACAAAGGATACCTAAGAAATATGACCTAAGGAGATAAACCAGAAAAATACAGCCAGTCATTATAGGGGTTCCCAGTTACGGAAACCTTTACTACTTTGAGGCCCTGTCCCCAGCTACCAACCAAACATTATCAAGTCTGTCCCTGGGTAAGGGTCCCTTCATCATTTAGTCAGGATCATGCAGAAAGCCTTGGGTTGGTCTGACACCAATAAATGGAAGGTATAGGGTTGAGAATGAGTACCCCAAACTAAAGATATATGAAGAAACCACCAGTTTATAAAAGAAATTTAAAATATTATATTTAAATATAGTTTGATCAACTATCCCATCCCAGAAAGCATGAGTTATTTAATGAAAATCTCAGTACTATGCATGTGATCTCTTCCTATGAGTTACTGGTCAGGGGTGTACCAAAGCACCACAAACCATATAGGCTATTACAATTGCTCTTGGATGCTCACCATAACTAAATGGAATTCTAAGATCCTATTGCCAAAGATACCCTCTTTGGTTGTGGGTATCAGTCTAAGACTTATCAGGAAACATTCACCCTAATAGCTAGCTCTCATAGCACTTGAATGTGACAATCATGTTGATGGAAAGAAAACACACCAGTAGTCCTCCCCAATGCTGGCCCCTGCATGCTACCAGGCAAGGGGTACCCACTGATGCAATTATAAGCATAAATGTTCTGATGTAACAAATGACTTTTTGGTTGTATTTGAGGCCTATACACAGGAAGAATTTTTTTTCTGGTATTGTAAATCTTATCAGAAGCCCATCATTGGGTCAAGCAACACCCAAGAGACACAAGGGTGATCCTACTGGTGTTGTTTCTCTAGTCATATGGTCAAACTGCCTTCTTAATGTTTATACTGATACACAGATAATTGTGTTCCTTTCCATCTTCATCAGAGAAAAGCAGAGATGAATTAACTGATATCTGTCTCAACATACTTCTTTTTTTATTGAAAGAAAAAAATTCCCGCCTCCTCCCAGCCTCCCATTTCCCTCCCCCTCCTCCCACTCTTCTCCTCCTCCCCCTACTCCTCTCCCCCTCCCTCTCCAGTCCAAAGAGCAGTCAGGGTTCCCTGCCCTGTGGAAAGTCTATGGTCCTCCCCCCTCCATCCAGGTCTAGGAAGGTGAACATCCATACTGGCTAGGCTCCCACAAAGCCAGAACATGAAGTGGGATCAAAACCCAGTGCCATTGTCTTTGGCTTCACAGCAGCCCTCATTGTCCGCCATGTTCAGAGAGTCCGGTTTTATCCCATGCTTTTTCAGTCACAGTGCAGCTGGCCTTGGTGAGCTCCCAATAGATCAGCCCCACTGTCTCAGTGGGTGGGTGCACCCCTCGTGGTCCTGACTTCCTTGTTCATGTTCTCCCTCCTTCTGCTCTTCATTGGGACCTTGGGAGCTCAATCCAATGCTCCAGTGTGGGTCTCTGTCTCTATCTCCATCCATTGCCAGATGAAGGTTCTATGGTGATATGCAAGATATTCATCAGTATGGCTATAGGATAGTGTACATAAGTGACCCCAAAACTCCACCAAAGAACTCCCACATCTGATAAACACCTTTAGTAATGTGGCAGGATACAAGATCAATTCCAAAAAATCAGTCGCCCTCCTATACACAAAGAATATGGAAGCAGAGAGGGAAATCAGAGAAGCATCACCTTTCACGATAGCCACAAATAGCATAAAATATCTTGGGATAACCCTAACCAAGGAAGTGAAAGATCTATTTGACAAGAACTTTAAGGCATTGAAGAAAGAAATGAAGAGGATACCAGAAAATGGAAGGAACTCCCTTGCTCTTGGATTGGGAGGATCAACATAGTAAAAATGGCAATTCTACCAAAGGCAATTTATAGATTCAATGCAATCCCCATCAAGGTCCCATCAAAATGTCTCAACATACTTCTATGCAAGACTGAAAACTTTGTGGAAGAAAAGATAGAAAGAATGTAAGATCCAGAGGGCTAGAATTATAGCTATGACACAAGGACTTTTAGATATGGCATTGTGCACATCTATTAACAGCAGCTATGTGTGCTTGTACCAAACCTGCAGAAGATCAAGACAATCAAGCTTTTGTGTGGATGTGAGAAGGTGTCTGGAGGCTCCACGTTTCATGGAGGAGCTATCAGTAGTTTATGACTGCTGACTGACAATGAATCACTTTCACAAGGGTTATGGCAGCCAAGAGGTGGCTCATCATCTGGTGAATAATACATTGCATGGGATCAGAACTAATTACAGTTAGGGAGAATTAAAATAATACCAACCATAAGAAAAGAAGACATGGAATCAGTAGTGAGAAAGATTGGTGGAACCCAAAGAGAATGAGAGACAAGTAATGTTGCGTGGGTGAGATCAAAATGAATTGTATAGATATATGTAATTATCAAAGAAAAATGAAAATATTCTTTTTTAAAAAATAAATAAATAGGAGTTTCTGTTGAATTATCAAATAACCAAAGACACTCATTTTCTGACTGTTAATTTTATTTTAGTACATTGGGTAGAATTAAAATGATCTTAGAAAGGGGCTCTGAGAAAGGGTAGCAGATAGTGTTCATGTTTAACTCAGAAGTGTTGACTGGTCTTGATGAGATATTCTGTCTGGCAGTTCCGGACTCTAATTTCATTGAAAAAGAAGCATATGGTATTTCTGTTATTTGCTACAGAGTAGCAAACACAGGCTCCAAGGTCTCAGAGCTGAGATTCCTTCTTCTAATCACACTGGTTGGAGTAGAAGTTACTTTGCAACCTAAAACATATAACATAAGAACAAATGAAAACATGATCTGACTGCTTTGAGACTAGAAGAGAACTGTAATGCGGAGGGATGAATTATGGTTACAATTAACAAAAGAGTCCCTGGAGTGAGATCACAAATTGCAAACAGTAATTATATCAAGCCTTTCTAGATCACGATTTCAAAAATCACCTCCCTTTGCTGGATAGTTTTATGTCAACTTCACACAAGCTAATGTCATCTGAGAGGAGAGAACCTCATTTAAGAAATTGATTCCATAAGATGTGGCTGTAGGCAAGCATTTTAACTAGTAATTTATGGGGTATGACCCAGTCCATTGTGAGTGGTGTTTTCCCTGGACTGGTGGTCTTGCATTCTATAAGAAAGTATGCAGAGAAAGCCATGGGGAGCAAGCCAATAAGAAGTGTTCCTCCATGGCCTCTGCATCAGTTCCTGCTTCCAGATTCCTACCCTTCATGAGTCCCTGCCCTAACTTCCATAATGAACAATGATGTATAAATCTAAGCCAAATAAATCCTTTCGTTCTTAAGTTGTTTTGAGTCAACCCTAACTAAAATATTTCCCACATAAGTCATATAAGAACTACCCACTGACCATTTAGTGTATACAAAACCTTCTTGGGGGATGTGGATATAAGTAATAAACAAATGTACTTTAAGAAAAAAATTCTGGAGTTAATATAGACATTAGTAATTTCCATGAATGATAGTTTATATTTGTTAAAGCACTGGATAAAACTTCCTATTAAACATTTACAAGATGGTAGCTAATCTGGAAACAAACAAATCCTAAGTAGTCCTGACTTCTTGTAGAATACAAAATTGCTGGCATGGCGATTAGTAGTTGGAGAAAATGATAAGAATATCACTGGGAGAGAGCATAGGCATGTCAATACTTCCTTCGAGTTGGTGAAGGAACACTTATCTACCCTCATCACGGTTTCACTGTCACTTACTTGCACTGTGCACTTTGAGGGCTTTCTTCAAGGTGGAGGTCAGGGGGAATATGCCCTGACCACAGAATGAGCCGGTAAAGTCATCCATATCAATAGCCCAGATCATGGCACCTCCAAAACTGTTATTCTTAAGCCACTGAGCCTGGGTTAAGGAAAAAGGACAGCAGGAGTCACTTTGTTTCCTGAGACTCAGTGTCAGGGCCCAGCACATCAGCACCACTGGCCTTACCTTGATATGAAAGCTCTTGATATTGTCATAGCCAACCCACTCGTTACCATGGTAGGCATAGGGCACTTGTTGAGCAGCATTCCAGACCTGAGTGGCGCCATTGTTCAGGAAAGTGCAAATCTTAAAAAAAGTTAAGAATTTCAGATCCTTTAAATATTAATTCCATGTAAGAAAAAGTGTGTATACATAGCTGTTTTCCTTCCTTGTCTTATCTCCACAAGACTTTCCCCAATTTTCTAATTAGTTATATTTGTAGTTAAGAAGATTCAGATGTGTTTTATTTTGTTTACTGGATATCACACCCAAGGTCTTGCCAATAGTAAGTGCTTTACCATTGATCTTCATACTCATTTGTTTTGTTTGTTTGTTTGTTTATTTGAGAGAGGATCTCAATCTATATAGCTTAGACTTACTTCAAAATGGTGATACTTCTGCCTCTGTTTATCAAATACAGAGATAATGGGTGTGAGGCACCGTGCCTGCCAAATATATGCATAATATATCACTGTGTGATATGAGCCCAATTTTATTTCTCTGATACTGGAGACTGAAGCTAGGACTATATATGTCCTAGGCAAGAGATGAACAGCTGAGATATATCTCCATCTTAAGCTACTTTTTAAACGTTCACAGATGGTCAATATTATAATTTTATTAACTTTTAGTTCTATAATTCACAGTAATCTGAGACTTTTGATTGTTTACATATTTTTTATTTATGGAAATATATAAATGTTCTTAGGAATATGGTGTGTAAATTGGAAGGACTGTGTCACTAACTTCTTATCATTTTTGGTTACTTAGAGATTATGGTATAAAAATTTAAGTCCTTAAAATAACATTCTGCTTAGTGCAAGTAGGAGATAAAATGAAAGAGTCAGCATATTTTTCAGGTTATGTACAAGAAATTCTCAGGGCACATTAAGCCACCTACTGACCTCATAGTAGGCCCAGAGTCCAGTTTTCTTTGTGTAGGGCCCTGGATGGCCACCACGGTTGCTAGGTGCACCAATTCCAGTTTTAGAAGAGTCACTCAGGATGAAGGTGTGTCCATATGCTGGGAATCCAACAATGAGCTTCTCAGGTGCTGCCCCTTTGCTCTTCCAGTTGTCCATGATGTATTTCTACAGTGGCAAAAGTTAGCTGTAGAACCCAAGCCACTGAACACCTGTGATTAGTTATGTTAGCTCTTCCTTCTATCAGTTCAAATTTTTCCATGTTAACTTAAAAGTAATTAGATAGTTTCTTCTAAAAAATTTCAATAAATGTGAATTTATAGTCAATGAGACATGATTTGTGACTTAGGAAGATGACATTTGCATTATTTGTGTTGATGTTTTTTGCCTAAATCTCGACATGACTTGTCCCTTCACTTATCTGTGTGTTATCTTACTATGTTGTGGAAGGCCTTGATGCCAGTTTCAGTTGGAGATTTGTATAGTGGACTGTTTTCTCCAGTGTAGCCTTCCCAAGCTCCATGGAGGTCATATGTCATGACTTGAATATAGTCCAAGGACCTAGATAAAAGGAAAATTCTTAAAATCATTTCGTATGGCTATTCTCCATACCTATGACAGCAAAGCACCTTTTACTAAACCTCTGAGCAAAGTCTTTGGGCAGCAAGACATGCCAAAGAAGAGAAAACTCTGCTCACACTTTAGTAGTACAGGACAATGTGCATCACTCACTGTGACAGTTGTGGGACCTCATGGCCAGATTTGATTGTGGAGATGGCACCATCAACTGCCGCAGTGACCAACAGTCTGGGCTTTTTATTCTTACTCACCTCCTCCTCAAAAGCTTTACGAATTTCCTACAGAGTAATAAGTTATAGAATGATATAATTGAAATTATTTAACTCCTTAAACAAAATTCATGTTAAAGTGCTTTTACATATTTTACCTTAGTTTAGTATATCAGCATATAAATAAAGTCATGAGGGTAGATGGTATTAATAAAATTAACAGATGCCTAATATTCACAGGTGATAGAGATTTTTCACAAAGTCCCACAGAAAGCTAGTAGCCATTTAAAAACCAAGACAAAGGTCTTAAACACCAATCAATGCACCCCAGCATCATCATGCTCTGGAATTACACTGACTTTTATACTCTGGACCCAGCTTTCATTTGTGATGCACTACTTGATGGCTGGAGCAATATGTCATTAGAAGTCACTTTGTAACTATGTTCACTTAGTGAAATGATTGTAGTCTGATGTCCCTTAGGGGATGTGATTTATTTACTCAGGTTTTTGGCTTCAGTGACATTGTCAGGGGTGGGATCTTTGGAAAGAGAAACTTTGAGTTTTCAAAACCTTTGAAAGATTCCTTCTTTCCTTACCTGTATCAGGACCGTAAAGAGATGTTTGTCCCTAGGAGGGCTGCCATGACAGCCAGGATACTGCCAAAATAAGTTCAACCCATCAAAGCCATACTTGCGCAGGAATTTGATAACTGAAGTAACGAAAGACTGCCGACTCTCAGGAGTAGTGACCATGGTGACAAAACTAAAGAATATCCAAAGTAAATCATAGTAATGCTTCAAGAATCTGAACACACTGGAATACACATATTTTATTGATTAATATCTGCCTCTGAGCCCTTCCTACAGAGCCAATCAATTCTGTGGGTTTCTCTGAACATCCTGCTATAATGCCTGCCCTTGGAAGACATTTCATTTATTTTATCCTTACTTGTTCTAATTTTCTTTGAAATTGATCGTATTGTTTTGAAAGCAACTGACACACTTCAACATGCTTGGTCTTCAAATAGTTCCCAAGTTTGTATATTCCTAAAAGTGTCATATTGCTTAAGCAAGTTCATTTCTTTTCCCTTCTTTTGAAAATAAAGAGCAAAGTATGCCAGTTGTTCCTCTTGCTTTGTATTTGGAGATACTTTATGAAGGAAGTCTGTTAGCAATGAGGTGACTAAAGCTTAGGGGATGGAGTAGCAGAATATCTATCCTAATTTGAATACGAAGTACACACTAGTCTTTTAGTTAGTAATGAGGTTCCAGTATAAACATTTCTCTCTCTCTCTCTATCTCTCTCTCTCTCTCTCTCTCTCTCTCTCTCTCTCTCTCTCTCACTTTCTCTCTCTCTCTCTCTTTGGATTTTTGAGACAGGGTTTCTCCATAGCTTTTGGTTCCTGTCCTGGAATTAGCAGACCAGGCTGGCCTCGAACTTCACAGAGATCTGCCTGCCTCTGTCTCCCAAGTCCTGGGATTAAAGGCATGTGCCAACACCGCCCAGCTTAAACATTTTTTAGTTAACATATTTACTTAGTGGAAACCCTTAGTGATTTATGTAACACTGGAAAGAGTAAGGAAACAGAGATCACGCGGTGATAGTTTGTCTTTAGTAGTAAATGAATAAGAATCTCTCTGCAGAGTACTTACGGGGCAGCTCCAAAGTTCCAGCATCCAAGGGACAGGAGTGTTTTCAGGTGGTTGTTCCTTTAGAGCAACAGGAAAAAGAAAACTCAAATCCCAAGGGTCCTTCTAGTTAAACGGCACTGTTTGTAGTATTAAGCCTTTTCATCTGATTCATTCTTAGCATGATATGATAAAATAAATCTGTGAACAATTTTCTCCACTACTGAAACTTCTATTACAATTTTTTGCATTGCCATTATCCTAAAAAACATCAATGCCACTTGTACAAATCTAACATAAGGTACAGATTAATGTAAATTCATATTTTTATTTTTGAGATTATAATATAGCCAGGCAAAGGTGGCACATGCCTTTAATCCCAGAAGTCATGGAGGCAGAGGCAGGCAAATCTTTGTGAATTTGAGGCCAACCTGGTCTACAGAGTAAATTCTAGATAAGTCAGAGATACACAGAGAAACCCTGTCTCTGATGTGGGAATGATTTCTTATTAATAAAGAAACTGCCTAGGCCCTTTGATAGGCCAACCCTTAGGTAGGTGGAGAAAACAGAACAGGATGCTGGGAGAAAGAAGCTGAGTCAGGGAGTCGCCATGGTTCTCCTGCTCCAGACAGACGCAGGTTAAGATCATTCCTGGTAAGCCAGCTTGTGGGCCACACAGAATAATAGAAATGGGTTAGATCAATATGTAAGAACTAGCCAATAAGAGGCTGGAACTAATGGGTCAGGCAGTACTATTTTCTGTATATTGATATATTGAATATTGAATGTGAGTATTCCTACCTCTAATTTTGTAAAAGAGTATGTTTATATTGTATTGATACATCTACCATATTACAATGTACGTTTCTACCTCTGATACTATTTATGTAATATCATTGTTTACAT
>NC_022022.1:11684664-11689528 GCF_000317375.1 Microtus ochrogaster
GGGAGGAGGGGGGGAAGGGTGGGAGGAGGGAAAAAAATAAAAAAATAAAAAAAAACGAAAAAAAAAGATGCTAAACTAGTTCGTCGGAAGCCTGTGTCATTAGCCAAACAGTTTTTAAATAATATGAAGCCTCAGAATGTATATTTGGGAACTGACAGACAGGAAAGAAATCTCTAGTTACAATCTTCTGATTGTTGAGCTATTTCATGTCTAATTTATAGGATGTTCAACCTCTCCCTTTCTGATACAATTAATTGATATCATGGTGTTTGGTTTTGAGTGATTAAAAACACTAAGAAAGGAAAAAATAGCTAATTTTAAATACTGAATGGACAAGGTGATATATGTTATGTGTATATTTCTCTGCAGGTAGAATTATGAAATTGCACCACTACTTCATATCAAATGCAAAAACCATACCAATGTAGATTAAAAACACAAACTTAAGTTGTGAAACTAAAACACTCCCTGAAAGGAGCATGAGTAAGTCTGACCCCCATTTTTTTTTCCGAGACAGGGTTTCTTTGTAGCTTTGGACCCTGTCCTGGAACTCCCTTTGTAGACCAGGCTGGCCTTGAACTCACAGAGGTCTGCCTGCCTCTGCCCCCTGAGTGCTGGGATTAAAGGCGTGCGCCACCACCGCCTGGCTATGAGTAAGTCTGTACAGTGATTTTTTTTTAGAAAGATCTCCAGAACAATGAAAACAGAAAGATTCTCACTGAGATTGCATCATAATACATCTTCTTACAACACAGAAGACACAATCATCAGACTAAAGAGACAAAACTAGAGAACAAGAGGAAATATTTGAAGACCATTCATATGGTAAAGGGTTACTATGAAATATATATCATAAACCAAAACCTCTGAGAAAAAACAACCTGAGTGAAAAATGGGATAAAATCACAATTGGACATTTCTTAAAACAAAAACTGGTAAGTATATGAGAAAAGTACCTTAAGTTCATACAAACCAGAAATAATTTGAATAATTTGAATGATTATAATAAAAATATAAAACATGACAATATTGTCAAAGAAATTTATAAAAAATTTAGATGTTATTGGTACAGGTATAATTTAATGTAGCCAATAGAGAAAACAATCTAAATAATCCTTTAAAGGTTATAAATAGAATTGTCATTAAGTCCAGAAAATTGACAAGTTGATTTCTTTCCAACATATATGAAATCAATGTGTTGAAGAGATAGTACTAATACTATAAATTTCACAAAAATATAAGATAAAAAATCACTTATTGCGTCCTCAGGTGAATAAGTACGCAGAAGAGATATACTGTATGTAAGCACTGAAGTTCAATCATAGAAAAATGAGAAATTTATCCTAGTTAACAGTGTGCATGAACATGGGGGGAGACACTGATAAACAAAATAGGTGACATACAGAGAAACAAGAAGTGAGTGGGCTTTTGAATATTTAAACCCATATGTAAGAGGACTGGTTCTCATCACAGCCTGGTCAGAGAAAAGAGGATTAGGTTAGTAATACCTACAAGATGTACAAAATCAAATTGATATACAAAATGAAATTTCAAGATATGACATTTATTTGACATGTTTCTTATAGTTAATAAATAATAAACAGCATTTTAGAAACTTACAATAGTAGATTTGACTATTAAAAGTAGATTGTTGAAGGGCAGGCAAGATGTCTCAGTGGATACATGTACTTGCCATCAAATCTGATGACTTCAGTTCAATTCCCAGTGCCCTCAATTGAAATAAGAGAGCTGATCCTACAAACTGTCCTCTGGCTTCCACATGTGTGTTGTGACATGCCTGTGAACATTCATTCACATTTACAGACGCAATAAATAAATGTAATACATTTTATACAAGCGTTCAAGGCAACACATATATTAATAAACACAAGAAACACTTTGTAATACATAAACGTTTCAAGCTATTAATGTTTTAGTGACAAAGTATGTCATTTTGTGGAAATAAAAGGCAACAGCTGGCAACTGAGTCTCTACCTCAAATCCATCAACTCTGTACTACTAAGAAGTATTGACATGTGGCAACTTTTGACATAACAGATACCAAATTACACATCGTCTCTTTCCCTTACCTTTTCTTTAAGTTATTAAAGTCTTTGTAGTCATCTAAGGCTTTCTTTTTGGTCATGGTGATATTGTTTTTCCAAATTCCAGCAAAGGAATAGATTAAGTGAGTACATAGGCAAGGATCAATGTCATCAGGCTTAATACCTTGCACATCTGACTGATACTGAGCCCAGTTGTTGAAGTAACACATCAGCTGGTAGGCAGAGTCTGTGAGAGGTGAGGAATAAGAATAACAGGCTTTTATAGAAGCTGATAACCTGTATTCATAGTTTGTCCCTGCTTCCTTTCTTTCCTATACCTCAGAAGCCTGATTTCTGGTTAGAAGTGAATGTTGTGAGAACTCTCACAGACCGACACATAATTCCAACTTAGGAACAGCAACTGATTTAAAGTAGGTTATGTTCAATTTGGAAAAAAAATCATTGGGGGAGTCTGGTTTCCTTCGACTTGTAATAATAGGGATCCAGTTGCCATGTGGAGCGAGGTAGATATCAGTTTATAGCTCTCTAGTGATCTTGCCTTACGTGATAGCAGAGATAACAGAACAAATAGTGGACTCTCCACAAAGGTAACCCATTTCCTTCTTATGTTACCTCTTGGTCATGTTTTTTTTTAAAATAAATATTATAATATAATTAATAATCACCTATATTAAGAATATTGGATTATAAGTAATTTAGGGAGATCTGGGGCTTTGTTAATAATAAGACATAGAGCCAATGACTTACCCAGATGGGCATTCAGTAGGAGATTGAGACCTAGAAGCAGAAAACACACATTTAGCTTCTGTTCACTAAGATCTTATTCAAAAGCTTGTAGGCTTTCCTGATTATTATAGATTGTCACGTCCTCAGAGAAGTATGTTCTTGACCTTCAGAATAACACCTAAGCTACACGTGACTGCTTCTCTCTTGCCTCTGTTCTGCATTATTATTTGCTAAATCTGTTATAGCTGCATACTTTACTCAGTACCTTTAAATACTTCTTTGGGGCCTCTCAAGAATTCTTTCAGAATTTCATCAAAGTGCTAGTTTAAATGTAATCGTTCCCTATAATCTCATAGGGAGTAGCACTATTCAAAGGTATGGCTTTGTTGGAGTGAATATGTTGTTGTTGGAGGAAGTGTGTCACTGTGTGGGTAGCTTTGAGGTTTCCTATGCTCAGGATACCACCCAGTGTCTCATTGACAAGATGTAGAACTCTCAGCTCCAGCACCTGCCTTCATGGCGCCACGCTCTCTTCCATGATGATAATGGACTGAACCTCTGAAACTATAAGCAAGTCACCCCAATAAAATGTTTTACTTTGTAAGAGTTACTGTCATAGTGTCTTTTCAAAGCAATAAAAATGCTAACTAAATAGCCTGTAACTCTTTAAAAATTCCCTAATCTGTCTTGAGTCTTCTGCCAGAAAATTATCATTATGTTTATAACATCAATCTGAGACTATTTTACCAAACTGCTTACTGAGCCTAGTGCTAAATTAGTCTTTAATGTCTCCTTCTCTCCCCCATGATGTTTTAAAACAATGCACTATTTAAAGTGTAAATGTAATGATGTTTCTTCCTTAGAAGTCATTACGTTGGCTTTAATAAACATTGGAATGATTTTTAAAAGAAAAAATTAAAATACAAATTCACTCTACTCAGGGATCACATGTTCAAATCTGCCTCTCATTTCAAAGGCTGAATACACTTAGCCTTATAACATACAAAGCATCACCTAAAGCAGAGAATTAGATTTATCCTGAAGCCTTGAAATGTTTTATATGAAGCCTTGAAGTTTCTTGAAAAACCCTGTGAAATGACACCAGAGTAACAATGATTTAAGACTCAAGATGCCTCTGCTCAGATTAAACACAGTTCATTTTCTTATGACAATATCTCACTATGGAACTTAGGCTAGTTGTGGCATAGTTTCTTCTGTCTCAGAAACTTGAGTCTTGGAATTATAGGCTTGAACTACCATCAAGCTGAACAGACCACTATTGCACCATTTTACAGATTAAGGTTGATGTTTCTATCTTTAAAATTTCTGAATTTCAGCAAAGTTTGGAAATTACAGATTTAGCACAGCTAGTATATTTTGGAATTACCTAAAATATCTAAAAATAATGCTGTGTGAATGATTTAATTGTTAAGGGTTACACTTTATGTCATCACTGACTTAAAAGACTATACAGGGTGACTAAAGAATAATTCTGAGTAACTTCTTACATAGTTTGGTAACAATACTGCTATCTTCTTCATCTTAGACAAAGCTATTCTATGGACATAACCAAGTAAATAAAAATAATGCCAAGAAAGAAAATTAGTTCACTCAACAGAGGGAAATCATGCCAAGAAACACAGCCAGTTACCTAGGTCTAGTAAAGTCTTGGACCTTGGAAAAGGATGTCCAGTTTCTACCTTACTAAATCAGCATATTTCCTACATACATAAAAATATTTAACCTTCTACATACAGTTAAATATTGTTCTTACCTCTCATTAAACAAACATCTCCTTGCAGAAGATTGAGACTATTACAGAAAAGCACAATTGGTAACTGACAAAATTCAGAGAACAATGGACTATGTGGTATCCCAGCCCTAACTGATACATCAATAATATAACTCCTGTGTCAAGGTCTCAAGGATAATAGTAGAAGATGTGGTAGAAAAATCAGAAGAGCTATAAGAACAGGGAGATTTCTATGAGATTTTCTCTCATAGACAGAGGCCCACACTGGAGCACTGGACTGAGCTCCCAAGGTCCCAATGAGGAGCAGAAGGAGGGAGAA
>NC_022022.1:11689628-11690941 GCF_000317375.1 Microtus ochrogaster
TTAAAAGAATACAGTTTCCGTGTAATTATTTCGAGTATAAAGCTAGCCGTGTGGGCGGCTGGGTGCCTGGGGACGCAGCTCGGCCGCTCTTAATTCAACATGTCTCTAAAAACAAAACAAAACAACAGTAATTATAATATAATTACATTTCCCCCTTGTCTTTCCTCTTTCCAAATCCTCCCATATACAGCTCCCCACTCTCCTTCAAATTTATGTCTTCTTTTTCACTAATTGTTAATGTATGCACATATGTGTATGCATGTGTGCATAATATATATATATATATATATATATATAAGAATTTTATACATGAGCACTATATCTACATCTCTCCCATCCTTTTCTCTCTGCACTCCAATTCCTCCCAAGCTCCTCTTCCAAAATACTTGCAAATAATGTACTGTTCAATATTTCTAGTGCTCACAACTTAATAGCATAATTGGCTCAAATCTTGTCCAATGAAATAAAATGATACATCTTAGTTGAGATGTCATGTTTTCAGTATTGCTGACACTTAATACAAATTCAGTGGGTTGGAAATATACACATTCTTAGGAATAGTAGTTCAAAATATCAATTTCCAAAGCGCAAGGTCCATAAGGAGAAAACACTAAACTTTTGAGTGCATTGAGTCTTCCTCCTCAGAATCCTAAGGAGGAAGATTATGCTGGAATAGGTACTCACATATTATCAGGTTATCTGTGATGCAAGAAATCTAAGAGGTTTTTGCCATTATAAATAATAGCTTATATTCTTATAGCTGTATGCAGGATAGTAACATTAATCATGGTAGAAGTTGCCTGTCTTCCTTGTCTTACATGTTAATTAATATACTTAATAGATGTATAAATTACAAATTACCAGGAATTGTTTCATTTTCCACAAAAGATTATTGTATTAGAATGCAGAAAACTCTTCTGATGTGGAATGCCCTTCTGTATGCTGTGAATATGTCTTATTACCATTGGTGATTTGGTCAATAGCCAGGCAGAATAGAGCCAGGTGGGAAATACAAACAGAGAGACAGGGAGAAAGAAGGCAGAGTCTGTGAGTCACCAACAACCACTGGACAAGCAAGATGTTAGTAACAAGCCATGAGCCTCCTGTTAGATATAAACTAATAGAAATGGGTTAATTTAAGATGCTAAACCTAATTGGGTTAATTAGCATTTTAAAGTCTAGTTTCTTGAGTTCTCTATATATTTTGGAGATCAGACCTTTGTCTGTTATGGGGTTGGTAAAGATCTTCTCCCAGTCAGTAGGTTGCCTTTTTGTCTTGGTGACAGTGTCCTTTGCTTTACAGAAGCTTCTCA
>NC_022022.1:11693818-11695221 GCF_000317375.1 Microtus ochrogaster
GGGGGAAGGGGAGAAGGGTGGGAGGAGGGGGAGGGAAATGGGAGGCTGGGAGGAGGCAGAAACTTTTTTTTCCTTTTCTCAATAAAAAAAAAATTTAAAAAAAAGAAATGGGAGATAAACTACACCTATGAAGTCTCATCTGCATTGTGGCCAGAAAAGGGGCACAAATATCAATGCTAACATAAAAGAGGATAATTTCACCTGCTCTCAACCCTACACAAAGAACTATGGCAAACTAACAAATGTTGAGAATAAAAGAAATAATCTTACCCAGGGAAAGTCCTCAAATTGATAGTTCAATAGCAAGCGGTCAGCCCAAACATCATATACATACCAGTAGCATTACAAAAATAAAAATAAAGAAACCAAGTAAGAAGTCTCTAGATCTGATTATATACTCACCAATGATGAGAACTAGCTTCAACATGGTTGCTTCAGTACTGAGCCAGCACAGTCTTGATTAGTTTTATATAATATTTTTGTATCTATTAATCACAAAGATTTTCAAAGAAAATGTTTACTAGACTATATGTGTGGCTAATTGGTAAATCAACAGGTCTTTACTACTGATTCTGCTTTTAATGCCATGCCTCCTAGCAGGAGGTAGAGTACACAGTAACACAAAGCGCTCCCATGCTTAATAACCTTTCCCTCACATCCCAAGACTGATAAACATCTTTTAAGATACTACCATCAGGCTTTATTTCACAGAATTTTTATACCTGGCACCAAAGTATGTTTCTATTGGCAGGTAAACAATAAAAACTTTTGGAAGTTTTAGCTTTGATTAAGTAATGGTTGGTTGTTCCTGGAATTATTCACATGTAATTTATATGGTCAATGCCTAAAAACTTTCCTTTTCCTTATTGAGGGTCCATTTTCTCAACATTTGGTTCACATTTGTAATTTAAAATGGGCAAGATTTGGGGGATTAAGGATTCCAAAGAATGAAAGCTACATGTACTTGAAATGTAGATATGAAGTACCAAGATGTAAAGGGAAGAACTCAGGTTG
This sequence comes from Microtus ochrogaster, assembly GCF_000317375.1. Classification (NCBI taxonomy): domain Eukaryota; kingdom Metazoa; phylum Chordata; class Mammalia; order Rodentia; family Cricetidae; genus Microtus; species Microtus ochrogaster. The sequence continues at coordinate 11,694,833 of NC_022022.1, forward strand.
GAAGCATGAGTTAGGTCATTATATTTAGGTTATACCTAAATATAATAAAAGCTATTTACAGCAAGCTGACAGCTAACATTAAATTAAATGGAGAAAAACTCAAAGCCATCCCACTAAAATTAGGAACACAACAAGGATGTCCACTCTCTCCATACCTCTTCAATATAGTGCTTGAAGTTCTAGCAATAGAAATAAGACAACATAAGGGGATCAAGGGGATTCATATTGGAAAGGAAGAAGTTAGGCTTTCGTTATTTGCAGATGATATGATAGTATACATAAGCGAACCCAAAAACTCTACCAAAGAATTCCAACAGCTGATAAACACCTTTAGTAATGTGGCAGGATACAAGATCAACTCCAAAAAATCAGTTGCCTTCCTATACACT
>NC_022022.1:11697076-11700453 GCF_000317375.1 Microtus ochrogaster
CAATGAGGACTACTGAGAACTCAAGAACAATGGCAATGGGTTTTTGATCCTACTGCACGTACTGGCTTTGGGGGAGCCTAGGCAGTTTGGATGTTCACCTTACTAGACCTGAATGGAGGTGGGCGGTCCTTGGACTTCCCACAGGTCAGGGAACATTGATTGGTCTTCAAGCTGATGAGGGAGAGGGACTTGATTGGGGGAGGGGGAGGGAAATGGGAGGCGGTGAAGGGGAGGAGGCAGAAATCCTTAATAAAAAAAAATAGAAATTTAGGAATCATCAGAATAAAAAGTATCTTTAGGAATATTTAGTTAATCCACTAATGAGTAAGTACATACCATATTCATCTTTTTGGGTCTGTGTTATCTCACTCAGCAAAGTGTTTTCTATTTTCATTCATTTGCATGCAAAATTCAAGACGTCATTGTTTTTTACCGCTGAGTAGAACTCTAATGTGTATATGTACCACACCTTCTTTATCCATTCTTCCATTGAGGGGCACCTAGGTTGTTTCCAGGTTCTGGCTATTACAAATAGTGCTGCTATGAACATAGTTGAACAAATGCTTTTGTAGTATGATTGGACATCTCTTGGGTATAATCCAAAGAGTGGAATTTCTGGGTCCTGAGGTAGGTTGACTCCCAGTTTCCTGAGAAACCGCCACACTGATTTCCAAAGTAGTTGCACAAGTTTGCATTCCCACCAGCAATGGTGAGTGTTCCCCTCACTCCACATCCTCTCGAGCATAGGCTATCATTGGTGTTTTTGATTTTAGCCATTCTGACAGGTGTAAGATGGTATCTCAAAGTTGTTTTGATTTGCATTTCCCTGATTGCTAAGGAAGTTGAACATGACCTTAAATATCTTTTGGCAATTTGAACTTTTTCTGTTGAGAATTCTCTGTTCAGCTCAGTACCACATAAACAAAGGACATTGATCCTATAGTTCATGATCCTAGAGAACCTAAATAATAAGGTGAACCTAAAGAAAAACATTTACTTATCCACCTGGATATTGGAAGTAGATAAGATTGCTGGGCAAAAGTTGGGAGCACAGGGGTGGGGGTGGGTTGGGGGAAAGGGGAAATGGGGAGAGAGAAGGGAGAAGGGGAGGATTGGGGAGAACTTGGGGGAATGGGATGGTTGAGATGGAAGAAGGGTGGATATGGGAGCAGGGAAGAAGATATCTTAATTAAGGGAGCCATTTTAGGGTTGGCAAGAGACTTGGCTCTAGAGGGATTCCCAGGTATCTAAGGGGATGTCCCTAGCTAGGTCCTTGGGCAGCACAGGAGAGGGTGCCTGAATTGGCCTTCTCACATAGACACACTGGTGAATATCTTGCATATCACCATAGAACCTTCATCCAGCGATGGATGGAGACAGAGACAGAGACCAACATTGGAGCACTGGACTGAACTCCCAAGGTCCAAATGAAGAGCAGAAGGAGGAAGAACATGAGCAAGAAAGTCAGGACCACGAAGGGTGCGTCCACCCACTGAGACAGTGTGACTGATCTAATGGGAGCTCATCAAGGCCAGTTGGACTGGGACTGATGGAGCATGTGATCAAACCGGATTCTCTGAATGTGGCTGACAATGAGTGCTGACTGAGAAGCCAATGATAAAGGCACTGGGTTTTGATCCTACTGCATATACTGCCTTTTTGGGAGCCTAGTCAGTTTGGATGCACACCTTCCTAGACCTAGATGTGGGGGAAAACCTTGGACTTTCCACAGGGCAGCCTGACTTCTCTTAGGACTGGAGAGGGAGAGGGGAGGGGTAGGGGGAGAGGAAGAGAAATGGGAGGAGGGGAGGAGGTGGAAATTTTTAATAAATAAATAAGTAAATAAAAATAAAAAAGAATATTTAGTTACCCCAGGATGAAAACAAAATAATTGTCTAGACTGAGCTCAGGAGCCCTCCAATGTTTAAATACCAGAAAGATGAAGAAACAGACTAGGAACTGATGGACATTCAAAGATAGAAAAGGACGAAGTGATTTATGACGGAAGTTTTTTGAAGAATAAGGTAATCAACCAGGCGGTAGCTCACACCTATAATCCTTGCAATGAGAGGCTTAGGAAAATTTCTATGAGTTTGAGTCAAGCATGGACTATATAGTGAGTTCCAGGATATCTTGAACTATAGTAATATCTTGTCTCCAAAACAAAGAGGGAAGAAAGGAAGGGAGGAAAGGAAGAGAGAGAGAGAGAGAGAGAGAGAGAGAGAGAGAGAGAGAGAGAGAGAGAGAGAGAGAGAGAGAGAGAGAGAGAGAGAGAGAGAGAGAGAATGTGTATTGACTTATAATATTTCTATATAAGTACATGGTCTTTGACTTTAGAATTCATATCTGGCTTATAATTATTTCTAAATGCTTCACATGAAGAAAAGGACATGCTGAAGGAACCACTGATAAGGAATAGTCGTGATCACTCACAGAGCATCATCATACTCTCTGCTGTTTCTCTGACCACAAACAAGATGGCTGTCCTAGAAAATACTGAAGGAACAATAACAACTTCTAAAGTCCTTATATTGGCAGAAGAGTCATGCTGAGAAGTATCACTTCATCTATCTAATGTCATCCTTATAAACTCCTAGGAAGAAGAATTTCAAAGATTAGAAAGTTGAGGTAAAAGTTTAAGGAAGCAAAAAAAAAAGCCAGGCAGGAAAACAAAATCAGAAATTGTTTCTTTGAAAAATTTAAAAACATGGATGAATCCTGAGACAGATATACAAAGAAAGAGAGTATGAGGATATATTTTTTACAACCAATTCCATGGAAATAAAATGATGATAAGAATATACTATAACAGTTGCACAAAAAAAAGACACTGATTGTCTAAATGTTATAAGTAAATTCCACAAGAAAATGTCATATGTTCCTAGGATAAGTTAGTTTTCAAATGGTTTCCCTTTGAAGCATAAACACTATAAGAAAAGACACAGGACCATCACTGTCAACTACTGTACAAAGGGCAAAATCAAGTTCAACATTTGTTCAATGTCTGTTCCAACAGTTCTAGAGCCTGGGTGACCAAGAAGTAAGAAAATTGCTCCTTTGTTATGATGTGGGATTCCCCTCATTACCATTATAAAATAGCACCCACCCTCAGGCACATGGATCCATATAAGACCAAAAAAAGCTTAAGAAATAAAAGAGGGCTTCTAGTCCCACAAAACTGTTGCCAAGTGCAGCTTCTTGGTAGTCACATTTTTTTTTTTCAGATAGGCTTTGTTAGCAGGCTACAAGCAGAATCACGGCTCCTTTAAGAATGACAAAAGCATTTGATCAACTATGTTCATAGCAGTATTATTTGCAATAGCCAGAACCTGGAAACAACCTAGATGCCCTTCAATGGAAGAATGGATGAAGAAAGT
>NC_022022.1:11701478-11707145 GCF_000317375.1 Microtus ochrogaster
AGGGAAATGGGAGGCTGGGAGGAGACAGATTCTTTTTTTTTCCTTTTCTCAATGAAAAAAAAATTAAAAAAAAAGAATGGTCTCCTGGTTCATACTGGCAGTATGGATGTCTCTAGTTCTTTCTGGAGGTACTTCTACAGAGTACTTACGGTTTGTGAGCAATGTGCTACATGTTGCTTAATGACAATGTAGACCCGCTATGCCCCTGGAGCTAGAGTGGAGAGCACGGCTAGCAAAGCTGGCTGTAAACACACCTCTTCCATATTAAAAGGCCAATAGAGGCACAGCGAGCACCCAGGGACACTGAGACAAAGCTCCTTCTCATTTTAAAAGCACTTCTGGTCAGAAAAAGATTATAGATATATAATAAAGACAGATTCAGACAGAAACAAACCTCTGAATGGGTCATTTTGTGTTTTAAAAAAATGTACAAAGTATAGGCATCCTCCTTGAATATTAACCTTCATCAGGCGATGAAAGGAGACAGAGACAGAGACCCACATTGGAGCACCGGACAGAAATCTCAAGGTCTAAATCAGGAGCAGAAGGAGAGAGAGCACGAGCAAGGAACTTAGGACCTTGAGGGGTGCACCCACACACTGAGACAATGGGAATGTTCTATTGGGAACTCACCAAGGCCAGCTGGCCTGGGTCTGAAAAAACCTGGGATAAAACCGGACTTGCTGAACATAGCAGACAATGAGGATTACTGAGAACTCAAGAACAATGGCAATGGATTTTTGATCCTACTGCATGAACTGGCTTTGTGGGAGCCTAGGCAGTTTGGATGCTCACCTTACTAGACCTGGATGGAGGTGGGTGGTCCTTGGACTTCCCACAGGGCAGGGAACCCTGATTGCTCTTTGGGCTGACGAGGGAGGGGGACTTGATTGGGGGAGGGGGAGGGAAATGGGAGGCTGGCAGGGAGGAGGCAGAAATCCTTAATAAATAAATAAATTTTAAAAAATGTACAAAGGTTTGGGAGAGAGAATAAAAAGAGTATGGACCATTATGAAAAGAAATAAATAGTTTAAAAAATAAAACAAAGTCTTTAAAGAGACAGTAAAAGTAATATAAAAGAGTACAGACAGTCATAGATTGAAAGAGGAAAGAAAATAAGTCACAAAGATGGGATATTAGAGAGTCTGGATTATGTATATTATTGTGCTTTCTTTGAATTTTTTTTTTTTTACTTCAGAGAGACATTTGATTCTGGGGACTGCTAAGTTAAACCAATGTAAAGTTATCTTCACTTCAAAACTTGGGTCTAAGGATATGTTGCCTTGTAAAAGATGTTCTCCTTTTGTTTTCACAGAAGATAAGAACCTGTGAATTTCTTCCAGTATAATGTGGTTTGAAAAAGCAAGACCCCTGAAAGGTCTCTGTAAACTCTAAATGTACTTCACCCAACAAACGGCAGAAACCAGTTTGGAGAAAACTACACCCAAATTCTCAAATGATTGTTTATAAATGTTTGTTTTCATTTAATGGGAATATGATATAGAGATGAATACTTTGCATTGGTATATTGATATATTGATACAAATTTAAGGTCAGTTTATTACACTGTGTATGTGTATTTATGCTCTTATTCAAAGTATTATGTTTGTGCAGCTCATTTAAGTTGTAATGTATAATTAAGAATTACAGATTAATAGATAGTCATTTATAGTATTCACTTGTAGTCATGTTAGGTTTTCTAGATATAGAGAGATATATTTCAGTTAAATAGATAATTACCAACACTTCAAAGACCTACAGAATAAGGCATTTAAAATATCTTAAAAACTTAGACTTTTCATGACAATGAGACATGTCCGTTTCTGGCAGCACCAATTACTTCAGAGGTGATGATGGGCATTAAAGAAACTCAATATGGAATTTGCCTTCAATGTGACAAGGCTAGGTATTCTGGCAAGAAATTGCTCATTTCTGGACTGTTTGGTGGCGTGCTGTTTAAACTGAACATGCAAGACCCACATAAAAGTGACTTCTGAGATTTCCAAAAGATAGGATGATCCTTAATAGTTCTTGCTTCACAGAAGAAACTACCAGACATTTCTACAGTACACAGAAGAAAGTGATTGTGTCCTTCTGCCATTCAGAAAGTGACTAACAGCCTACCAATATAGGTGAAACAATCTTTCAAATTTCCTGCTTCATGGAAAAGTCTATCAGACTCTATGGGCCTGAAGACTGACTATGGATGTCCCAATATTACAGAAGAACTTTGGTGACTATCCAGGGATCGAGATGTCTCTGTCAGTTCTATGTTTTTGGAAGTTGCTTACAATGAACTTCTTATTTACTTATGTAATATTATATCCTCTGTGGTCTTTGATAGAGTTGAAGACTAGATATTTATAATTATAGTTTTCCTCAGTTATGATAAAAGATAAATTAGATATGAAGGTTTAGACTAACAAAGAAATATTGTAACTATAATTTTTGCTTGATACTTGTTTTGTTATTTGTAATTTTACTATGTTAAAGTTAAAACCTTCCTTTTAATTTACAAAGAAAATGGGAGATGATGTGGGATTCTCCTCTGTACCATTGGTCAATAAAGAAAGCGGCTTTGGTCAATGGTGGGGCAGAATAAAGTCAGATGGGAGATCCAAAACGAGTTATATAGAGAGAGAGTATGCAGGGTCAGAAAGAAGCTATGTAGCTGTCAAAAGAGAAGGATGCTGGAACCTTAACAGTAGGTCACAGTCTCGTGGTTATACACAGATTAATAGAAATGGGTTAATTTAAAATGTAAGAGCAAGTTAGAAATACACCTAAGTCATTGACCAAAAACCATTGTAATTAATATAGTTTCTGGGTGATTATTCAGGTCTGGGCAGCAGGGAAACAAACATGCAATCTCTGTCTACATCATTCCTGTTGTGCTTTAGAACCTAAGACTCTTCACTTTATCTCTTTCTGATGTAAATAAAGATATTTCTTCCACAGTTTCATAAGAAAATCACTCCCTTCTAAGACACAATATAGGTTTCCAATGCAAGAGGCTTTATGTTGATCCTGGAAGTTAGAAGAGACATGGAAGAATTCTCTCCTTTCCTGGTAAATGAATTGTCTATTTCCATATCAGAAATTATATACCCATTACATTTAATCACTTAAAGACCGATATGAGTTGACTGCATCTTTTATATTATTTCTCTCTGATTCTATCTCTGGAGATGACTTTGTCCCCTCTGATTGGAAGATCTTAGCAAAAGCTTGGTTACTAGATGTGTGTTTATGATGGAGTACTGATTATTCAGAACTATGTCAATATCAAGCTAATAGAAATCCACAAATTAATGTACATATAACTTTAGAGATGTTAGCAAAAGAAGGCATGCATACCGGTGTTAAACAGTAGATTATATATCCCCCTAAAGTTTATGGGCAGATGAATATATTGGCCCTGCAAGTATGATGTATGTTGCCAGATTCTGGAAGGAAGACAGAGGAACTTTCTCAGATTATAAAGGGACCGAATCCCCTCCCATTCTCTGCTATTTTGCCTGTCCACACTCCTTTCTCCCCTCACTCTATGTTTCCATTTTTCTCAGGAGATCCTGTCTTTTTTTCCTCTCCTGGAGGATCCCTATAGGGTCCTCCTTGTTACCTAACTTTTCTGGAATCACGGACTATAGGGTGGTTATTCTTTGCTTTATGTCTAATATCCACTTATGAGTGGAATACATACCATGCTGGTCTTTCTGGGTCTGTGTTTCAAGGAAGGACAGAGAACAAGAACAAGGAAACAGATATCTTGATTGAGGGAGTCATTATGGGGCTAGCAAGAAACATGGCATTAGGGAAATTCCCAGGAATCCTAAAGGATGATCCCAGCTAAGACCCTAAGCAATAGTGGAAAGAGTACCTGAATTAGTCTTCCCCTGTAACAGATTGATGACTACGTTAATTGTCATCATAGAAGAGTAATCTAGGAACTGATAGAAGCAAATATAGAGATACACAGCTAAGCACTGGGCCAAGCTTTCAGAGTCTAGTCCATGAAAGGAAGGAGCAATAATATGAGCAAAAAAGTCAAGACCATAATGGGGATACCCATAGAAACACATGACCTGAAATAGTTGGAGCTTACTGACTCAGGACCTACAGTGGTGGAACCTGCATTGGACCTAATTAGGCCATCTGAACATTGATAACAGTTGTGTGACTAGGGAAGTGTGTGGGGCCACTGGCGGTGGGACCAGAACTTATTATCCCTGGTGCTTGAACTGGCATTTTGAAGCCCATTCTCATTGGAGGAATATCTTGCTCAACCTAGATATAGGGAGGCCTTTGTCCTGCCCCCACTTGATATGACAGGGTTTTTTTGAGTCCCCATAGGAACCTTTACCCTTTCTGAAAAATGTAAGAGGGGTGGGGAGGGGATAAATTAGGGAAAGTGGGAGAAAGGGAGGGTGTGGGAACTGAGATCAGTATGTAAAATGAGAAAATTGTTTTAAAAATTGTAAAAACTAAAAAACAAATAAAAGGAACTAATCAAGATTTTGTTTCCCACATTTTACAGGTGGTCAGTTAACTGGAATTTGATGGAGAAGCAGGGAAATATGAAAAAAAATATTTATTGTTAATTCTGAATGTAAGACTGCTGTCTCTCCTTTTTGAAAGAAAGGAGGTATTAATGATTATATATAACTCTGTGCTTATATCAGGTCTTTGTATACTCATGGGTTGTTTCTGGATGAAGCTCTCCAAAGACAAATGATACCTCTTGTCTTATCAATGATTCCTCAAGGAAAAAGGAATTAGAGCAATTGTAGCACATAATAGTGTAAAGAGCATGTTTGACCATCATCAGTTTTCTAATAAGAATCCTTAAACTTTTTAAGGCCCATGGGAAACACAAGAAAACAGATGTTTTAATGTGGTTGGCCTGGAAACTTTAAACAGGTATATCTGCAAGGAAAACAGAGTGCTCCGTAGGCCATGGAGGCTAAGGCCACAGGTTAATATCCTTGTTATAAACAAGGAAATAATTGGTCAAATGAACATATATCTAAGGAGAATAGTGAGAGATGGTCTTTGCCTCAGGAAAATTAGGTCAGAAGCAGGCTCCAGGCCCCACAAAATGTTGGGGTGCATCCATTAATAGCTCAGACATCCTTAAGAGTAAATGACAATTCATCGCACCTTCATCATGCCCAAGAATTCCATATATCAAAACTTCCAAGGGAAATTTCAGGCAATGTTGAACATGGCTTCAATGCTGCATCCAGATTTGTACTAAGACTAAAAATATGTGTCTAGGCTTTATGTACTGGTGCATTTGGAACTTAGTCATGAGAACTGGCTGGATTAGTAATTAGAAGAAACAATGTGATCAGGAAAGGCTCTCAGAGTTTTCAAGGAGATATATATTAGGATTATATCAGTAAGATTAAAATTATGTTTTCTATTTCCATCCATTTGCATGCAAAATTCGAGAAGTCATTGTTTTTTACCGCAGCGTAGTACTCTACTGTGTATATATTACACACTTTCTTCATCCATTCTTCCATTGAAGGACATCTAGGTTGTTTCCAGGATCTAGCTATTACAATAATACTGCTATGAACATACTTGAACAAATGCTTTTGTCATATGATAGGGCATCTCTTGGGTATATTCCCAAGAGTGGTATTGCTGGGTCCAGGGGTA
>NC_022022.1:11711955-11712802 GCF_000317375.1 Microtus ochrogaster
TGAGGTCTTTAATCCATTTGTACTTGAGTTTTGTGCATGGTGATAGATATGGGTCTATTTTCATTCTTCTACAGGTTGACATCCAGCTGTGCCAGCACCATATGGTATCTGTTCCTACTAGCATTCAGGCTACAGAAAGGGGGAAACATGATAGTAAAGCTAAAATAATCTGTCATTTTGCACAAATAGAAAGAATGTGAACTAACTATGGCTCTAAGTTATTAGCACAGGAATACCATGAGTATACTACAAAGAGAACTTGTGTTGAGAATGTTACCTTAAGAACCTTGCAGTAAAAGTGTAACAATTAATTTTAGTACAAAATTTTCATAAATAAAGGAAAATTACACTGACGTGGGTTTTTCATGGCACCATAGTATAAAAATGATATGAGAAATGGACAAATCATACTATTGTCTTAGGTAAAGGAAGTCAAGGGTTTTTATTTTTTGTGTCAGATCATGTGATTTATTTAAATTTTGTGAAAATTTGTAGGTTTGGGGTGGATACTATATTTCTTTTTTAATTAATTAATTCTTATATTATTTAATTAAAAATTTCCACCTCCTTCCCTCCTCCCATTTCCCTCCTGCTTCCCCATCTCCCTTCCCCTTCCTCCCCAGTCCAAAGAGCAGTCAGGGTTCCCTGCCCTGTGGGAAGTCCAAGGTCCTCTCCCCTCCATCCAGGTCTAGGAAGGGAAACATACAAACTCTACCACCAGAAAAAATAACCTGAGTTAACAACCACTGGTCATTACTATCACTTAATATCAATGGACTCAATTCACCTATAAAAAGGCACAGGTTAAGAGAATGGATATGAAATCAGGATCCAACATTCTGCTGTT
>NC_022022.1:11712977-11720969 GCF_000317375.1 Microtus ochrogaster
CAGATACTACCTTACAGTAGAGGGTAGTTGGGAAAAGGATTTCCAATCAAACAGACCAAAGAAACAAGCAGGTGTGGCTATACTAATATCTAAAACAAAATTGATTTCAAACTAAAATCAACCAGAAGAGATGGAGATGGACACTTCATACTCAAAACAGGAAAAATTCACCAGGAGGAAGTCTCTATCCTGAATATCTATGCCTCTAATGTAAAAAGCACCCACATATGTAAAAGAAACATTACTAGACCTCAAGCCAGACATCAAACCCACATTCTAATAGTAGGAGATTTCAACACTCTGTCCTCACCAATGTACAGGTCAACCAGACAGAAACTTAACAGGGAAATAAGAGAACTATCAGATTAAATGAACCAAATGGATTTAACAGATTTCTATAGAACATCCTATCCAAATAGAAAAGAATATACCTTCTTCTCAGTATCTCATGGAACCTTCTCAAAAATTGATGACATAATTGGTAACAAAGCAAACATCCATAGATATAAAGAAATTGTAGTAACCACCTGTGTACTATCAGATCACTATGGAATAAAGTTAGAATTCAACAACAATTCTAATCCCAGAAAGTCTACAAACTTATGGAAACTGAACAGTTAACCACTGAACCACCCCTGTGTCAAGGAGGAAATTAAGAAAGAAATTAAAGTCTTCCTTGAATTCAATGAAAATAAAGACACAACATACCCAACCTATGGGACACTATAAAAGCAGTGCTAAGAAAAAAGTTCATAGCACTAAGTGCGCACATAAAGAAAACGGAGAAAACACACATTAGAAACAACAGCACACCTGAAAGCTCTAGAAAAAAAGAGAAGCAGGTTCACCCAGGAGGAGTAGAAGACTGGAAATAACCAAACTGAGGGCTGAAATCAACAAAATAGAAACACAGAGAACAATCCAAAGAATCAATGAAACAAAAGCTGGTTCTTGGGGAAAATCAACAAGATTGACAAACCCCTATCCAAACTAATCAAATGGCAGAGAGAGAGAGCAGGCAAATTAACAAGATCAGAAATGAAAAGACATAGAGGAAATTCAGAGAATCATTAGATCTTAATACAAAAGCTGTATGCCACAAAATTGGAAAATGTGAAAGAAATGGACACTTTTTTTTTAGATAAGTACCATATACCAAAATTAAATCAAGACCAGGTGAACTGTTTAAATAGGCCTGTAAGTCGCGAGGAATTAGAAGCTGTCATCAGAAACCTAAGTCAAGGTGAAAATAGGCTCACATTTTTGGGCCTTCACATTTCTTCTATCTAAAACACCTGATGGTCTAATAAAGAGTTGAACGGCCAATAGCAAGGCAGAGCAAGGAGAAGTGGGGCTGGAAAGCAGAGAATATAAATAGAAGGAGAACCGATGAAGAGAAGGAACAAGAGAACAAGGAAAGAGGATGTCAGGGTTCAGCCACCCTGTCACCCAGGCGGTCATGGAGTAAGAGACAAAGGAAGACATTCGGAAGAAAGAGAAAGATAAAAGCCCATAGTCAAAATGTAGACTGAATAAGATAACAAAAGACAAGCTGACCAGAAACAAGCCATGCTAAGACCAGGCATTAAAAACTAAGAACAAGCCTCTATGTATGTGATTTATATTGGAGCTGGGCAGTGGACCCCCAAAGAGTAAAAAAGAAAAAAAAAGCAAAAAGAGTAAAGTATCACACAACAATTCTCTTTATTGTTATCACTTTATTGTGATAACTTTATTGTTATCAATATCTCACTCCAAAGCTCCAACTTGGTGAAGAATCTGTTTTTATTTAATATAAAATCAGATTTTATCTTTAAGGATATGGAATCTAATTTTAATTACGTGAGTAATTTTTCAGATCTGTCTAAGGAAGAACTACATTTTAAAAACTTTTCTTATCTTATTATTCTATTGATTTTTGCTTGGTGATAAACTGCACTTGGTGATAACTTCAAGTCAAGTTTCAAATCATCAGGTCTAAATTATCAATTATTCAATATTTTTTCACGCACATACTTCACTCTCACTATGTGCAAAAATAAAGAATCAGTTCTTAACACTCCAAATTAACTTGTATCATTTTAATCTTAACTAAAAATACATTCTCATATTATTTTGGATTTTCTCTCTTTTCTAACATAAATTTATCCCTGGTTATTATTGATGCTTATCTTCATAAAGTCTGTGTGAATACCCTCCTCTCTCCTCTGTAGAATTATTGTTAGCTCTGATCACATGTCACTTAATTTACTCAGGGATTCCTATATATTTTATTCTTTGTTGTTTATGACTCAGTTCCAAATAAATACATGATGAGATTCTTAATTATGAATGCCTAGCCTTAGCTTGAATTAATTCTAGCCAGCTTCTCTCAACTTAAATTATCCTGTCTACCTTTTGTCTCAGACTTTTATCTTTCTCTTTTTTATTTTTATTAAAAATTTCCACCTCTTCCCATTTCCATCCTCCCCCATTCCTTTTTCCCTTCCCTGTCCAGTCCAAAGAGCAGTCAGGGTTCCCTGCCCTGTGGGAAGTCCAAGGTCCTCCCCCCTTTATCCAGGTCTAGGAAGGTGAGCATCCAAACAGACTAGGCTCCCACAAAGCCAGTCCATGCAGTAGAATCAAAACCCAGTGCCATTGTCCTTGGCTTCTCAGCCAACTCTCATTGTCAGCCACATTCAGAGAATCCAATTTGATCACATGCTCCATCAGTCCCAGTCCAGCTGGCCTTGGTGAGCTCCCATTAGATCAGCCCCACCATCTCAGTGGGTGGGCAGACCCCTCACTGTCCTGACTTCCTTGCTCATGTTCTTCTTCCTTCTGTTCATCATTTGGACCTTGGGAGCTCAGTTCAATGCTCCAATGTGGGTCTCTGTCTCTATCTCTATCCATGACCAGATGAAGGTTCTATGGTGATATGCAAGATATTCATCAGAGTGGTTATAGGATAGGGCCAGTTCAGGTGCCCTCTCTTCAGCTGCCCAAAGAACAATCTAGGGACATCTCCTTGGACACCTGGGAACCCCTCTAGAGTCAAGTCTCTTGCCAACCCTAAAATGGCTCCCTTAATTCAGATATATACTTCCCTGCTCCCATATCCACCCTTCCTCCATCCCAACCATCCCATTTCCCCAAGCTCTCCCCATCCTCCCCTTCTCCCTTCTCTCTTCCCATCTCCCCTTACCCCCACCCCACCCCCACCCCCAAGCTCCCAATTTTTGCCTGGCAATCTTGTCTACTTCCAATATCCAGGAGGATAACTATATGTTTTTCTTTGGGTTCACCTCTTTATTTAGCTTCTCTAGGGTCACGAGTTATAGGCTCAATGTCTTTTATTTATGGCTAGAATCCACTTATGAGTGAGTACATACCATATTCATCTTTCTCTTTTTGATATTCCTTTCTTTACTTCTTCTATGCTGCTGAATGTGTAGCTGAGTGACTGACCCCTGGCATCAATAAGGTGTTTTAGGCAGGCAAATTAACACAGTTCCACAGAGTTAAGCAAATGCAAACGGGAGTTAGAAGAATGTTCGGAGTTAAAAGAATGCAATACATACTTTCATCATTAAAAATATTTCACAGCATAAAATGATACAATACATATCACACTAATATTCCACAGCAGCTTCCCACTGCATCTTTACCTGCCTGTTCTAATTTTATTTAGTTAATATCACAGTAATAAGTCCTGAACCCAATTTTGTCATATTTCTCCACTATAAAAAAAAAAAACCTTCAAGTTTTTCTGATTATCTTCCAAGGGAATTTTAAATTTCTGCAAATTTAAAGTTGACATATGATCAAAACTTCCCACCTTTGTCAACTCACACATCTCATAAAGTCACTTGCTCACTGATCTCAGTCTCTTCATTGTGACAGATACCCACTTACCTAATTTGATGACAAGTTCTTCCCGGACTGAATTCAGCATCCATTACTCTTCTGGATAGTTTCATGTCAACTTGGCACAAGCTAGAATTATCTGAAAGAATGGAATCTCCAATGCCTCCATAAGATTCAGCTTGTGGTTCTTCTTCTTCCTCAGAATTGTTAGTGCACTTATCCCCTAGGATGGAAGGAGCAGAAGTAGAAACAGGGTTCGCACAACTATGAGGATAAAGGAAAAAGCCCTCTTGGAGATAGCTTTGGTGAATCAGCTCAGCTTTATCCACAGTGCAGAAAATATATAGAATTGGGAAGTCTGGAGAAAAAAAATTTAATTTGCATTAAGTGGAATGGTCCTATCCTAAGCCTTTTTATGTGGAAGCAGAGTCATATAGCAAAGCTACTAGTATAAGTTTTGGTTACCCTATGGCATGGGAGACTTCTAGCAGAAAACTGTGCCAAGAGTCACCCTATAGTTAAATCAGGCATTGAGGCTTTGAGACAGCATTCAGATAATGTCAGCCCCCTGAGCCCAGGGAAAACCTCCAGATAAGGGCAGGAGGAGACCAGGAAGTCTTGCTGGCAGGGAGAGAGTCCCCATGTCATCAAACTTTGGAAAACTCTTCCAGGCCATGATAGCCTGCAACCTCTGACTAGCAAGAGGTATTTTCCAAGTGCATTGTGAGTGGTACTGTCCCTCAGCAGGTGGTCCTGATTCTATAAGAAAGATGGTTGATATGTTAGGACTTTTGCAATGTTAAGGTCCTATAATTGTAAATTCCAGTTTGAATTTTTGATTCTACAAGAACCCAATACTAGTTGTAAAGTAGAGACTTTGATTCTTCAAGGCCTGGAGATACTTCCTGATTCCTCACCTGCACCATGACAGTGAAGGGATGAATATCCTTAGGAGGATTCCTATAATTGCAAGAGTACTTTCAGGCTAGGCTCACCAAAACAAACACATAGACCAAAAGGTTTACAAAGTTTTTGGTGTGGATTCAAAGTTTGAGTCTCCGTTATGTAAATGTACCACATTTCTTTATCCATTCTTCAGTTGAGGAACTTCTAGGTTGTTTCCAGGTTCTGGCTATTACGAATAATACTGCTGTGAACATGACATCTTGAAATTTGCAGACAAATGGATAGTTCTAGAAAAAAAACATATTGAGTGAGGTAAAGACACAGAAAGGCAAATATAATATATACTCACTCATAAGTGGCTTCTAGACATAAAACAAAGTAAAACCAGCCTTCAGTCCACAACTCCAGAGAACCTAAACAATGAAGAGGTCCCTAAGAAAGACATATATGGATCTAACCTCTGAAGGTTTGGGGCAAGCAAGAACAACAACAATAGCATACAATGTTTTGGTAATCTCTTGGGCAAGACTGAGAAACACCCCAAAAGAGGGCTTCTGATATCTCATATTGTGGTCTTTACTAATAGGTCTTTGGGTAATGCAGTGAATGAATCAGTACAGATATTAAAATATTACTTAAAGTATATATATATATATATATATACAGTTACACACTGATTTAAAGTCTATTGGAGGTTTTTAAAATAGGTAGTTATTATATCTCCCTGTGACTTTTTCCAACATCCATATTTGTTCCTTATTCTTCTGATGTGGGATTTTCCTCTGTATGCTATTAATGCCATTGGTTGATAAAGAAACTTCTTTGAGCCTGTAGCAAAGCAGGCTAGAATAGAACTAAGCAGGGAAAACTAAACTGAATGCTGGGAGGGAGAAGGCAAGTCAGAGAAACCATGTATCCCTGTTGGAGACAGACGCCAGAACTTTACCTGGTAATCCACAGCCTCGTGGTGATACACAGAATAATTGACATGGGTTAAATTAATATGTAAGTGTTAGCAAATAAGAAGCTAGAGCTAATGCCCCAAGCAGTGATTTAATTAATACAGTTTTTGTTTGGTTATTTTGGGACTGAGCAGTAGGTAATAAACAAGTGGCCTCCTAAAACATTCTTCTGTAATTCTTTCCTTTTTCCCCAACATATTTAGGATCTTTTTTTATTATGTCCACAGTTACATAACTTTTACCCTGCTAGTCATCTCTATTATAAACCCTACACCCATCAGAAGGGAATGGTCCTATTATTCTTTCCTACTTTCTTCAGTTATTAGAGGATATACAATCCCATTTTAAGGAATGGAAGTAAGATCCTCAAATTAAAAAAAAAAACCTTTTAAAAACTTAGTGTAGTTTAGGTGTAAAAATACCCCCAAATTAAACCTAATAAAATAAATAACTGCTAAATTAAACCTAATAAAATAAACTGAACTGCTCTGGTAAAAAAAAAAATAAAAAAAGCAAAAAATCCTATGACCACTGCTAAATTCCACAAAAACTTCAAAGAATAAGAATCTAGTAATTGTATATATCATTCCTTAAAATATTAAGATTGAACACAATCATATTTGAGGAGAATAGTATACTACTGAGTCCAAAGCATGCCACAAGAGAAAAGTAAAATACACAGTACTATCTGAAATTGCCTACCTGTCAGGTCTATTTCCTTTTTGAGGAATTTTAATGTCATCTATGTACTATAGTAAAAAAAAAAAAGTACTTGTCCTATTGTATTATCTAACTATCATGATAATGACACAAAAGAAATTGCCATAGCTACTAGGAACAATTAAAAACAGTAAACTACAGTTCCTCCATCACTTGTGATTTTCAAGTATACTCCATGTTGCATGGAAAGTCCTACTCAATAATAAGTCTCTCAAGACCTTGTTCTGGAACTCCGAGTTGATTTATATCTGTGTATGACATAGGAAAATAGGAGCATCAACAACATTGAAGACGCAGTCTTAGAAATAGTATGATAAAATAGGTGTTAGGTAGAGCCTGTTCCCCAGAAGAGAGTGAGCAAATCTAACAAAAAATGCTGCCATGGCTATTGTTATCTTAGGAAGATCAGGTTTCCAAAGAACTTGCCAAAGTATGTGCTAACATGTGTATGCATAGGTTAGTTCCTGCTCTGAAAACACATTTTGTGTGATAGTGATGGCCATAATTTGTGAAAACCCATGAGAGGCTCCCTTTCTAAATTTAAGATGGAGGAGAAATGGGTAGTGAGAGAGGTAGTTGGAAAAGGGAAGGGTCAATGGGAGAGGGAGAAAGGGAAATGGGTTAAGTAATAGAAATAAAAAATGCTATTTAAATAAAAAAAAGAATTAAAGTAATTTGCCCAAACCATATAATCATTGAGAGCTGGAACAAGGAAACAAATGTAGGCAATTTGCCTATCTTCATAGTGTATATATTCAAACATTACATAAATTTAAAGGTATAATACAAGGCCAAAAATGTTATGATTCTAAAATCTAATTCCAAAATAAAGTATTTTAGTCACCACAGGTGATGTGGGAGGTGATGCATGTTGTGAATATGTTTTGTTGCCATTGGTTAATAAAGAAGCTGCTTTTGGCCAATGACTTAACAGAATATTGCCAGGCTAGAAAATATGTATACACACACACACACACACACACACACACACACACACACACACACGTGCTTTCAGGAGACCCAGCATTTAAAGAGGGTTTGTAAACAGAGTGCTATAACTTGCTTAATGGCAACATAGACCCACTGCGTGCCTGAAAATGAGGCTATGAGCATGACTCACAGTAAACAGAACTCTGCCATGTTGGATTGGGCAGAGCCAAAAGGCAAAGCAGCATTAGTCCTAGCAAGGCTACTTACCATTTTAAAAAGCACTCCTGGACACAAAAGGATTTCAGGTGCACAATAGGACTGTTTCAGATATAAAAAACCTCTAAATGAGACACAGTGTGCTTTAAAAATGGGTATAAACAAAAAGACAACCTACTGAATGGGAGAAGATCTTTACCAACCCCGCATCAGAAAAAGGTCTGATCTCCAAAATATATAAAGAACTCAAGAAACTAGACATTAAAACTCTAATTAACCCAATTAAAAATGGGTTATCGATTTTGAGAATTCTCAACACAAGTTCAAATGGCCAAAAGACACTTAAGGTCATGCTCAACCTCCTTAGCAATCAGGGAAATGCAAATCAAAACAACTTTGAGATACCATCTTA
>NC_022022.1:11721069-11730011 GCF_000317375.1 Microtus ochrogaster
ATATATAAAGAACTCAAGAAACTAGACTTTAAAATGCTAATTAACCCAATTAAAAAATGGGGCACTGATCTGAACAGAGAATTCGCAACAGAAGTTCAAATGGCCTAAAGACACTTAAGATCATGCTCAACCTCCTTAGCAATCAGGGAAATGCAAATCAAAACAACTTTGAGATACCATCTTACACCTGTTAGAATGGCTAAAATCAAAAACACCAATGATAGCCTATGCTGGAGAGGATGTGGAATGAGGGGAACACTCATCCGTTGGTGGGAATGCAAACTTGTGCAACCACTTTGAAAATCAGTGTGGCAGTTTCTCAGGAACTCAAGCTACCTCAGGATCTTGGGTATATACCCAAGAGATGCCCTATCATATGACAAAAGCATTTGTTCAACTATGTTCATAGTAGCATTGTTAATTAAATTATGGGCTATAACCACTTAATATCTCCCAGCAGTTTTTGAAAATAATCAAGTGATCATAATTGATATCTCCTGATTTGTACTTTCTGTGGTTTAATTTTTTGTAAATATATCTTATATCCTAGGTAACTAATAGAATCTCCTCTTTGTATTTTTTCAGGAACAATTTATATCCTTAAGCAAGGCAATATTTTCCTTACCTCTTCAAACATTTTTTTCTAAAGCAGCCAAGTCTGAACCAACTAGTAAGAGATCAGCCATAAAATGGCAATTATAAATTGAGGAAAGTTTTCATGAATTATTTCCAATGACTTTTGTACAAAACACTGACACAAGGTGGGACTACTTAATATCACTTGTGGAAGAAATTTTTACTGATACCTTTAACAGGCTAATATTTATTATAAGCATGAACAGTGAAGGCTAATTTTTCTTTGTCCTCTTCTTGTACTGATATAGTAAAAAAAAAAAGGTACTCTTTTAAATCAATTGCTATAATAGACTATTGTGAAATATTACTTTAACTATCTAACAGTATGTTATATTTGTTTAACAATGTAAATATGTGTTGCTTTTCCTGCCTGAAACACCTGATTGCCACTATATTTAACGTAACCTTTCATTTACTTATTCTTCTTTCATATATTACATACAAACTTCAGTTTCCCCTCCACCCACTCTTCCCAGTCCCTCCTCCTCGTCTCCATCTCTCCCCCAGATCTCCTCCTCCTCTGTTTCCATTCAGAAAAGAGTAGACCTCCCAGGGATATAAACTGAACATGGCATAACAAGTTACAGTAAGATTAACTACATACCTTCATATCAAGGCTAGAATAACCCAGTAGGAGGTAAAGTACCTGAAGCACAGGTAAAAGAGTTATAGACAACTCCCACTCCTACTGTTAGGAGTTCCAAAAGAACACCAAACTACACAACCATAACATACATGCAAAAGACGTAGCTCAAAACCATACAGGCTTCCTGATAGTCACCTCGATGTCTGTGAGCTCCTATGAGCCCTGGCAAGTTGATTCTGTGGGTCATGTTCTTGTAGTGTTTTTGACCCCTCTGATTCCTACATATCCTCTCCATATTTCCCAGGATTCCCTGAGCTCCACATAGTGTTTGGCTGTGGGTCTCTATATCTTCTACCGTCAGTTGCTGAAGGAAGTCCCTCTGATTATTGGACTAGGCTACAGTCTATGAGTATAGCAGAATATTATTAGGAATCATTTCAATGACTTTTTAAAAGACTGTTGTCGGTTTCTTTCTTTCTATTTATTTGTTAGTTTGTATTTGAGTGGCAGTGTTCTCAGTCCTCTAAATTGAAATAATAGCTACTCCAAAAGGACAGTAATTAAAATTCCTTGTTTGAAGCACAAATATAGAGAACCATGTTAAGCTTCAAATCATGAATAATTGAAAAAGGAACAATCCGGACATCTGTCCCAAAAGGTCATACCAGTCCCTGGAGCCAGTGAAAGAACCAACTACAGGTGGCAACTATGAGGAAAATGTTGACCTGGATGTAGACACCTTGTGGCAAAGCAGCATTTGTGACAAGTGACTGACATTGCTTTAGCAATAGCAACTGCCAGTGTTTCATCCCTAATAATAGCCTCTGTATACTCCAAACATACCAAAGTTGACAAAATCCTAGGGACTCTTCTAGAAGCCTAGTCTATTATAGTTTTTTTTCACAGTTCTATTGAGATCTGGTGAAAGGAGCAGACTCTAAGACACTGTAATATTCATCAGCAGGGATGAAATTTTGTCTCCACGCTGTGGCCAAAAGCAGATACTGTCAGTCCACTGAAGATTAATTTGAAAATAAATTTAAATGGAACAGGAAAACATGTAGGTAAGCAATGGTTCATGGGCACAGAGCTGAGTTAGTTATTCACTAGGAAGAAGGAACAATTTAACCATGTACCTCTTGGACTCCCTCCCCAGCATACTGTTCATACCCCCCTTTTCTGTCTTGTCTTATCAAATTGTCCTTCACCAGGATTACATCTAAAATACAAAACTTGCCAGTGTTCAAAAATGTTATCTGACACTCCCTTATCAACAGGGAAACAATACTACCTTGATTTCATGTTTACTAAAAGAAAATATTGGACTAGAGCTCAAAAGGCACACTCGTAACCTTTAATATGGAGTAGCTTATATAATTTTAAGTGATTTATATAGAATGGGATATATGTATATATATGGATAGATGGATATATTCCTATACATGTATATATTCCTATACATGTATATATATAAAGAGATGATAGATAAATAGATTGATAAACAGATAATAGATAGATAGATAGATAGATAGATAGATAGATAGATAGATAGATGATAGGTAGATAGATAGATAGATAGATAGATAGATAGATAGATAGATAGATAGATGGGTATGGTGAGTAGGGTGACTTATAGGTAGATGGAGGTGGGGTGAGTCTGAGGGATTCTGGGGTTCCAGGTTGGAATCCACATGGTGTGTAGCAGTGTGGTGAATAGGGTGGCATATAGATAGACGAATAAGTGGAATTGTTTTGTGGTACCTGCTTGGAACTCTGGACCCAAATCCAGATGCTCTTAACTTCTGAGCCATCCCCAGGGTAAATAATAGAAGTGCCTTCCAGTGCCTGAATGGAGTCACATATTGACAGAAAAGCCAGGGAAATGTTTTTTGAACACCAGCTTGTAATTGCTGATGTAAGAGCTGATCTGTGACCTGTCCTCAGGGCTCTCAACAGTCTCTTATTCGTGGCAAAAGTCACCTTGCTTCTACCTAAACATCTAAAATAAAATCAGTGGGGAGAACATGAGTGCCTTTGGTTTCTGCAATCTCTGTGGAAACCTTTCCCAATGTATAAGTAACAGCTGTGCGTGAAGGGAGTGGAGCAGAAGAGAGTGTGTGCAGAAATGGTGGAGCCAGCAACCTTACCATCTTCTGTAGGACTGGGCCCATTTTCATGACTTTTGAGACTGTGAATAGGAAATGTTCACATGTTTGGTACATTGACTAGGATGAGGGCATTTCTAGGAAGAGTGACAAGCCTAGACCATTCTCAGGAAGGCACTGCACTGACTCCATATCAATGTTCATCACTGAAAGAAGTCAGCACAGGAACTGAAACCAGGCAGGCACCTGGAGGCAGGAACTGATGCAGAGGTCATGGAGGGGTGCTGCTTACTGGTCTGCTCCTCATGCCTTGCTCAGTTTGCTTTTTTTATAGAACCCAGAACCACCAGCCCAGGGATAGTATGACCCACAATGGGCTGGTTCTTCTCCCACCACTCCCTAATTAAAATATACCTTGCATGCTTGCCTACAACCTGATCTGATAGAGAAATTTTTTCTTCTCAGATGACTTTAGCTGTGTCAAGTTGTCATAAAACCATTCATCACAGGGGTTACATGTATGATATCCCTGAATGTTGAGTAAGGGGTGTTCATTTGCTAGAATTGTGTGTTATTATTCTATATAAGGTCTTATATAGTCCTGTCCACCAATTTTATGTAAACTAGGCTGGCCTCAAACTTTTGATTTTCTTGCCTTCATATCCTAAATGCTGGGATCACAGATTTGAACTAGCACACCTAAGTCAGAGTTTTACAAATTCTTTTACTAATGTATTACACATACTTAAGAGTATATCAGTCAAAGTGAAAAGATTGACAAAGTACACAGGGACATGGTGCAAAAATGGAACCTCACTGTCGCACCAAAACTTCCCCATATGGCCTCTTCCTGTTCCATCCAACATGCCCTGCCCAGCTCCTAGCTCATAGATTATATTTACTTATTTTTAATTACATACAATTGCATCAAGTACAGAGGATGCAAGGGATGGCTTTGTAGATAGCACCAAGATTTTCTATGGTCTTCAAATAATGGAGTTGGGCCAGGTCTGCCCCTTTTAGAAACTGGCCCATAGATCCCGTATGGAGACCAATATTGCATCCATACCTGTGAATCTGACAGTGAGGTTTGGCCATAACACTCATTGCATATTGAGAGATAGCAATGCTTATAAAAGATTTTGTCACAGATAGAAGTATGAAATGTAACATTTAATAAAAGATACTGACATCTTAATGATTCTGTAATTTACACAAAGTAAAATATAGTGTGATACCAGAATTTGTAACAACTGCTAGCAATTAATTTAGTTAGAATACCTGACAGAAACTCCAAGGACTATCCTGTCCAAAAGTTTTACAATGAACTTACTGAAGTCTGGGGTTCCCCCAGATTCCCATCAACATCAAGTACAGTCTTCTGGGAAGAGATGTTTTGAATATCCTCAGTCTCTATACATTGGATAGCTATACATCATCATTTAAACAAAGAATTTTGAAATGTTTGCAACAACAAAGCTTTAGAAATGACTAGTTTTATTTTCTTCACCTTTACTAGGAAGAAAACTGACCAGAAACGTTTAATTACAGATCCAAGACCCCACCTACAATTAAGATCAGAACCTAGAGTTTAAACTCCCTATATCTTGATTTCAGCTTGGTATTCTTTGCTAGTTTGAACTGAAGTTTTCTTATCTTTTGGTGGTTATTTCCAACCCTGCTGAGAAAGGTAACTCTAGTGTATCACACATGTGCACTGTGAGTGCACACTTGCAAGCACACACTTGGAAGTGTGTTTCTGAGCGCCTCTATCTTGTTACTCTAGCCAGTTGACCAGGCCTAACCACAGTAAACTAAAGAAAGTCATCCTTGATTTCCCCACTTTTCTGACCTGATGCCTTACAATGTTGGTGGATGAACAAACACTATGGAAACAGCACCATCTTGCGGTGATTGACGGGAAGTTCAATGTTGGCTACTGTCCTGTAATCATTTCTCAAATTTCTTTTTTGGCAGGAGTTATCTTGGGGAAATTGGGAGAACACATCGGAGAAAAAGAGTATCATAACCATGAAATGCAGATGCACCAAAAACAAATAACCAGAAAGGAAACACCGACTAAGCTCAAGAGTGTGGGTGGTCTGTTTTTAACATGGTAAAGTGATCTTTCCTAGTTTCTGCTAACAGGCTCTTTCCTGAAACTATGTATCTCTTGCATTGTTATCTGAAACCTGCATCAGAGAAGCCTAATTTTGGTGCAAAAAACTGGGGCTTTTATAACAGTGTGCTAAGCCAAGGAATAGATGGCCCTTTTAGTATATCCCTACAGGGGCACTTAGGAGCCCTGCTAAGAGGATCACCTACAAAGCAGACAGGAGTGGGGTTAAGAGAGGCCGAGAGTCCTTAGGGTCAGTGCAAGGACAGCAGGGTTTGAAGAAGGCATTTGAAGACAGATGAGACCTGTGAGCCTGTGCCATACCCAGAGAACCTGAAAAAAAAAACAGACCTAGGAAATAACAGGAAGTTAAAGAATGAATTTCTGGGCCTTCTCCCCCTACACTCACCTTGTCCACGGACTCTTTCTGCATGAGAAGTGATTGCCAAATCTGAACTAAAATCCCTTGTATAGTGTGCATGCCTGAACAGCTAAAAGGTTGTGTAATAACAGAATTTAATCTCCCCCCCCCCATTAAGTGGAATGTGAAGCCAAGACCATTTCTTGCTCCCCTCAGGCCAGTATCTTCAGAACACATGCTTCAGACAAAACACCAGAGTCTAGCATACCAAGCGGGGCACACCTGTAGACCTAGTTCAAACTAGTTCCTGCAAAGGCAGGAAGATGGAGCGCTCCAGGCTTGTCCAGGCAACCTAAGCAATGGCCTACCTAAAAAAGGTCTAAAAAGGAAGAAGAAAAAGATCTCAGTAAGTCATTAAATGGACAGCTACAAGAACAACTGAATGGTCATTTGTTCACTTTTCACTGGCTCTATACACAGTAGCTCAGCTACTGACAGTGTACTACCGATGAACAAATGGATGGTTTATTGGAAGCCAAGGTATAGCGGTTGGTGATGAGCTGAAGAATGTTCATAAACATTTGCCTGGGTTGACTCACCTGTGGGAACTTTGTTTAAACACAGGATGTGGGCTGAGATCTTCTTCTCTTCCGTTTCTTAGGGTGGAGGTTTGGCACTGAATGTGTCTTTGATCTGCTCGTGAATCTTGATCGGGGAGGGACTGTGAGATCTTCAAAGTTGAGACTTAACGGAGAAAGTGAAAGAGAAGGATGTAAGCACCAGCCAGTAGTCATGAGACAAAAGCTCTCTTGGGGACTCATGCTGTGGAAGACGGGCTGGACTGGTCACTGAAGAGACCAAAGATGATCATGTTTCATTCACCATGCCCAAACGTCTTTGCAAGACAGAGGATATCAAGGTCTTGATGAATTGTGCACAATAAGAACCTCCCCCACGGGACTACTTGCAAGGATAAAATGTAACAATGAAAAGTTCCTAGCATATTGCTCAGCTCAAACCATGCCTTCAATAAGTGTATATTGTCTTCCATATATTTTCTGGATGTTCTTCTGTATTTTCTACCACATTGAAAAGATGGGAAAGTCGGGTGTAGTGAGTCAAACCTGTAATTCCAGGGCCCTCTGGAGGTGGAAGCACAGGATCAGGAATTCCTGGCCACTCACCCTTGGCTACATAGTAAGTTCAAGGCTAGTCTAGGTTATATGAGGTCTTGTCTCAAATGTTAAAAAGAAAACAGAATGGTGGCACATGTGTTCTAAGGAGTTGAATCCTGTATTATTAAGACTTACCATCTAGGGAGTATGGTCTTTTGCCTGTCCTTCCCTTTTCCCTAGAGTGAGGAAACCTAGACTGATCTGGAGCTGCCACAGCCCAGACAGGAACCTTGTTCTGTGACACAGGCTGTGTTCTACGGAAGCAGATACAGTCTTTGTGGGCCCCAGCTGTTTATCAGACATTGTCACTTGTGAAGGAAGCACAGAAACTGGACAGGAGGCTGGGTTCTGATGTAGCCTTGAGAAGGTTCAGCCTGCCGGGTACAAGCTTTACTAATTTTGCTCCCAAGGTTAATCTTTCCCTATGTAAAATTGTGGAACCAATGCCAAGGCCAGCTGAGCAGTGAAGGACACATTTACTCTGGTCCAGGAACAGAAGAGGGGGGAAAACTCACAAGTCAACCTCAGCACTCTTTGTGGGGTGGGAGGTGATCACATAAAAAATGGAGTGGGAGGATGTGGTGACAGAGGAGAAGAGTATTCTCCTTTGGTGGGGGAGGGCAGTAGAGTTGGACAGGACCTCAGGGTGGGCGTCAACTGCTGTGTAGCTGAGATTAATCGTGACCTTCTGATTCCCCTACCCCCATTTTCACAGTGCTGGGATTATAGGCATAACTCTCATGCCTGGCGCTATTCCTGTCTTTTCTAGGAATGGTTGGATATTTTCCAGGAATTAGACCTCATTCTCTCTTCATTCCTTTTATGGTTCTTTCCAAACATTATTATGTCAACTGTCTACTTCCATTACAGTGGGGAGTAGATGTTATTTAGCAGACATGTGGTATTATAATGAAATTAGAAATTACAGCAGTCGTTCTGGCAGCCTATGAGACTCTAATTTGATCTAGCCAACATGAAGAGGGATTTCTGGTCAACATATATAGCCAAGCATGGTAGCTTACAACTCAGCACTTAAGAAGTAGAAGAAATGGAATCGGGAGTTCAAAATAAGCCTCTGCCACATAACTAATTATGGGCCATCCTGGGCTATATGAACCCTTGTCTCAAAAAACAAACAAAACAAATATTGGCTTCCTATCCTCAAAGGCAAATAAGATCAAGGCACAAGCTAGAGTTACAAGTAGGTTACCTGGACAAGGAAAGATTGGAGCAGGGCAGTAGAAGAACTGATAGCCACCTGAGTTATCTTACCCCAGAGGATAGCCTGAGGCTTTATATCCCGCATTCAGTCATTAGAAATGAACTTCCATGGTGAAGATACGGCCTTGGGCAAAGGTATTATCTGCTCCCGTGACAGCTCTGAAAACTCTGGCAACAGAAGATGCTGCTAACTGCAGCCTTTCTCTTGATGGCTATTCCCTGAAAGACTGCTCCTAAGAAGAGATGTCTGCATTGGTGAACTTCAACCTCTTGTCGGGGTCAGACATGCAGAGGCAGGTGGTTACTCTTTCTGAAGATCTTTGTGGAAGAATCTCATTTGCTTAAATGATTCTGGCCACAGATCAGAGCATGCTTTCTCAGACAAGAGTCTCTCGTTGACTGTTGATGAGGGGGCCTTAGGCAATCAGACATACGAGTAGAGAGAGTCAGAAAGCTCACAGCATTGCTACACAGTGGAACAAAGAGGTCTCAGCGCTTCTGAGGGGTCTTTGAACATGGTTCTGAAAGGCCTCTCTCAGTTAGCATTGCAGATGTCTGGGGAGGTGTTAGAGGCAGCCTTGCTGGGCCAGAACATGAAGACATGCTATAGGACAGAAACTGAAGAAGTGTTTGAGGAGGTGGAGACTCACAGCAGCCAAGCTGGGGAAGGGATGGAGTGACATGACTGGGAAGAACAGCCTTTGATGTAAAAGACCTACAATCTATGCCACTGTGGAAACAG
>NC_022022.1:11730243-11740274 GCF_000317375.1 Microtus ochrogaster
AGTACACCTTCAGTCTATGCCACTGTGGAAACAGCCTTCAGTTCCCTGACTGAGTTCCAAAAGCTTTACCTGTATTGAAGATCCTTAACGCTGATGAATTTATTAGAATTTACTGGGGATAATTGGAATGTTGTAGAGCCAAAATTATCTTGAGCTACCTTTATTCCTTTTAATATCCCTTTATCACCCATATCTCTGTCTTACCTAAGAATTCAGGTGACTATCAAGAAAAGCCTTTGAAATATGCTCTCAACAGGAAACAATATCCACCAACCCAAAAGCTAAGAAAGGCGTCAGATAGGATCTAAAGCAACACAGATTTCCTCCACTTTGCTGCAACCTGCTTACCTAGTGTCCCTGACAATGTTTTTGGTATGTATGTGCATTGGTTTCTGACTTCTGATTTTTATTTGTTCTGTGACTAACAAATTCATGTGACCATTTACAGGCCTATTTTAGAAAAGAAAACCTTGATTGAGTCCACATTTCTGGCCCATGGTCTCTTATATTTGCTCAAAGTAAACACTTTTTATTCTCTATGAAGCAAGAACTGTGTTTTCGCTGACAACCTCGTGCCAGTGTACTTTGACCCAGGTAACCAGCACAGAGGCTGAAGGCTGAGCATGTCTGATAAGAGTCTGTGATCATCTGCAGTCATAACTAAAGAACCTTTACACTCTAAAACCGGGGAACAAGATAAACACATGACATCATGGTTTTCTAGCACGAGGTGCCCCGTAGTACAGATACAGGACTACTGTCCCCGAGAACAGGGTAGCAAAGGAGACAAGACCTACTGCTACCCCAGCTCACTGTTAAAGTCGGTGTCCAAAGTACAACAAAATGTTCGAGTAGCTGCGAAGACCTTAGGCATCCCAGAGAACAGCAAAGACAAGGATTCAAGTCTGAGGAGGTGAAAAGTCTGGAGAGAAGAAGGACCAATACCAAAAGGGAGATTCAAAGGCCTCTTTAGGGTTGCATTGGCGATTTTTTTTTCTTGGAGACCTTATTGAGGTACGCTGTCATGTAGGTCAGGTTATCCTGAAACTCAGTATGTAGAAAAGATTGGCCTTGAACTTATGGCACTTTCTCTTCATCCCAAGTGCAACAGACATCACTAACAGTGACACAATCTGTTATATTGTTTGTTTATCTAATAGGAAAAGTAGCTCTGAAATGGCCACTCTCTTTTTGTTCTGTTTCTGCTTTCTTACACTTCTGACTATAAAAGCAACCTTTTCTCCTCAGTTCTTTCTATTTAATAAAGTGAATTACTTTTGGATTTTAGAACTGAAAATAAAGCCAGTTAGGACCTATTCATATAAAACATCAGCCATGCATTGAGGGAAATAATAGTATTATTCTGAGCCAATAGGAGTGACCATGGTCCAGGAATTACCATAAAGGCCAATGTTCTTTTGTGAAAGAGATTATGCGAACGGTTATAATCACAGAACAAAACAAAGTCATGAATCCATTTATTTACAGAAGTATGTCAGAGGAGTCACAGGGAGAACGAGTTACAACTTGGGAGAATCTCTCTTATCAGAGTCAGGCATTTATAGCATTCTTAGCGTTAGAGCTCTGAGAAGCTCTACGTCTGTCAGGCTCATCTGTACATTCTTTTTGTTCCTTTTCATTCATTCTTCCCTCATACAGCACAACAATACATCACGACCACATCCTCCCCTCCCTCCACTCTTCCCAGTCCCCCCACACACACCTTCCCTCTCCCCCAGATCTGCTGCTCCTCCAGAAAAGAGCAGGCCTCCCACGGATATCAAGCAAACAGGGCATGACATGATACAATAAGATTAGTCCCAATCCCTCATGTTAGGACTGAACAAGGCAACCCAGTAGGAGGAAAAGTGTCCCCAAAGAGCAAGCCAGAGTGTCAGAGATGCCCCCACCTCCCTGCTCCCACTGTTTGGAATCTCAAAAAAAAAAAAAATCCTGAAGATAAATAACCACAGCATATTTGCAGAGGACCTAGCGCAGATTCCTGCAGGCTTTGTGATTGTAGGCCAGATATAGTTGTCAATAGTAAATGGTAGTCAGAAGGCACTGAGGCTGTGGTTGACAAGACTGTAAGAGCCAGAGGCAGTAAACAACTACAAGGAATTAGTGTTTTTCAGCTACAACAGGACAGTTGCTTATACGAGTTCCCAGCAATTGAGACAGCATACACAAGACCAAAAATGCAAGGTTAAGCAGATAGTATCATAGCATGAAGAGAAATAAACATTTTTGCCCATTGGTTACCTTTATGTGTCTGTTACAAAGTATCTCCTCCTCACCACAGGTTCACAGATATGTTGGTAGGCTGTTTGCATAGTGACATCGTTGTAACTGTACTGATACTTTGAATCGGGCCTGCCCAACTTGCCACCCAAGGGCTGCATACATCCCAGGACAGCTATGAATGTGGCACACCACATTTGTAGATTACCAATATCATGTGGCAATGTAAAAAAGTTAGACGTCCGTGTAAAGACACATGTGTGTCCTTCACTTTGCTTATCACACTATTGAAACAACAGAACCCAAAGAACTGGAATTTCCCCGGGAACTTTTTTGTTTCAAGAAGGGAAAAACTAAAGCCCCGGTGCCAGCCAGAAAAAGAATGTGTGTTTTAGGAAAATATTTCATGTGGTTCTGAACTTTACCAGACTACCTCGTGAGAGAGATGGGAGCTGAGATACAATGATGGGTCAATGATGGGTGAGACCAAACTCGGGTCAGGTTTGCTTAGGGATGCCTGCCTCTGTTCTTCTAGTTAAACCTAAGCTTCATGTCAGAACCCTGAAGATGATGTCCACGGAGACAGTCGCCAGACTTCTTCGATCCTCTTCCAGAGAATAAATGTCCTTTCTCTACTTTCACTATCGCTTACTGTTCTCTTTGATTGGCCCGTTTAGGAAAGGCAGCTGAAACTAGGCTGTGAGGGCCGCCAGGAACCAGGATCGTACTCTAAAGTCTCCAGTAACATTGTAGGTCTGGAAAACTTCATAAACAGCAGATAGAAAGACTTTGAGGGGCGGGGGCATGGAGAGGTTCATCATTTCAAGTTATAAAGCCATGGCCTATGAAAAGAGCAGCCCACTACCCCTACCCCTCCCTGATCTGTGTAGAAGATAGTAGGCCAGTTTGGTTACCTAGGAAACAAGGGAAGTACAGAGTGAATAGTGTACAAAGTGTAAAATCAGTATGTATTTCAAAGATGAAAACAAAACCCATGTGGTTGGTGTGTGTGTGTGTGTGTGTGTGTGTGTGTGTGTGTGTGTGTGTGCGCGCGCGCGTGCGCGCGCGCATGTGTTTGGGAAAAAAACATATGACTGGTCACTTAAATCTGAAAAAAAAATCATGTATCAAGATCTGGTTTTGAGAGAAGAAAAAAAAAGATAACCAACACAATCAGAATTTTAAGTTTGGTTTTGAAACAGCAATGCAGGAGGAAGGATAAAAGAATCCGGGAACTAGTGGAATGATGGAAATTAAAGCGAGAATATTGTGTCACCCTCACAGTCAATGGGAGTTACATTCTTCCCATTTCATGGGGAAGTAGTTTCCTGAGAAGCTCTCAAAGGGCAGACCGGGATTGAGCATCCAGAATTCTTGACATAGTGCTTGGTGATCTTTCTTATTTCCGCTGCAGCTTGCCCTCCCCTGCACCCCTAGTCAGCACACAGTTTGAGCACAATAAGGGGGGCAGTCGCTTGTTTACTCTTGCTCTCTCCCTTCTCCCCATCTCTGTCTTCAGAAAGACTCAAGAGGGGACTCTCTCGCAAACTGTTCCTCCATCAGATACAAAGACAGGAAGTCTCACAAAGACCCTGAGGAGCAGACAGCTTCCTCTGGTTAATGTTGTGGTGAACATTCCTCCTCTAAAGCAAGCTGCTAAACAACCTTGGCCCCACTTAGTGCCCTGCCTCCTGCAACAAGTCTCTAGCTTCTTGATAACAAGGAAACTGGTAACCAGGACCATAGAACAGCATTAATTTGCATTTGGTTTCCTTTGAGCACAAACCAACACCACACACCCACTCCCCGTGCCTTTTTGTAATAAAGGCACGTTCACGTTCACCCTGGGAACTTGGTGTTCACGTTTTCTCACATCGCCTGCGAAATGATCGCTCCTCAGACCTCACAGGTCTCGTGTGGTCCATCAGCTGCGGATTACGATATATTCTGCTTCCTCCCCTGTCTAAGGACACTTGAGTATTTGGAGTATTCGGCAAGAATATGAGCTCCAATACTCTTATTTGAGCCACATTCTTGTCGAAAATTCCCCTTTGTGTCAGCAATTTCTGGGAGAGTCATGTTGAATATGGAAACTTTTGAGGGGACTGAGATCAGGTTCATGTGGTTTGGTCCCCAGTACCCAACAGCACAACACACAGGAAATAACAGTGGCAGGTAGTTGGGGTGAAGGCCTAGGGCAGGACTGGATTACAGCTATGTCACCCATTTGGACCTCAGAAACTGTTCTCTCTTCCTTCCCTTTTGCCTGCTGCTTAGAGGATTGTTTAATTATAAGTCCTGTAATTTAAAAAGAAGGACATGAGCATGCCCTGTGTGTGTGTGCATGTGTGTGCATATGTGTGTTCAATTTTACTATTTGTGGTAAGTGACTAATACACTGGGCTCAATAGGCATATGAAAAACAAGAGGTGAGCTACATGTTGGCTGGAGTCTGGTGCAGTGACAGAGCTGTGTTTCAGTAGGTCATAATGTAACCATCATAACCGTAAACATACAAAGCAGTTGTCTGGGCCAACATATCTAACCAAGAAGATTATTAATTATCCCATGATTAAAGAACAGAGAAGATGAGGAAGGTTATTCTTAGAAAGGTCTGGGACTGGGGAGATGACCCAATAGGTAAAGGTATGTTTTGCCAAACTTGACAATATGAGTTCAATCCCCAAGTCCTGCTTGGTGGGAGGAAGCAAACAACTCCTGCACATTGTCCTCTGACCTCCACACTAGTACACTGGTGCACATGCGTCCATACCCATGCACGAAAAAGAAAAGGTATTTTTTTTTAAATTGTTTAAAGTTTGTGAGTAAGGGCTACAAAAGGAGGTTAGGGGTAGCAAAGGGAGGAGCAGATAAGGGAGAAGAATCTACTAAAATACACTTTGTTGGAGAATGTTAAAGTGGCATATAATACCTTGTTTGCTAATTTAACATACAAAAATAAATGTTAAAAACCAAAAATGTTCACTTTTTTAAGTCCCATAAGAACATCCTTTAAGGCTGAGACTGTCTTTCATACCCTTATCAGTATGTGTAATTCCAAGAGTGCAGGCTCCTTGAGGACACTCAGAGTGGCCCTAGTTGTTTTTTTGTTTTTACTTTGTGTTGCATTTGTATTTTGTATGAGTTCACACATGCGCTTGTGTGCTCTCATGGAGTGTGTGTGTTTGTGTGTGTGTGTGTGTGTGTGTTTGTGTGTGTGTGTGTGTAGGACAGAGGACATCTTTTGGGAGTCGTACTTACTTCCATCTTGTTGTGGGCCTTTCAAGTTGTGCCTGCTCCTGCCTCTACGCTCCAGACTAGCTGGCCCTTGTCTCTGTCTTGCCATACAAGCTCTGCACCTAACATTTTCTGTCGCATAGGTTCTAGGGATCAAATTCAAGTTGTCATGTTTGTGCAGCTAGGACGTTTTAGCTATTGAGCCAGGTCCCTGGCTTGGGAATTCAATTTGGGTAGAGGTATTGGTGTCTCTGCCAGTGGGCAAAGCAACTCCACATTGCTAGCTTTGCATCCTGAGGAGAGCACAGGCTGATCTCAAACTCACCGTGTAGAGGAGAGTGGCATTTGAACTCCTCTCTCCACCTTCCAAGTGCTGCATGTGCCCCCATACCCAGCTATTTCTTGTCTGTTTTTTAATGTTATGTGTTTAGGTGTGTCTGTGTTGGGGCTTATGCACGTGAAGGCACTACAAGTGGTTGAAAGGTGCCCAATGTGGGTGCTTGAAACTGAAACTAAGCCCTCTTCAAGAGGGCCTTCTTAACAACTGAGCAATCGCTCCAACTCCTATTTCTTGTTTTTCAAGAAAAGGGTCTCACTTTATAAACCAGGCTTCCCTGGAACTCACTATCAAGACCATGCTAAACCAGGCAGTGGTGGCACACACCTTTCATCCCAGGACCCAGAAGGCAGAGGCAGGTAGAAGATTCTGTGAGTTTGATGCCAGTCTGGTCTACAAAGAAAGTTCTAGGACAGGACAGCCAGGCTACACAGAAAAACCCTCTTTTGGGGGAAAAAAAAACAAACAAAAAAGACCAGGGTAACCTCAAACTCAGAAATCTGCTGTAGGACAATGGTTTTATCCTATAAAGATGTTTCTTCTACTTGTTTAATAAAATGCTGATTGGCCAGTAGCCAGGCAGGAACTATGGGGGGGTCTACACGGCAGGAAGCAGATGCGGGGCAATGAGAACAGGAGAATTCTGGGAAGAAGAGAGTTTCAGTCTGCAGTCATCATCCAGACAGAGAGGAAGCAAGATGTGACTGCCTCACCACAAAAGGTACCAAGCCACTCGGCTAACACAGACAAGAATTATGGGCTAATATAAGTTATAAGAGTTAATAAGATGCCTGAGCTAATAGGCCAAGCAGTTTATAACTAATGTAAGCCTCCGTGTGTTTCTTTGGACTGAACCACTGCAGGACCGAGTGGGACAGAAACTTCTGTCAACGGAAATCCTTCTGTCTCAGCCCCAAACTACTGGGATTACAAGTGTGAGCCACCCACCACACCCATTGCAGCCAGCTGACTTGACTTACATGCAGAAAAGAATTCAGGACAAGTCAGTATGAAACAAAGTTGCAGTTTATTATGCAAAGAAAAGTGCACACTCCGTGAACTAGAACTGAGCGCAGCTGTTAAGAAAGACATGTGCTGCTAGGGTTTGCATGGTGTGTTTTACTAACCAGTGTTAGTATAAGGGGAGGATTATGCATGAGTTTCGAGAGGACAAAGTGTAAAATTCCAGACACGCATTGAGATTTTTCTCAGAACAGGGTTTTCTCTCCTTCTCTGTCCTTACTTAGTGTTTTCCAGACACATCACAGTGTCAGATGCATAATGACTGATGATTTTGCAGGATTGATGTTATGAAGATACCATTATAATTAGTCAGGAGATAATTAATAATCTTCTTGTTGGCCCCAGACAACTGCTTTGTATGTTTACTGTTATAGTGGTTACATTACGACCTACAGAAACACAGCTCTGTCACTGAACCAGACTCCAGCCAACTGTAACTCACCTCTTGTTTTTCATGTGCCTGTTGAGTACGGTGTATTAGTCACTTAGCACACATAGTTAAATCACACACACACACACACACACACACACACACACACTGTGTATGATCATGTTCATCTTTATAACTTATGGGACTTGGAATTAAATAATCCTGTAAGCAGCAGCCAAAGGGGAAGGACAAGGGAACGGTTTCTGAGGCCCGAATGGACGACAGCTACATCCAGTCCTGCCCTCGTCCTTCACCCCAGCTACCTGCCCTCAGTGACCTTCCCTCCTTCCTGTGGTTACATTTCAGGGTCTTTCATCATTTCCTTGGCTTCCTCCGCATGCTGTGCTCACTTAGCACCAGCTTTTATGTATGATGCAGATGTTTGTGCAGATACGTCTAGGGCTGGGCAGGGGCAAGAAGGTAAGAAAAAGAAAGCCACAGGGACACAGGTTTAATCCCTTCTTGAGTTTTGCCTTAAGAATGAACCCAGAGATGCTGGGGTTAAGTGTGAATTAAATAACACGAGCATACTGATTTCTGTGTTCTAAAGCTGACTTGAGGCTTCGCTATTCAATGTTGTCTAATTTTTCAATATAAAAAGGGAGGGGGGAGTAAAAGGGAGTTACCCATCAGCCCCTTTTCTTGTATTCATGACAGGAGCTTATAGACAGAGAGAGATCTGCTAGGCTTAGGTCTTGGCATCTTCTATCTGGCTGGCTACGGAGCAAGAATCTTGCCCAGTAAGGCCAGGACTGATGGAAGAATTTTACAGAGATTTTTCCCCCTCCTGAAACTGTCAGTCTGAGTCCCCTAGGTGGTGGCGTATCACCTTGGGCTATATTAATATCACTATTCATCACTGAAGGAAGTCAGTACAGAAACTCAAACAGTGCAGGAACCTGGAAGTCGAAGCTGATGTAGAGGCCATGGAAGGGTGATACTAACTGACTTGCTCCACATGGCTTGCTCAGCCTGCTTTCTTATAAAACCCAGGACCACCAGCCCAGGAACGCATGCTGGAGTTGGGGTCTGAGGTACAGCAGCAACTGGGGCTAGGGAAGTTAGGTAAAGATGGTTTGTGTGAGCCACAGGGGATGTGGGCAGGGGTGAGGGAAGGCTGTAACTGGTCTTCTGTTGCAGCACTAGGGAGGAGAGTGCGCATTGGTTATGGGGAAACAGACAGATAGGAGACGGGAGTTCTGTGGGCCGCCTGCCTGGTTTTCTGGCAGGCGTTAAGCATGTCTTTAATAACAGCACTCAGAAGACTGAAGTGCAGAATTGCTGGACCTTCCAGACCAGCTTGTTCTGCATAGCAAGACCCTGCCCAAGAGAAAGGAAAGAAGGAAACAGAAAAGAACTCGATATCTACCTCATGTGTGGAGTGTTCTCTGAGACTTTCTGGAGTTGTGACACCTGTCGTGAAGAATAAAACAACCTCGGCTGTTCTGGAGGAATTACTCGGTGTGGAAATAGAGATGGGCAAGCCAATGAGACTTGCCTGCAGCCCGACACAGAATGTCAGTATGAGGATGACCGGACAGTGTGGATGACAGCTCCATTCATCAGCAAGCCATGCTAACTCACCAGAGTGCTCCAAGAAACTGGAGATAAGGTTTCTATCTGATCATTATTGTGTCTTACTTTTCAAAGAAGGCCTTACTCTGCAGTCCAGGTGGACCCACAATTCACGATATATCTCAGACTGACCTTGAACTCTCAACTGTCTTCTTGTCTTAACCCCCTGAGGACTGGGACTACAGAAGTGAGCCATGATGCTCAGACTGGGTGTGAATTTCAAGTTCACTTCACATGCTAGGAAAATTTGGGCAAGTTCCTCAACATTTCTGAATATGTTTCCCCCCCCCTCTGGATTTAAAAAAAGTAGGAAGGACTCTTAGCAACAATGATTTGAGATAATGTTTGGAAAATACTGCGCATGATCCTCAGAGCACATGAAGTGATTAAGTCCTTCATGTGTTATCTCTTCCTAAGTGACTGTTCAAGGAGACCCACTAATTCCTTCGGTGTAATGGAGACAGCAAGACTACTGTTTAGTTCAACAGTGGGCACTGGTCGTTGGCGACTGTTGTTCTCATGGTCCTGGCTTCACTTATTTCTTCAACAAATATTTACAATGCTGTCACTTGTAGAGGAACTTGTTTATGTCTACAGATTGCTCAAAAACCCTAAATATATCTCCATCCCTTTCCTTATGAATTTATTCTGTATCCAGAGAGATTTTTAAAGATAAATATATATTGCAAAGTGGAAGGAGCCAGTCTGAAAATGCTAGATGTGATGATTCTGACTCCATGACAGTTTGAAAAGTTAAACGTGGAGACAATGCAAAGATCAGTGATTGGGATAGGGAGGAATGAGAAGCAGGAGTGATGAGGGGTTTAGGGCAGTGAAAATATTCTTTATGACACTGTAACCAGGAACATATCCATCATACATTTGTCAAAATCTGTAGACTGTACTGACAGAGAGTTAACCCTCACGTAAGGACTTTAGTAAATATTAGCCCATCATCGTTAACCAACATACCACACAAAAGTAAGCTCATTGTATTCCAAGTACCTCATTCCCACAGAATGTCAACTCTCCAAGAATAAGACACTTCTTTCTCCTTCTACTCCTTCTCTTTCTTTTCCTTGTCCTTCCTCTTTCTTCTATCTCTGCCTCCTTATTTTTTTTTTTTTTGGTTTTTCGAGACAGGGTTTCTCTGTGGCTTTGGAGCCTGTCCTGGCACTAGCTCTGTAG
>NC_022022.1:11740374-11746272 GCF_000317375.1 Microtus ochrogaster
TTCGAGACAGGGTTTCTCTGTGGCTTTGGAGCCTGTCCTGGCACTAGCTCTGTAGACCAGGCTGGTCTCGAACTCACAGAGACCCGCCTGCCTCTGCCTCCCGAGTGCTGGGATTAAAGGCGTGCGCCACCATCGCCCGGCTGCCTCCTTATTTTGCTTTGGGACAGAATCTCAGTTTGAAGTGCAGGGTGACTTAAAAGTCACAAATTAACCCAGACTGGCCTTAAACTTGTATAAATCCTCCTCCCTCGGCCCTAGTATTGGGATTACAGATGTGTGCTACCATGCCTGATTGCTTCCTTGTTCATTTATGCAGGATTACTTTAGTCTTCTGTTTATATCTCCCTATGACTTTCATATTACAAATGTTCTCACTCCAATCACAATGACTAACATCACAAAACAAACAACACCAAATGTTGATAAAGATCTACATAGAGAAAGAGAAAATTTTATACACTGCTGGTAATAAATTAATGTATCTACTGTGTTCTTCAAAAATCTATTACATTATACAGTTATACCATCCTTTGGTATATATCCACAGGGATCTAAGGGTATCACAGAGGTATTTGCTCATCCATGTTTATTGTGACACTATTCACAAATAACCAGGATATGAAGCCAATCTATGTATCTATCAATAAATGAACAGAAAGGGATAATATGGTAGGGCTTTATCAGAATCCCCTCAACGTGGTCTGTGTTCACACCAAAACTGTGAAGAAAGCGGCCTGTACCATCACTGGGGAGTGCTATGCAGTCTGGGCATGCTTATGTGCATGTGCGAAGAGACCACAATTGTTTTCAGCAAGAAACTACACAGCAAGGTATCAGGTGTGTCACACATCTACAGTAAGATAGCAGGTGTGTCACAAATTCACAGCAACATTGGATGTGTGTCACACATCTGCAGCAACATTGCATTGTGTCACACATCCTCAGTGATATTACATGTGTGTTACACATCCACAGAAACATTGCGTGTTTGCCACACATCCACAGCAAGATAGCAGGAGTATCACACGTCCACTCAAGCACAGAGAGGCCCTGTAAGTCATATGCCTCATTCAGATAATAATAAGGTCTCGCTATGTGCTCCTGGCTCCATTATGTCACAAGGGGAAGAAAAAGAAAGGATACTTATGTTTCTGGGGCCACAGTCTCGGATCCAATTATTAAGGTAGACTCTTTGAGGAGATGCTGAAGATTTTGGATTTCAGCAGTCTCTCCAACCTGTCAGACATGTAGCCTACTAGGCGGGATGAATTTCCAAACATGCTGTATATCCATGTTGCATTATTTTCAGTAAGCCTGGGAGGAGAGAGGGGAAGACACAAATCTATGAGGTATGGTACTAGCAATCCAAGTGTTTCAGAGGTATGAACAATAGAATCAGGAGTTCTATTGCATGTCAAGTTCAACAGTAGCTTGTTCTACATAAAGCTTGGTGTCAGATAAACCAAAAGCTATATGTGGTGGTCTGAACCTGCAGTTCTAGCACTTAGGAAGCAGAATCAGAGGAATCCTTATAAATTTAAAGTCATCTTGGTCGATACAGTGAATTCTCAGCTGGCCAGAGCCACACAGTAAGATCTCATTTAAAAAAGAAAATCTGGCATATACACAGAGGAGTTTTATTCAGCACAAAGAAGAAGGAAGCTATGTCAACTGCATGAAAATGGATAGAACTAGATGTCATGATGGTGGGTGAAATAAAAACAGACTCAAAAAAGCAAATACCATAGTTTCTCTCATATTCAAAATCTTTATTTAAATATATACAAAAATATACAATTACACAGACATACTTGAATATGCACACATGTGCATGTGCACACACACACATATAGAAAGCCATACATACGACATGAAAGCATAAGTGAGTCTATGAGAACGTTCAGAATGGAGAGACAAATGACAGAATGAAAGAAAGGCAAAATATTACTTTACCTGAAAGATTATTTTATTTTTATTTATGTGTATGTATTATGTGTTCAGGGTGTGTGTGTGTGTGTGTGTGTGTGTGTGTGTGTGTGTGTGTGTGTGTGTGTGTTTATATGTGGGTTGATACCTAGCAGGGCCACAATAGAACATAGACCCCTTGGAGTTGGAGTTACAAGTAGTTATAAGCAGTCCACTGTGGGTGGGGAATTGAACCTTGATCCTTCGCAAGAACTGTACTCGTTCATTGAACCATCTCTCCAGCCCTCAAATACTGCACACTTTTTCTCATATGTAGAATCAATATTTAACTGTGTATACTATTTATAAGATATGTAAGCTAAAGAAAACTATTTGGGAGGAGAAAGGAAACAGCAAGCTTTTGTGGGTAAGAGGTTTAGGAAATGGAAGGGAGAGATAAATATCAGCAAAGCTCAATAATATTCTGATATTTTCATAATGAAATGTCTCTTGTACAGTAAAGGCTTAATTAAAAATTAAAAATTTTAATTTAACATGATCAATATATTTGGAACGTGATTTATATATTGGGTTATTTAATGATATAAGAAACCCTTAATAAATAAATAAATTAAAAAGAAAAAAACTGTGAAATTAGGTACCAATATTATCATCATGAAATATGAAGAAATTTAATCAGATAGAAACTAAGAAACTTGTCGAATGTAACAAAGTAATAGCTGGTAGAGCTGGGATCCAAGTTAAGGCAGTGTGACTCCAGAGCCTGCAGAAAAGTTGCTACAATCTCAAGAGTGTCTTAGACTTATTTTATTTTTAATTGTGTGTATGTGGGGGAGAGTGTGCACCTGATTGCAATTGTTCTCAGAGGTGACATTGGAGGTCCTGAAACAGTAGTGAAGATGGTTGTAAGCTGCCCCATGTGGGTGCTGGGACTTGATCCCCTCTCCTCCGGAAAAGCAGCAAATGCTCTTACATATTGGACCAGCTCTTTGGTCCTCTCAGAATTTTCAAACTGCAGGTTACAACACATTATTGGGGTAGTGAAGACACTCTATGGAAAAGGACATGGTGGGGCACACTATAGTCCCTAGACTCTGGAGGCTGAGGCAGGGGCACTGGCATGAGGTTTGAGGCCAGCCTTAGGTATATAGTGAGTCCCTGTCTCAGAAAAGCAAGCAAGAAAGCAACCAAACCGTGAAACTCACAAAAAAGGCATTTTAGGCTATTTCAGGCATTTTATTTCTTCATGGCACCTTAGGAACTAGTGTTCATTTAGAATGGCAGAGGAACTGCACTGTGAAACTTCCATTACTGAATATTGCATGTGTGTTTATGTTAGAATGCTGTGTAAAATATATTTAGAAGCCAGACATCATAGCTCATCCTAGCAATCCCAGCACTTGGGAGGCAGAGCAGGAAGGTAAACATGATGGGCCTGAGGGTAACCTAGCCTACAGGGAACCTATCTTA
This sequence comes from Microtus ochrogaster, assembly GCF_000317375.1. Taxonomy (NCBI): domain Eukaryota; kingdom Metazoa; phylum Chordata; class Mammalia; order Rodentia; family Cricetidae; genus Microtus; species Microtus ochrogaster. The sequence goes on from NC_022022.1 coordinate 11,743,771, forward strand.
GAGACAATTTGTACAATCACTTTGGAAATCAGTGTGGCGATTTCTCAGGAAACTGGGAGTCAACCTACCTCTAGACCCAGCAATACCACTCTTGGGCATATACTCAAAGGCTGCTCAATAATACTACAAGGACATTTGTTCAACTATGTTCATAGCAGCATTATCTGTAATAGCGAGAACCTGGAAACAACCTAGATGCCCCTCAACTGAAAAAAAAATGGATAAAGAAAATGTGGTACATTTACACAGTGGTGTACTACTCAGCAGTTAAAAACAATGACATCTTGAAATTTGCATGCAAGTTGATGGAACTAGAAAAAATCATCATGAGTGAGGAAACCCAGACCCAGAAAGATGAGCATGCTATGTGCTCACTCATAAGTGGATACGAGCTGTAAAGAAAAGGGTAAGGAGCCTATAGTCCATGACCTTAGAGAAGCTAAGGAACAATGTGAACCCTAAGAGAAACATACATAGATCCCCCTGGGAAGGGGAAATAGACAAGATCACCTGAGGAAATTGGAAGCATGGGGGTGGGTAGAGAAGGGCGGGCAGAAGGGAAGGAGAAGGGAAGAAGGGGAGGGGGAGGAGAACTTGAGGAAAGGAAATAGTGGAGATAGAGGAAGGACAGATATTGAGAGCAAGAAAAAAATGATATCTTGATTGAGGAAGTTATTATGGGGCTAGCAAGAAACCTGACACTACAGAAATCCACAAGGATAACCCCAGCCAAGACCCTAAGCAATAGTGGAGAGGGGACCTGATCTGGCCTTGCCCATGACTATCTTAAATGCCACCATAGAACCTTCATCCAGTAACTGATGGAAGCAGAGGCAGAGATCCACAGCAGACCACTAGGATGAGCCCCCAAAGTCTACTTAAAGTGAGGAAGGAGTGAGAATATGAGCAAAGAGGTCAACACCATGACGGGGACACCCACTGAAACAGCTTACCTGAGCTAATGGGAGCCCACCAACTCCAGCCTGACAATGAGGGAACCAACACAGGACCAAACTAGTCCTTCTGAATGTGGATGACAGTTGTATGAACGGGGGAGATAGTGGGACCACTGGCAGTGAGACCAGGATTTATCCCTTCTGCTTGTACTGGCTTTTTGGAACCCATTCTCTCTGGAGGGAAACCTTGCTCAGTCTAGATATAGTGGGGAAGGGCCTTGGTCCTGCATCAAAGCAATGCACTAGACTTTGCTGACTCCCCATGGGAAGTCTTACCCTCTCTGAGGAGTGGATGGAGGTGGGAGGGGGAAGATAGAGGGAATGGGAAGAGGGGAGGGAGTGGGAACTGGGATTCGTATGTAAAATGAGAAAAGATAGTTTTTTTTTAAAAATAAATAGAAAGAAAGAAAGAAAGAAAGAAAGAAAGAAAGAAAGAGAGAAAGAAAGAAAGGACAACGAAGAAATAATGTCTGTGATCGAGTGTTTGGAGAACTCATGGCCAAGTCATTGTGGTTTTTAATCTCAGGTAACAAGAAGTATATAAATGGGACGGCTCCAAGGCTGCTGGCCAGCCCCAATATTTCCCTAGAAACATGCTGGCCCTGCTAGGTTACATTACGCTGGCTTCATTTCAGCATTTTCCATAATATATACAAAATCCAGTGGTGCCCAGAAACAGAAAAATATCATGCATACGAAAAAACCCAACCCGAAGCCTTCAGCGGATCTTCTTGGTCCCTTACTAAGATGAATTTCTCCCTTACCTCTTGCTGGCCAGACTAGAATCACATACCCAGTGAAAAGTTTTGGAAAAGGAGACCTTGACTGCCATGACCACATTCCACTGGCCAGTTCAGCGTTGAACAGACCACCAGCAGGATAAGAGAATGGACGTCAGGTACTAAAGTGTTTGCTCTGAAAAGAAGAGAAAAATGATCTAGTTACTCTTGTCTCTTCCTGAACAGTCTTTAGGCAGACTATCCATCCATCCATCCATCCATCCATCCATCCATCCATCCATCCATCCACTCAGCAGGCATTTGCTGATTACCCAGCATGTGCCTGGTGGTGCGCTAAACATTAGGGACTTAGAAGTGAGAGAACGGAACATAGTCCTCTGCCTCTGAAAGTAACCCTAGAAAAGCAGAGAGTGGTTGAATAAGCAACCTCAGAAATATACACAGAGAGAAGTGTATTAATTGAGATAGTATTGAGAAAGCAAAGGAAATGGTGTGATTTGGCGTTCTTACAAGAAGTTCTTATTTAAATGTGGAGGAAGGTCCAAAAAAAAAAGTCTTCTCAGAAAAAAGAATCATTTAAACAATGTATGGTAAGCAAATAAAATCGCACATGTTCCTACATGCTGTAATTCCAGTGCTCTAAAGGCAGAAGTAGGTCGATCAAGAGTCCAAGGTTGGCCTTGGTTATATATTGTGTTTGAAATCAGCTTTGAAATCAGCTAAAAAAGAGAAAGAAAGAAAGAAAGAAAGAAAGAAAGAAAGAAAGAAAGAAAGAAAGAAAGAAAGAAAGGAGAGAGAGGAAGAGA
>NC_022022.1:11746372-11793928 GCF_000317375.1 Microtus ochrogaster
GAGAGAGAGAGAGAGAGAGAGAGAGAGAGAGAGAGAGAGAGAGACTAAATAAGCAAAGCAAAATGAAAGGAAGGGAGGGAGGGAGGAAAAAAAAGAAAATAAGAAAGACTTGAGACAGAGGGACGTATGAAGAATGCTGCAGTAGGGGCAAAGTGCCCCATAATGAGACCAAACAGGAGAATAAACACAGAACAAACCAATCACATGGGCTCTTCAGTCAAGAAAAGATCGCTCCAAAGACAGGAAGGAACACCCCAGCAGACTGTTCATTGTCACACATGGGGCAGACACCTTTGCCTGGAACAACAGTTTGCAAAGCTGGCTTCAGGTGTTCTCAGTCACAGCATAAAAGGTTGTCTTTGTTTCTAGTGTTTAGGTGCTCTTTTTCTTATTTTAAATATCATTACATGTTCCTGGCAGATATCTAAAGTATTGTTCAAATTACTTGTCACAGACCAGAAGCCAAGAATTTAGGTGGCTTGAAGGACACTCAGCTTATCTCAAGAGGAAGGGGAATACTTCAAGACTGTTTGATGGTATTACTAAGCTCTCACACTTTCATTATTGGGGAAAGTTCCTATATACATATACACGTGTGTGTGTGTGTGTGTGTGTGTGTGTGTGTGTGTGTGTGTGTGTGTGTGGGAGAGAGAGAGAGAGAGAGAGAGAGAGAGAGAGAGAGAGAGAGAGAGAGAGATCGTATGTTCAACTCAGCAAACATTCCTGTGACTCATTCTGGAATATGAGACACACTGAGGCAGGCTATACTCAAGGGCATTTCCACTAGAGCAATTCAGCAGATGACTGCCATGTGCACACAGGTCAAGGGGTAAGCAGAGAAGCATCTAGAAGGGGAATATCTGTGCCCCCCTCCAACAGCTGCAGTACTTCCTCTTTAAAGATCAACTTCCCAGCAGCTTCTTTTATCACAAAACAGTCTGAAGTCCTCAGAAAATGCTACATAAACCTCATTGCCATGCTCAATATCCTCGTGTAGAATTGAAGGCAAGGCCAATGACCAAGTTAAACGAAGTGGCACAGAGGGGACATGTAGCAGTCTATCTCGAGAAAAGAAATATGCCTAATTGCAGGAAAAAATAGTTTTGGTGTCTATAGACTCTAATGACAACCATCAGAATGGGAGTTTGGTGCTTCTTTGGCGTTTCTGAGAAATATCCAGAGGAGATAGGAACCTATGGTACCTCCTGTCTTTAAACTCTCTGAGACTGCAATGAACTGAGGGCTAAGAGACGAGTAAAGAAAAGAACGGAGATTGCAGATACGTTCAAATGTGTTCTTTCTAATCTTCACAACAACCCTTGCCAGGTGGTTTTATTACCTCAGGAAAATGAGGCTCTGGTCATGCCTCACCCAAGAATGCAGCGTGAGTGGAATGAGTCGGGCTGAAGTCCATGTTTGTGAATCTCAGAGGCCTAAGTTCATTCTGTCATGTCCCACTGCATCCCTTAGTGAAGTGTGTGTGTGTGTGTGTGTGTGTGTGTGTGTGTGTGTGTGTGTGTGTTTGCTTGCAATACCCTTCCACTCTCCCTGCCCCCTGTCCTTGGAAAAAAAAAGGAAGGCTTTTCTTCCACTTACCAGCCAGACTGGACTGAGTGGGAGAATAAAAAGATAACTCTAAGGGTCAGAGGAAGCCTTCATCTTAACAGAAACTGAGGTCTCAAGTGCTTTCACTTTCTTATCTATAAACTTACAGTGTCTATATTCATTTCTTTCCCCCCCTTCAGTTAAATTTCCTTCCCTATTAAAGGAAGGCTCTTGACTTTGGGGTAATATGGCTGATTAGAAGCTTCCTCTGTGTGACTAGCACAGACCACATCATGAAGAAAGAGAGTAGCATAGGGCCTCTGAAAAGCATGGAGAAGCAGAAAGGCTACCTAGAGAAGGTAGAAAACACCCTTGCCTATCGCTCTGGCTCTCTGGGAAAGAGCAGTAAGGACTGAATCAGTTTTGCATTATGAGACTGTTGTTAGCTTCTGAGGATCAGAGCAAAGTGCTATGGTTTGAGTCCAGAATTTTCTTTACAGGTTCTTGTGTCTGAACAGCTGATCTCCAACCTTTAGTTACTAGAAGTGGTCTTTAAGGGTGGGTCTCTAAAGATGTGTAGTTCAGGTATGGTGATGGTCTAGCTTTTGTTGGTGCTTTTTTGTTTTGTTTTGTTTTTGAGACTGACTTCCATTCCATGTAAAGCTATGACTTTGACATTCTGGTCCTCTGCCTCCCAAGTGTTGAGATTATCACCAGCATTGATTACCACACCTACCTCAGATCATTCTCACAAGAATATAAGTGGTCAAAGAATAGATTTTTTTAAATGTTTGAACATTCTTAGTCATAAAGGAAATTAAAATAAAGACTGTGCTGAGATGTCTCATTTCAATCAGAATCATCATCAAGAAGACAAGAGTTGGGGTGGGAGAAGAAAGTAGGAGAAAGAAAACCATGTATTCTGACAGAAATGTAAACTAGTACAGTCACTATGGAACTCATCATGGAGGGTCCTCAGGAAACAAACTAGAATTATCATGATCTTCTTAAACCACTCATGGGTATATACTTGAAGGAGTAGAAGTTAGTATATAAAAGGGTGTCAGTGGTGGCAGCTCCACAGAGCCACCCTCACCAGCTCAAGGTGTTCTCCTAGACTTTTAAGAACCTCAACTTGGGCCAAATCGTGGTTTTGACACAGAAGAGAATTTCAAGACTAGCCAGAATAGATAGTGAAGCAGAGCCAAAACTTGTCCAGTGATAGTTTTAATATAGGCTTAAGCACTATGGCTGTGAGAATGAGATGTGCTCATAAGAAATGATGAATGCCCAGGTCTGGGTGTGCACTTCTCATGAAAAAGAGTGGCAAATAAGATGCTCCTGAGTGTATTCTCCTCAAGGGAGCATGAGCTGTTGTCTTACACACACACACACACACACACACACACACACACACACACACACCACTAGTGACTGGAGCTTATTAAGATCTCCTCCATTTTTTTTTCTCCTTTGATAAAAGAGAAACAAGAGGTGGCTCCAGAGATGTGTTACAAAAAAACAAAACAAAACAAAAAACCAGAAATCACTAGGGCTGAAAGAGGGGCAGTGTACCATGTAACTTCCCTGCAGTGGGCTTTCAGGTGAGACTCCTAGAAAATCCACAGGATTATGGCTGGGGAGGAGATGGCCTTAGGCAGTTGATAATTGTGCTAGAATTCCTGCGTTTCGACTGGCAAAAGCTTGCACCAAGTTTCCAGTTGACAGGTTTTGTTTTTATGACTTTAATGACATGAAGCCTTGGGGATGCCTACATACCAATGCCCATTGCTTGACTGCACAAGATAGCCAGGTTATGCCATCAGTCTAGGTACACATTAAAGTATGAATGAATGAAAAGGCGGCATATATACACATTGGAGTATTATTCAGCTATGAAGAAGAATGAATTGTGACCTTTGCAGAAAAATGAATGAACTGGAGATAACTATATTAAGTAAAGTAACTAGACTTAGAAAGACAAGTACTGCATATTTCTCCCACATACAAAATGTAGCTTAAAACAAAACATGAAAGTAGAAACAGTAAAGTAGGGGGAAAGTGGGAGCTGTTACAATGGGGAGGGAGACAAGAGATAGAGTTTATATATGTTGGAAAATGTCAAAATGAAACTCATGTTTATAAAATAATATATATCCCTAGTAAAACACAATTAAGGCCAAATCCCACTAAAGCTTGTTTTACCTTCTTCTCCTCTCAGACTTTGTTTCTTCCATTCATTCTTTCTTGAGTTATAAACCTTTATTTTTTCCCCTTTCCTATCTCTCTGCCAAGAACAAATGCTTTCTTGTTTTTCTCATAGAATCCACCATGCTAAACACAAATATCCCTTCAATTTGAGGCCACTGAACTCCCCCTTCCCCCGCTGTTGTTCATCCTTCCCAGAGATGTAGATTGTACTTTTTCACATTCCACTAATTTCTAAATTAATTCCTGGTCCGTTTCCACCTCCATTTCCCTACAACCATTAACAACCTTTCTGACACTGGTCTAAGTGAAAGCCTATTAAAGCTTTCTAAATCCTCAGGCAGTGGCGGTCCATGCCTTTAATCTCAGCACTCAGGACAGAGGCAGGAAGATCTCTGAACTCAGGGCCAGCCTGGGCTACAGTGTTCCAGGACAGCCAAGGCTATATAAAGAAACTCTCTCTCTCTCAAAACAAACAAACAATTAAATAAATAAATAAAATAAAAACACTAAATCTTTAGTGCAAAGCATCTAGTAAATGGCTTTATCATCACAGTAGGAGTGCACTGGTCAACTCTTTCCATCCCCCACCAGAGGTCGTGTGGTATCCCCCAGAGGTTGTGTGGTATCCCCCAGCCATTTTTTCCTACTTTTTCCCTAAAGGAGGCATCATCCTGACTGCCCATACTATAGGTTAGTTTTGAATTTTATGTAAATTGAAGCATATCTATTCTGGGTCTGGTAACTCTTGCTAAAAAATCATATTTGCACAGTATGGGCATTATATTGCATGCAACAGGGGCTTATTTGCTTTTAATGCTGCATAAGACACAATTGTATACTTTTGCTGTGATTTGCCCATTTTTTTTGTTGTTGTTGTTAATGAACGTTTGAGGTTGTTTCCACATTATGTTCTGGCTGCTTCAAATGTAGATTTTACTTCCTTACATTCTCCGAGCAAATACAGTTCCCATTAATCTTCTTGTCCTTGTCTTCTTGGTGCACATATATTCTTAATCGTCTGCTTATGAAGGAAGAAAACACCGTTTGGCCCAGTTAAGACAGAATAACGTCAATAAATTGTACAAGGTTTTCATAAGCAGCTCCTTTTGTGAGAGATTTTCTAAGCTGTGGGTCTCATAAGAGAAGGAATTTGGGGACAGCCATGCCCTTTCATGTTCTCTCATGGAAGGATCCGAGGGATAGGAAACAGAAATAAACTCTAGAATTAAGTGCAAGTTGCTTGCTCCCAGAATAAAGGCAACTCAAAAGACGCTCTGCCCAGAGTAGTCAATTTAATGCCAAGGCTGGCTGTCCAGTTCCTTCTGAACTAAAGAGCTGAGGAATGTGGAGTCACCCGGGGTCAAGACATGGAGAGACTGAAGAGGACTGTGGACCCCAGACTTTTTATTTTTTTTTTTTTTTTGATCTTCATTTCCTTTTGCCCTTTATTCCTGAAATCAAGGTTAGAAAGACCATGGTGGACACAGAGAGTTCAAGCTGACTCTGCCTGTCCCTCTCTTACAGATACCTGAACTAGCCTGGAAGGAGAGAGGCTGCACCTGAAACCCCAGGGGGTGCTTATTACAGGAACCTGGTTAAGTCTGGGCCTATCTAGAAGACATCGGAGGTGAGGAGAAAAAGAAAGGCTGGGCTGCAGCTGCGTTGGCCTCAGAAGAGGAGTGGAAATAGTTACAATGTTGACAATAGGCATCCTTTACATTTGTATCACAGAACAGTTTTCTAAAGGTTTCCATCCTAGACAGTCACGATCTGATCTTCACACGGCAACGAGGCTTCCAGTATCCTCCTTTTGTTTTGGGTTTTTTTTTTTTGTGCTTTTTTTTTCCGTTTCTTTATTTATTAAAGATTTCTGTCTCTTCCCCGCCACCGCCTCCCATTTCCCTCCCCCTCCCCCTCCCCTAATTAAGTCCCCCTCCCCCGTCAGCCCAAAGAGCGATCAGGGTTCCCTGCCCTGTGGGAAGTCCAAGGACCACACACCTCTGATCTGTGGACGAGCAACGTCGACTGGTCGAATGGAAGGTGGAGTCCTTACCTTAATCCACCTCTCCAGTCCCTTCTCTAGGAAGAGATGACAAAGGAAGAGAACTGGAGGTAGCCAGCTCCTAAAAGATTTGCAAAGACAGACATTTAGCTGGAAGGGAGTAAGGTCTGAGAATTCTTCACCTTCTCTGGTTAGTTTGGAAACAACTGGGAGGTGCATCTCCCAGTCCTTGCACTGGAGGTAGGGGTCTCTTTAGACACCTCTCATTGTGTTTTTGAAAGTGGAGTTTCACAGAGGGTTGCAGTGTGGTGGCACCGCCTCTCCCGGGCTCGCTGTCTAGCGCCCTCTGTCACCCGAGACCTTGACGCGCAGTGGGGTAGGGTGGGGACCAGGGAAGCGCGGCCAGGCCAGGTGCACCAGGCGCTGGGCAGGAGCCCGGAAGGTGCGCTGCCCCGCCCCAGTGCCCCCCTCCCCGCGCCTCCCGCGTGAAAGTGAAAGTTCCAGGGGGCCCCAGCGCAGGTCAAGGATTGGGGGGCGGGGCCGGTGCGGACGTGGGAGCCGGCGCCGGGCACTGGAGGGGCCATGGATGGGCTCGGCCGCCGCCTCCGAGCCAGCCTGAGACTGAAGCGCGGCCGCGGGGGTTAGTGCGGGTCACAGCGCGCGGGGAAGAGGGCGTGGGGACCTGGGCGCCAGGACTGTATACTCAGTGCGGCACCGGGGGACAAGATCGAGGAGCAGTTTGGGCTGGATCTGGGAGGGCTGGGCAGGAGGCAGGTGAACTCAAGAGAGCAGATAGAGATCAACGAGTGGACAGACCTGTTGGGTTGAGGGGGAGCAGGGGACTAGGAACCTGCAAGGGTTGTGGGGCTCTGGGTTGCGGGCCACGTGTCCTTCCATCCAGGAAGCTTGTAGAGCTTTATGGCTAGAGTTTGGGCTGCCAAGCCCTCCGGGAGACGCTTAGCTTCCCTTCTTAGCTAGCTGCCTAGGACTGGATTGGCGTTTGTTCAGTTCCTGGGAGCCAGCTTGTCCTTGCTGATAACCGCTCCACAAAAACTGGCTCCCCAAGACCTTAGGACTGGCCAAGGCGCGGGGGTCTGGGGGGAGGTGGAGGGAGGTAGAGAATAGGTACTGTCAGCCCAGCTGTTTTCTCAACCCTGACCTTGAGTTCTGACCAGTGAGGTGGGAAGCGTTTCCCTGTTCAGGGTGTATGGAAGGGATGAAATGACAAGAACTTGTCACGTTTCCTTTCTACGTATCTGGTGTCTTGGGGTTTGGAAGAAGGGCAATTAGGATTCATTAATGTATCCATTCATTCAACAAACATCTGTTGTTTGTGGCTGGCCAGTGCTATCCTTGAGCTGCCACCCCTGAGTTGGTTCAGAACCCGTGGTTCTGACATCTGAAAGATTTGTAGGGGTCATCCCAAGAGTTCACCCCTTCCAGTATTTGCAAGTGGTCTGTGGACCCCTTTCGTAATAGGCCCTGGTACTTGAGGTCAGTACTTCCTTCTCAGATCTGCAGTGACTTGTGACTGATCTGCTCTTTGTCCTTTCTCACTTCTGCCACCCTCACATCTGCTCCAGCTGTGGTTGTTTTGGCACGAGGGGTCTGCAATTGCTGGAGCAGTATTGGGGAGGAAATGTGACTTTTTTTTTTTTTTTTTTTTAATTTTCCTGCAGAGTTCTGGCTTGGTTTTCTTGGGCTTCCTAGACCCGGGTAATCTTCTGCCACCCGACCCTTACAGCAGCATAAAGGTAGCAGTAGCAGTGGTGGTGGTGGGAGGGGGGGCTTGTGGTTGAAGAACAGGAAGACAGGCCCATCTATATGTGCCTGTTCACAAGTTTAGCACCTGTCAGATCATATGGGTGTGACTTTTTCAACTTTCTTGCTATCCTTCTACTTCCTGGGGGATTTCCCCTTCTGGCTCAAGCAGTTGTTTCTCAGAGGGCTGTCTGTGGGTGGGTGGGTGCGTGCATGCGTGCGTGCGTGCGTGCCTGCGTAAAACAATAGTGGGGAAGACTGCTGTGGTGGTTCTGGGTTGCTAGCAGCTAGCAGCTCACCAGAGAACAAACAACAGCCTTTCAGATCAAGGTTCCCCAAAGTCCCCTTTCCTTCAGGTGGTTGTGGGAGGGGCTTTCTGGTGGAGGAACTAGTGTAACCAGACTCTTGACTTCCTTAGAGGGTGGCTCCTTTCTCAATTAAAAATGAGGATAAGAATTCATTCCCAGGCATGGGGGATTAAGTGAGATGCGTTATATTATGCAGGAGTTTGATGCAAATTAGCTCTTCTCATGCTTTTCTGTGACAAACGCTTTTGAAAGAGGGAGAAGGAGAAAACACTCTTTTATCCGCTCTCTTGAGCCTCAGCCCAAAAAGTCTAGTTACTTTTCTTTGGTCTAGGATCTCTGCCTTTGCTGTTGCCTACTTTCTCCTGACAAAGCAGGAGGAAATGCCGTGAAAATGCTGCCCCAAGGACTTAGGAAAAGACTTATTTCCTGAGGTTCTGGGATGATTGGGAAGATGATTCTGGCTGTCCAAGCCATCATTTGATTACTGCTCCCCTTCCAACACACACACACACACACACACACACACACACACACACACACCATGTGAGGTTGACTGTGTAATACACCAGAAGGCCTGAGCTTGGATTTGGAACCCTTGTAATTCTCATCTTCTACAGATCCTGTTCATTTTAAATTACCCAAGTTACTTAATTCCCCAGTTTTCCCTTCTGGTTCAGGCAGGTGCTTGTTCCTTCAGACACCCTGTAAAGATTATGTAACATGTCTATACAGAGTACAGGAAAGACACGTGACTGCCTGGGGTGTCCTGGTTCGTCCCTCACACTGCTCCAGCTCTCATCCTATTTACAATGATTGGGGCTTCTCCAACAAGTCAACTTTGGACCTCCGAGTCCCCACTTTTCCTGGTGCCATGAAAGCCTGTTGTAATATGAGCGGCAAAAGCCCAGTTCTAGAGCTCTTAGGAGCAGAGGGACAGCCTTCCTACCATAGCAACCCACTCCCTCCCAGAGGATTGCTAATTCTTTGCAGGAGTGGCAGACACAGGCACCAGATCACTTTGCTTCCTCCCTCCCCATTAAGCAACTTCCTGGCAGGGGCTCTTTCCTCTGATCCCATGCATTTCCTTATTCAGGACTTTCTGTGAGAAACCTGGGTTATCAATAGCTCCTTTCCCCTTCTTCAGCCTTTAGACACAGCACTGGCTCTGCAGTTTAGATGTTGACCTGGCCCAGCCAGGAGAAAAACTGAGCAAGAGTCCAGGAGGGGTGAGGATGCACTTATATCCGCATTGTTGCTGATGAAACCAGTTCCTTACTCTAGGCTAGGGACAATGTCCTGAGTCAGTGCTTCCTTGAGAAAGAAGGAATCTGCTAGAGTCTTGGAATAGTCCCAATGAAAAAATTCCCTGTCTTAGACTAGAACATGTTACAGGGAGTTAGGGGCTTACCTTTGTAGTTATTCCGTCAATATCAGGAACTTCTCAGAGATGGGCTTTGTTCTTTCCTTTGCCGTCAGGAGCGAATCCATGAGGTCTGTTTGAGAGACTCGCTCTCTTGCTAGAAATTACTTTTAGAGAACTGGATAAGATTACTTATCTTATTCAGGGTAAGGCAGTGGCATCTTGGTTGCAGGAAGTGTTCAGTCCTGTGTTCTTGGTTGAGATCCTGAAGGCCTGTTTCAGAATTCGTCAGTTGGCTTGGTGGGACTTTGCAGTTTCTGATGAGCAACTTGAGAAAGCAATTTGAGAGAATAACCAAAGATATGGGATGTAAAGTACCTATGCTGAGATCCCAGAGGGGCTGGAGTCCATGGTCTGGTTTTTCCAGGCATCCCTCGCTGCCTAAGGTCGTAAAGACTCACCACATGGTCTGCGGCACCGGAATTTAAAGCTCTTAGTCCAGAAGCAGCTGTGCCTTGAGATGTTTGCTCATGACCTTTTCTCTTACCACACCCTGGGGCTCCTGGGAGGAGCCAAGAGCTGAGCTGTAGTGCCAGGATGCTGCCTCTGTCAGTGCCCATGTTAAGCTGCATCGTGGGTCCTTTCACATCCTTCTTGCTCAACTACGGAGTACACAGGATGGAAACTGCTCTCTGCCTTTGGGAGACAGCGCATGGTTCGGCTTAGTAAAGCTGTAATTGGAGAACAAAGCAGAAGGCTCTTTCTCAGGCTCCCTGTGGCCAGCCTGCAGGAGAAAGAACTTCCATGCCCTCCAACCCCAGAGCGATGGAAGGACAAGGGGTAGGCCGAACCCTCAGGCTGCTCCGAAATCGCTTGCCACGACTTCGAGCAGGTCAGAACTGGATTGCCTACTTCCTTTTTGGGGTGATCCTCTTATGGGCTGTTTCCTCCTGGAGTGCTCCTCCTTCTTTTCCCTTTGCATGCCAAAATCCACATGGCCCCCATGTGATCGGACCGAGAGGATTACCTTATCAGTTTGCAGAGCTAGTCATGTCTCCTGTGCAGCTCTTGGTATGGCCATAAGAAAATGCCCTAGGGGCTCATCTGATTATTTAGAACAAATTTACTCAGGGTGTTTGAAATGCTACCAGAGCCGCTATGGTAGGCAGAAGTAGTTTCAGTCATCAGGCCTCCAAGAACCTACACAACATGGCTCCTCAGTTTCTACAGCAGTGTTTTCTTTGCCTCCCAGTGTCACTCCACAGTTTCAGGTTTTCCAGGACAGGTGTGGAAACTGCCCACTTGGCTCTGGTCCCACCCAGTGACTGGTGGTGCCTGGTCAGGCTTGGGTATCAGCACTGGCAACGTGGCCTTGAGGCATGCAGGTGGCCCAGGTTCTCACACACCGTACAGAATGGAGGAATGGAGTCCTCAGGGGGCCCCTGCATTTCCGTTTTAGGACCTTCTCAGAACAATACTGGGGAAGCTGCCACAGAACCAGAGAGGACCCAGGAACATTCCCTGTCTAACTTTGCTGGAGGCCAGCACTTCTTTGAATACCTTCTTGTTGTTTCTTTAAAGAAAAAGCGTTCAGAGGATGACTATGAACCCACGATCACCTACCAGTTTCCCAAGGTAAGGATGGAGGAGAGGTGGGGCCCGAGGTCAGAGGTGGGGAAACAGAAGGGTGTTTAAAAGGTGGTGAAGTTCTGCTCCCTACCACCCTGCCAGCTCTGGAGCTCTGAGCTCACTGCTCTCATTTCCTTTGTGGCCCAGCCCTAGCTTTCTGGTATCACCCGAGAATCTAGGTCTGACTGCAGCGACTAACTAAACTTCTGGAGCAGGGAAATGAGCCCCGTGCTCTCGCCCTCTGGGAACCGCCTCGTTTTTTCCAAATTCCACCTCAGTCACCTTTTCCGACAGAAAAGCTCGGCTTCAGCTGGGACGCCTAAGGAGGCATGCCCTTCCTGCTGTGTGGTGGAGAATCAAGCAGACCCAAGACACAAACACAGGCTAAGATCAGACTCCCAGAGCGTTAGAGCCCCCCTTGTGTGGTGGTGCGCTGGGTGAGGGCAGTGCAGCATTCTCTTCGACCCCTCTTGTTAGCAGCTCTGGAGAGGTTGTTTCTTTTCCTTGACGTGGTATCTCTCTGATGTCATCCTCTCAGGGTTCAGATGACCTGTCTAACCTCCTTTTTGAATATGTAAAATTCCTCAGGATAGTGAATTCTAATCCCAGGTTATATTGATGTGGCCTAGAACAAATTCTCTCTTAGGGGTCATTCCAGCTAGAACTAGAATGCAGACTCCATACTAACAGGAAAGAAGGCTACTAGCCTTCTGACCCCTGCCTCCCTGCCTAACTTTCCTTGCCTTTTCCTTACAGAGGGAGAACCTGCTCCGGGGTCAACAGGAGGAGGAAGAACGGCTGCTCAAAGCCATTCCTTTATTCTGCTTCCCTGATGGGAATGAGTGGGCACCCCTCACAGACTATCCCAGGTAACCACTCAGCCTGGGGACAAGGGTATCAGATATGGATGGGAGGTCAGATGTGTGGCCCTTGTGCTCCCCCCATCACTGAGAGTGTGCTGAGTTTTTACCATGGAAATTTTTGCCTAGGGTCCTTTAGGCCAAAGATCTTAGCTGGGACTTGACCTCTATCCAAAGATGCTTGAGAGCCTCTAACCTGTCCTTCAAGAAACAGTCACTCTTTTTTTTCTTTTTTTGACTCTGCCACTGGCAGAAGGTAGACAAGAAAGAAAGTTTTTGGACTCTAACAAGACAACATCAAGCAAGAAGCTTCTTACATCATGAACACTGGAAGTCCACGGTGACTTCAAATTTTAGATAAGAAATGCCTTCTCTGAGTCTTGCTTACTTCGTCTTTAAAATGGTAATACTAATCGAACCTCCTTCAGAAAGGTTATTTGAGTCTCAAATGAGGTGATCATTTGGGCTTGGCACCACTGCGTGCTTAATAAGTGACTGAGGTGATCACCCTCGTGATTAATCAGCAACACCCCTTGGTCCTCCTCTTCACTTCTCTGATGCTGACTTTAATCTTGTTTTAGAAATCGCGTGAGCAAATGCACAACATTGGTTTGCTCTCTCTTAGGGAGACCTTCTCATTTGTCCTGACCAACGTGGATGGAAGCCGGAAGATTGGATACTGCAGGCGCCTCCTGGTCGGTGCTATTCAGAACCTCAGAACCGCTCCTCCCTCTCTGCAGACTGTTTAGCTCCACAGCAGGGCTTGCCAAAGCCTCAGCTACAAAGGCTCAGGCGCAGTGGCAGTGGTGGTTCTAGGGAGAATACATCTCCACACATGCTGCCCTGTTAGTAACCCCACAAGAACAAGGACACACTGTCCCTCCCCTCCCCTGCCACTAGGCTACGGTCTGGGCTCTCCTGGCTCAGTGAGATGCTCCAGCAGAACCCTCTTATAGTCTTTTCTATGCAGGCCTGCTTGCCTTGTTCCCTGGAGCCTCCCTGACAGTCTAAGATTTGAACAAGGTTTAATTCTTGGCTTTCAGAGCAAGGATTCGCTAGACAGCTTTCCAATGCTTTCCTCTCTAGACATTTCCTCATGGCTAAGACACACTAGTTTTTGTTCTCACTGACCTTCAGCTCATGTTAGTCATGAGTCAGTAGTGTTTACCTTTTTGGGTTTCTGGCCCCCAAAGGCTGCCACTCACACCTCCTTCCTCCTTTTCTTCCTTCTCTTCTCTTATTAGCATATAGCCGTTGTATATAAAAGAGCAGATATCATGGTATTTTCTTATGTATAATCCATGTACTTGAACTATACATATTTGCTATGCCCATCACACCAGTTCCCCTGCTCTTTCCAAATAATCTCATTTCTAATTTTATGATCTTCATCCTTTTTCTTTGTTTTTATTTAAGTGTGTGAGTGTTTGACTGGATGCATATAAGTGCACTGTGTGCTTGCCTGCTGCTCCTGAAGGACTGAAGAGGGAGCTAGGTCCTCTGGAGTTACAAATGGTTGTGAGCTACCATGTAGCTGGGCACCAAACCTAGGTCATCTGCAAGAGCACCAAACTCTCTTAATCATGGATCTGTCTCTTTGGCTCTCCTGTCTCTCTCTTTTTAAAAAATTATATATATATACACACATATACACACATATGTGTGTGCATATGTGTATGCCTACGTGGGATGTGTGCATATGTACATGTCTGTGTGTGAGGTATGCACAAATGTGTATGGGTGTCTTATGAGACCAGAAGATGAAGGGGCATCCCCTGAGCTGGAGTCAAAGGTGGCTGTGAGCCATCCGCTGTCAGTGCTGGGCATTGAATTTGGAGTCAGTGCTGGGCATTGAGTTTGGATCTTCTGGAAGACTACTGTGTGCTCTTTAACCACTGAGATACATCTGTAGCTCCTCATGTCTTTTATTTACGTCTTGTTTTTCTAAAATCCAAATCTTGCATATGAAATAGAAAGCATGTATTTGTCTTTCTGTGCCTGGTTTCTTTTGCTTTAGAGAATAATTGCCAGCTACATCCATTTTCCTCAAAAAGTCATAATTTTGTTTTTCTTATTATATGACTAATACTCCACGTTGTTTATACACATTATTGTTACCTTTTCACTTGTTGAGAGGCCCTTAGGCTGGTTGCATAATGTGGCTTTGTAAATAGCAATCATCATCTTTTGACTTTGGTGACTATTTTGACCCTGAGTCTGTTCCATGAAGAGAACCTCTGCACAGGCTCTTCTCCATCTAACCACTGACCCCCATCCACAGCACTCCACCTTTAGCCCCATCAGTCTCATGTGGGGGAAACCCTTGTGGAAACTGTAGCCCTGAAGGAAACTCTTGTTCCTCCCCAGCCTGCCGGTCCTGGCCCTCGCCTTCCCAAAGTATACTGCATCATCAGTTGCATCGGCTGCTTCGGCCTGTTCTCCAAGGTAAGGTTAGGACAAGATTCCTTGGAGCCTGTTAGGCAGGCCTGTTTGGCTTTCTGGCTCTGCCTGGCTGCTTGCCTTGCAACTTGAGCCCTTAGTAGAATGTCTTCCTGGTAGCCCAGCCAGTATCAAAAATATTGGGTAAAACTGAGACAGGAGGGACCGGAGCTTAACCCTATTTAAAGGAAATCTAGGAGACGGTTTCCCCTGCAGAGAGAACTGCTGTCTGTTCTTCTGTCTTCCTGGTTGGTATGAGGCTCAGATGAGGTATAACATGAGAAAATCCATCAAAAAATAAAAATGGGGGTACCACGAAAGTCTAAAGGCAAAAACACAGTGAGGATCCCAAGATTTACCCTGACTTTAATGAAGCTGGAAGAGAAATTAAGGACTTGTGTTGCTGGGGATAGAATCAAGGCAGAATTGATTCTGTCCATGGACTGTCTTGGTGGCCAGAAGGACTGGCTGTGGGAGAGGAACTCAATGGTATTCTGCTTGGGTGGATCTTACTTCTGTGAATCACACTGAAGGCTGGTGGCAGCTTCACCCTGATGACAGTCCAGAGGAAATGGGACAGTGAGGCTTCCAGACTGCTACTCCAGCCAGTGCTAGCATGGAAGATACTAGGCTTGGTACTTTCATGTCGGTGCTAGGAGAAGAAAGGAATATGAAATCAAAAGAAATCTTGGGGGTGTAGGTTTTGTCCATGAGATGGAAGCCAGTTGGTGGAGGGGTCTAGAAAATACCAGCGTAGAAGCAGCAGTATGAGAGCCTTAGGGCATTCAGTAGAATCCCTTTAAGCCTTGCTTCCTGTGGTCCTTTCCCTGCAGATCCTAGATGAAGTAGAGAAGAGACACCAGATCTCCATGGCTGTCATCTACCCATTCATGCAAGGTCTCCGAGAGGCAGCCTTCCCCGCACCCGGAAAGACTGTCACCCTTAAGAGTTTCATCCCTGACTCAGGCACAGAGGTAGGCTGACAAGTGTGCTACTGGCTGGAGAGGGTGGACGTCTGTGGGACTGCCCAACACTCTTATTTCATTCACCAGGCTAAGGTACAGGGAAGCTGAGCCTGGCATTATGATTTTTGGCAGAGCTAAAATGTCACCCCAGTGTGCTGCGCCTTCTAACCCGATGCCCACCAGCAGTTACTTACTGTTCAGTCTACTGAGTGGGGTATGGGGCTTAGTTTGTCCCTCGTCTCCAAACTCTCAGTTGCTCTTACACCTTACCCCTATTCTCTCCGTGTGCATATCCTGTATCTCTACCCTACAGTCTCCATCTGTTTTACTTCTTATCACTCATCCCCACCCCTACGTCCACACCCATGTCATGAGGTACAGTTGTTCCGAGTCACTAAAGAACTAGAGGCCCAAGTGGAATTCCAGTCAGGATCGCGGGGACTATGGAAATTCCACGTGTACCTCTGAACCTGGTCATTCCCACAGAAGAATCGGGGAGTCACTAGGAAGAATAAGGATTGAAGGGGAAACAAGTACTGAGGTGCTCTGTGCTGAAATGTGCATTTTCTGGGTGCTGGGTGAACGGAATGCGGCTCCTGACCTCGAGGAGCTAAGTCTCATGGAGAAGGCACATCCGTCAATGTGTAAATGAATAAATGGTGTACACACACCAGAGAACGTGAGAGCCAAGAGAACCAGAGGAAGATTAGGCAATCACACTGAAAGAGAAAGTAGTGTGTAGCATGAGAAAAGGTGAGGAGGTCTTAAGATGACCAAGGTGGGCATCTGGGGCTGAGGATAAGAATGAAGCGAGGAGATCAGTATATGGGAGGCCTGACCCATGCCAGGCTTAGGCAGGACAGGAGCTCTGCCCCAGAGCATGTAGATGATGAGATGTGTGGAGATGGGGATGTATCCCAGGCTGGACTTCATGGGCCATGCACACGGTGAGGCATGTGGAGATGGGCATGTGTCCCAGGCTGGACCTCATGGGCCATGCACACAGTGAGGCATGTGAAGATGGGGAAGTGTCCCAGGCTGGGCCTCATGGGCCATACACACAGTGAGGCATGTGAAGATGGGGAAGTGTCCCAGGCTGGACCTCATGGGCCATTCACATGGTAAGAATTGTGGAGATGAAGATGTGTCTCAGGCTGGACCTCATGGGCCGTGCATATGGTGAGGCATGTGGAGATGGGCATGTGTCCAAGGCTGGACCTCATGGGCCATGCATATGGTGAGGCATGTGGAGATGGGCATGTGTCCCAGGCTGGACCTCATGGGCCATGCATATGGTGAGGCATGTGAAGATGGGGATGTGTCCCAGGCTGGACCCCATGAGCCATCCTCACAGTGAGGCATGTGGAGATGGGGATGTATCCCAGGCTGGACCTCATGGGCCATACTGAAGATTCCACCTAGCTGTCCTCAGGGCAGAAGGAAGCCACTGCTGGGTGAGCCAGGATCAGATCTGTCCTGTAGGAGGAATGGGATAGGTCTGTGTAGGTCTGTGGTTTTGTATTGCTAAAGCCTCTCTCTCTCTCTCTCTCTCTGGTCGTCTCACAGTTCATCTCACTGACACGGCCCCTGGACTCCCACCTAGAGCATGTGGACTTTAGTGCTCTGTTGAACTGTCTGCAGTTTGAGCAGATTATTCAGATCTTTGCCTCTGCAGTCCTGGAAAGAAAAATCATCTTCCTGGCAGAAGGTCTCAGGTAAGCTCAGCCACTGGCTGGCCGCACTAATCCGTACCCCCGATTCAAGGGACATTACTGGGGCTTCTTAAAGGCAGTCTGACTATAGAGCCCATGTGTGCACCTTCCAGCTTTGAGTTCCTGGATCTGCATTTTAGGCCTAGAGAAACAGGTAGTGCAACTTGTCTGGTCATCTCCAAACCTGATTGCCGCCTGACTATAATCTAAGAAGGACACGGAGTGTTCCTGGCACAGTACAGGTGGGGCCAGCTAGGGTGAATGCAGACATGATTCTGCACTTATGCAAGGCCAGGCTGAGGGAGGGAAGTGGGTGGGGAAGAGGACAGGAAGCTGTATAATGGCATGGAGGATAAGCTCATCTACACATTGATGAACTCACTGAACAAATATTTATTGCATGTCAGCTGTTTGCCAGATGCCAGGCATTGGGGAGATAGCAAGAAGACTCTGTGTTTGCTCTGAAGGAGATGAGGGGTTATGTATTGGCTTTAAGCATAGGTATTGAAACCAGCAGAATGACTTTCAAACCTTGTTCTTCCACTTTTAGCTATAGTTCTGCTTCGGTCAGCTTCTTACTTCTTGAAGTAAAAATCTGCTTATCTGTAGGATGAAATTGATTGGATTTGCTTTATATGGTTGTGATGATGAGGATTAAAGGTGATGATGCACAGTGGTAGACACCCAGGGCACCGGCAGATGCAGATTGGTGAGGACGACCTGCTACGCTCAGTCAGTTCACAGTTGAGTATAAGCCTGTATGTAGAAGCAGGAAGCTACCATGTGCTGGCTACCACCTTTGAGAGAATTCAATCTGAAAAGGAAGTAGGAACACCTGGGTCAGGCAGAGGGAAAAAAAAAAAACTCATAAAAAGAGTAGGGATTACTGTGTAGCCCTAGCTGTCTTGGAACTTACAGAGATCTGCCTGTCTCTACCTACTGAGTGCTGGGATTCAAGGTGTGTGTCATCACAGCAAGAAGCAATCATTTTGATCTGTCCTTTGATCTATCTATGATTTTGGTACTATCCTTTGGGGAAGAAGGAAAGGAAGTTGAGGCCACTAGAGAGGATCAAGGGATGCCATGAGTTCAAGAAAAAAGGAATCTTGGCAGGTGTCAGGGGGTCTGTGTGTTGAACATAGTAACGTCAACAATAGCGAAAAGGGAAAATATCATAGGCTAATTCTTGCGGAAAGGGTCATGATTTTTGTTTCCGAGGAGGCTCTGCTGCTCCAGTCCAGTCTTGGAACTGGAAGAAGTTTTTGTGGCAGCTGGGGCTCAGGCTCCAACTAAATTCTTTCTCTATTGATCAGTGTTTGGGGTGTGAAGAGGCTGCACATTTACCTCTCAAGAATGAACTTTCTCCAGGAAATATTAACACTTCCTACTTTCTTTCCACATGGAATTTTCAGTAACTGGAGGCTGGTGCAGGAAGGGGACTTCCAGCTCGCCAAGTTTTTTTTTTTTAGCTAGGCACTCAGAGACTTGGTCTTTCAAACTCAGGAAGTGCTAGCTCGATACCAAGGTTTCCGCATCTGTGTTTTTATTGGCCTTGGATGTGGGGCGATTTGGCTGGAGAAAGGAAAAGCTATGAGACCTAGTGGAGAATAGGGAAGCCAGAGATGGGCTGTGTATGGGGAGGGCAAGGAAAGAGGTCGAGTTGTGACTTGGAGAGTCATGCCATTAGGAATCCGTGTAGCAAAGTCTCCAAGAGTCACCTCTGTGGGACTTTCCGGAATTTCTGAGTAGTGGTTCCTGGAACCCAGGAATTTCCCAAACTAACTCGGGCACCAACCTGAGAGCTTTCAGTAACCTCAGACGGCTACAGGGAGCCTTAGGGGTACATGGACCTGTGGATGATACTTCTGCCTCTTCATCAAAGCCTGGTGTCAGCTGGTTTGTTTCTTCACTGTGCTGTGAGTTCTTCAAAGAAGGGGAAGTGCTATTCTTCTTGTTATCCCTGTCCATTGCAGAGTAGAGGCTCGCTCATAGCCTGCTTAAATGAAGACATGTCTTCTGAGCCACTCTTATTTTTAGCCAGTAATGACTTGGAAGAACTAGCTGGGAATAGAGATTAAAGGGGGCCCCGCCCTGGTAGTAGGGCCTCGCCTCTCCTGATTTCTACCCTTCTCTTAGCAACAAGTAGCTACAAGCTCTATGATCTCCATGGCTTCCAGACTTGATTTTTTTTTTTTTTTTTTTACCCAGCGTAGGAACATTTCCAGTAGCTTCTGTAGGCGTGGGGCTCTGAGCCAGTGCATAGGAACAGAGAAGCCTCGCTGACCCATTCTTTCTTCTGTGTTCCAGTACCCTGTCTCAGTGTATCCATGCTGCAGCGGCTCTGCTCTACCCTTTTAGTTGGGCACACACGTACATCCCTGTGGTCCCCGAGAGCCTTCTGGCCACTGTCTGCTGCCCCACCCCCTTCATGGTTGGGGTACAGATGCGCTTCCTACAGGAGGTTATGGACAGTCCCATGGAAGAGGTAAGCTGCATTGAAGAGAGTGCACAGTTTATAGCCTGGCAGGCTTTGATTTGTATCCTAAGTCTGCTGCCAAGAGCTGTGTGATTTGAGACCTATTACTTAACCCCTTTAAACCTGAATTTATCAGCAAACTGGGGATGGCTGTCTTCAGTTGCTAGAGACTGAGGAAAATGACATGGCTATGTTACCAGCCGGGCACCTAATACTCAGCCCATGTCCAGTGAATGCTGGTTCTCTTCTTTTGAGTGACTCCTTTTTGGATTTAGGAAGCAAGATGCTGCTTAATCTGAGCTCAAGGGACGATCCTATTAGCTCATTCTCCATACTGAGCAGTCATGTGAGTGATCTCTCAGTGAATTGAATGATCACAGCTGGCTTGTGCAAAGCACACCCCCACTGGAATTCAAATTCCTTGGAAACAAGCCCTTTTGTAAACTGTTAAGTCTTGAAGATGAAGAGATGTGAACAAGTACCATCTTTATGAGTAGGCCAGAGCTCAGTGGGTAATGATGATATAGAACCAAATCCGCCTTGAGTTTGTTGCAATTTGTTTCTTGGTAATGACCCTTACACAGAAGAGGGTTCAACTGTGTGAGTGGAAAAAAGTAAGATGATCACGTACATCTACCCCCAAAGGCGGACAAACAACTTGAAACGTGCTTTGATCTAAAGACTGTAGTATCATCGCTATAGCTGAATACAGGACTGTTTGGGAAGGTCAGCCCAGATTAACCATTAACTCACTGTGCAGAGGCAGAGTTACCTTTTGAAGCATCTTGATGCAAGCACTAAAGAGGCCCGGAGGTAGTCCTAGTGGGAGGATTTCCCCTTTGCATAAGAGGTTGGTGAATCCAGCAAGTCTACTGTGCAGATGGGGCGGCAGTGGAACTCAAAGAAAGGCCAAAGCCCTGCTTTAGAAGGTACTCCTGGGAGGGAGAGAAGTAGGCTGTTGCCTTTTGTTTCTCCAGCTCTTGTGCTGAGTACACATGCCCTGTGAACAACCCTTAGCCTTATGAGTAACTGGAGCAGGGTATCAGCCCCACTTTAGCAATAAAACCTAAAATGTCTCAACCCCAGAAGTTACGTAACTTCCCTCCTCTGAAACTGAGGCTCCTCCCGACAGTCAGGCAGGAAGACAAACGGAAGGCCAGTAGAGTTCTGGATCTTGCTAGTCAAGAGCTTTTGCTCAATTTATCCCTTTGCAGCTGCTCTGAAAAATGGGCAAGAAGGATAAGGGAGGAAGTCATATGGAGTGCACGCACAAGTACTCTTTGGGTACAGTGCAAGTTTCTCTGATTCTCCACAGAAGCTCTCTGAAAGGAATTACTCCATAGACAGTATGAAATTCTGAAAAGATCTTGGGAACAACCTCAAAAAAGATATTCATGCCTACCCTTCTCTTCATTCCCAGATGAACAGCCTTCCTTGTATGAAGGCATTCAAACTTTATTTATACATGTTGTTTCAGGCCTGGACTAGTTCAGGCTTTCTCCTCTGATGATGGATAATTACAGTGCAGGCCGTGCTTTGGCAAATTTTCCAGTTTCTCTTTCCTTATATTTGAAAGTAGGGAACACATAGGGATCCTTCATTCTATTGTCAAGACCCAGGTAGGAAACTGAACATAGGGCCCCAAATAGTCCTTAAATGCCAGCACAGGATCCGGAGAACTATTGTTCATTGGTGATCAAATCCCTGTCTAATGGTAGCAGTTTGATACTGTCATTGTTGCTGGTTTTGAATGTTAGTTTTAAATATAGTACAGGTTGGTTGTGCTATTTCTTGCTAGTAGGAAGTGAAAGTAAGAGGATCAGAGTTCAAGACCACCCTAGATGACATAAGATCCTATCTCAAAGCAAAACCAAGGATAATGTCAGAGTCCATGAGTTTTCAGGTGTCAAAATGTGATCATTTAAAATATTTTAATTTGAATATTAGAAGTTGTCCAATTACCTAACCATACTCTAAGGAATCAGCAGCATGACTGTTTCGTGTTGTGCTCTAAATTGTAGGATTTTCAGGCTGCGCTTGCCTCATATGTAGCCAGTACATGCATTGGCCCCTTTGCTTATTTTCCTTTCTTCTTCCTGTTGACTCTGAGCTCATGTCCTCCCCTTGCTGAATTTCCTGCTGGAAGGCTCAAGGCTGTTATTAAGCTTTTAATGAACTGAATCCAGTCCAACAGTATGCTAAACATGCGCTCTACCACTGACCTCCACTTCCAGCCAATCTGAGGGAGCTTCTAAGAACTCTAGGCAATTGTACCTAAGATTGCAAATGTGAAAATCTCAAAACCTGGCTGCCTCTGTCCAGTCCTCTGTTGAGTGCACCAGAGGACAAGATGCTGAAGGAGGGTGGGAGAGAAGAGGAATGTGATCTCAAAGACCACAATTGAGGTCTCAGCACCATGACCTCTGGGAACTGTAGACGAGGAGGCGCACTGAAGAAACCCCTGACATGATGGCTCCATAATATGGTCAATACGTTTACTGCAGACACGAGAGAACTGCGAGAGGCATCTAGAAGACTCCAGAGCAGAGACAGAAAGAAGTAGACTGACCAGTGTCAGCACATAGGACGTGGGCAGGGCTAGGGAGGAGGAGAGAATAGTGGAGGGAGGGAGATGGCAAGAGATGCAGGGTAGAGTAGAGCGTAGCGAGAGAGAATAGTGAGAGACAGATACAGGAGAGGAGAGGAGAGGAGAGGAGAGGAGAGGAGAGGAGGGAAGAGGAGAGGAGAGCAGAGCAGGGAGAGGAGAGGAGAGGAGAGGAGAGGAGAGGAGGGGAGGGGAGGGGAGGGGAGGGGAGAGGAGAGGAGAGGAGAGGAGAGGAGAGGAGAGGAGAGGAGAGGAGAGGAGAGGAGAGGAGAGGAGAGGAGGGAGAGAGGAAAAAAGAGAGCAGAGAATAGCAGGATTATGGATGAGTAGCTAGGGGAGTCGTTTCTCAGAGGGAAGGGAAATGACTCCTTTTGGGAGGTGGGAATGAGTTTCACTATTTCCTAAAGAATGCTGGCTTATAGCTAACAACCAGAAATCCTCTTATACGCCAGGTTGAACTTGTGTCTGGATATTTGAACTGCCTGTTGGAGTTTGGAGTTCCTTTGATTCTGACATGAACTTACTTAGGTTTATCTCATCCACAAAATGAGCTAGCACCTGCTTCACAGAACTACTGCTAGAATTAAATAAAATATGCAAATATGCAAAGCAATTATTGTGTGTGTGCCATGCACATGGCTCTGCATTAAGAAAGCAGTTCCTATAAAGTTTCCTACCTGGGGAATGAGATTTCTAGACACACAAAAAGGAATGAGAATGTCAGGCAGAGACATTCAAATGAGAATTACAAATCTTGATGTTGCTGCTATAGTTATAGGAAGAAAGGGAGTTGACAGTTGAGGTTTGTGAAGAGATAAAGCCATTCTGTGTTTACTTCAGGTCCTGTTGGTGAATCTTTGTGAAGGAACCTTCTTATTGTCGGTAAGTGTTTGTGTTGATGGCACCTGCTGACACAGACTTGCCACCAACATCTTTTGAGTCTCATGATGTCCCACTGACCAACAGACACTCTGAGAAAGAACTTGTGCTATCTTCCCCTCGTGAGGCCACAGGCAAGGACCCAGATGCCTTACTGACTGATGCAATATGCCACAATGTCTTTCTTTTCTTTTCTTTGGATTTTTCGAGACAGGGTTTCTCTGTAACTTTTTGGTTCCTGTCCTGGAACTAGCTCTTGTATACCAGGCTGGCCTCGAACTCACAGAGATCCGCCTGCCTCTGCCTCCCGAGTGCTGGGATTAAAGGCATGAGCCACCACTGCCCGGCGCCACAGTGTCTTTTGAACAAGCAATATACACTTGTGGGGAACCTTGCTCATGCTTGAATTCAAACGGGAGGCAATGAAATGACTTCTGTTCCTCTCTGTGGAGCTGTGCTTTGGGGTGGAGTAGGGCAAGAACTCAGGGCACTCCTCACATTCTCCTGGACCCCTTCCTGATCTCCTGACCAGAATCCTTGACCTTGACCTAGCTCTGTTCCCTTCTAGGTTGGTGATGAAAAAGATATCTTACCGCCAAAACTGCAAGAAGACATCTTGGGCTCCCTTGGTCAGGGGATAAATGAGTTAAAGAGTAAGTTTTCGGCTCTTCTTTTACTTTAGGCTTTCCCAGGGAGCTTGAGGGAAGGATTCCCAATTTGTCTACTAAAATAAACCCATTTACTAGCTTGTGACAGGGGACTAGACTCTGAATATGAAACTTCGCTTCTTTTCATAGGAAATGGTAGAGAATCTATATCCAGTTCCTAGTTTCATTTTTTTTTTTTTTTTTGTCTTGTGAGACATGGTCTCAAACTTATGGCAATCCTTCTGTCCTAGACTTCTGGAAGTTGGTATTGTAGCTGTAAGCCATTCACATCTCAGGCTTCCTTTCCAATCATTTACTCAGTTGCTTCCCCTGGGAACTTCTGGCCAACAATAGAAACCATAATTAGAGGTGAATTTGGGTAATTTAATCTTCTGTTGCTCTATAATGGGTCTTTCTGTCTCCTGCAGCTTCAGAACAAATCAATGAGCATGTTTCAGGCCCTTTTGTGCAGTTCTTTGTCAAGACTGTGGGCCACTATGCATCCTATATCAAACGGGAGGCCAGTGGGCAAGGCCACTTCCAAGAACGATCCTTCTGTAAAGCCATCACCTCCAAGACCAAGCGCCGATTTGTGAAGAAGTTTGTGAAGACACAGCTTTTTTCCCTGTTCATCCAGGAAGCAGAGAAGAGCAGGAACCCTCCTGCAGGTATACACAGCTACACCAACTTCTCTAGAAGTGTCTCCCTTAAGGAGTACCTTTATTGGCACATACCTTTAATCCCAGCAGTCGTGAGACAGAGATAGGTGAATCTCTGTTGAGTTCAAGTGTCAGGAAAGCTCCAAACCTACAGAGAAACCCTGTCTCAGAAAAGAAAACAAACAAAGAAACAGACAGAGGCGTCTCTTCAGTGGCAGGCAGAGAAGTGGGGCTCAATGGAAGTAACCAGAGAAACTGCTTCAGGGGCAGGCAGTTTGTACAGAGATGTCTGTTCATCACTCAGCAGCCTGGGTCCTCTTTCGTTTTATACTGGAGCTAACAACTCTTTGTGGATTCCCCTTCGGGTCAGATTAAATGTGGTGAGTGCCTAGAGATTCTGGCAGCTTATGGGTAGGGGAGAATGTGGGGTCTTTCTGTTTTTTTGAGTCACAGTCTCATTATGTAGCCTCAGTTTCCCAATAGCTAGGATTGTAGACATGTAATTCCACAGATCAGACTTCAGGCCTGTTGAGAGTACTTACTCCTGAGCTCATCAGTTTGCCTAACTAACACCTGTTTGAACTCACAGGCTATTTCCAAAAGAAAATACTTGAATACGAGGAACAGAAGAAGCAGAAGAAAGCAAAAGAAAAGACTGTGAAGTAAAAGCTGTGGTGAGCAAGTGTCTAGAGCTACAGGCCAATTTGGACTTTGGCCCTTCTGGTGTGACAGAATCAGTGAGGCTCCCAGCCTTGGAATCCACAGCCTCCTTCCAACTGGTAACCCAGTCTTGCTT
Source organism: Microtus ochrogaster (assembly GCF_000317375.1). NCBI lineage: Eukaryota > Metazoa > Chordata > Mammalia > Rodentia > Cricetidae > Microtus > Microtus ochrogaster. The sequence continues at coordinate 11,771,227 of NC_022022.1, forward strand.
CAAAGTGGTGTCTGAGTTTGGAATCCTTGGTGTCAGAATGCCTCAGAACTTTGAGAGCTCTCATCCCATCTGAACTCATTGAACTGTACTCAAAGCTGCACCTTTAGCAGGATGGACACAGTAGGAAACAGCAGTACAGCTGCAGGTGTTTGACTAGAAGTTGCCACCAATGCCATCTTCTGGGAACTACACCGTTATAAAATCCTCAGCGGAGAACACTGTTGTGGCCCAACGACACATGTACAAAATTGTCGTGACGTGAGGATGAGAATAAAGATAAAAACCTTGTTGTTTGTCCATCTAGGAGGCACTGAATAGGAGAACAAACTGAACTAGACGTGGAGGAGGACCTGGTCACACTAGGCTGTTTGGAATCACACAAATCAGGGGTCAGCAGCTCTACTTCTAGTAAGAAGAGTAAGAAATCTTGATCAGAGTGGCCACAGCATAGTAGTCTTTGGTACTAGTCTGGTGTGCTTTCCAGTATCTTTGGCAGAAACGGGTAGCAGGAAGAAGGCAGCTTTGGCCTCAGTCAACAGAAGCCCTTCAAAGCTGTCTCATGACTTCGCGAACAAGGCCAGCCTGCCCATAGCCCAGTTAGGGTTAGTCCTTTGCCTTCAATCTCAGGCATCTCACCTCAACCACAATAATTATTAAGATTCCAGTTCCATTCTCCAGCTCAAGGTGAAAAGGTTTCTGCATTGGCAATCCAAAGTATTGACAAGTTATCTGGGCCCTTCTTTTTCTATACCTCCACTCAAGTTTCTGTTGAAACCTACAAGAGAAACGTCTTGTCTTCTAGAATTCTTTGAATTGTTTCACTCTGTATTTTCTTATTGTAGCCTTTAGAAATTTCTGAATTCCATACAAAGAATGCAAATGAGGTGGGGGTGTAACAAGAGGCAGAGGGACAAAATGGAAGTTGAAAGGATACACTCTGATTTGATGAACACAAACTCCTGCTGCCGGTGGTAGATGTCCACGTGCCATACCTAACTGTAGTTTTGCAGTTTCTAGGAATCATTATATCTTTTCAGATATATAGAAGTGGTTGCTAAACCTAGTTAGATCTTGAAAAGTTTCAAAACCCAAGAACCAGAATGCTGTTAAGGCTGTGAAAATACTAAGGCTCCAATATAAGTCTACCAAATTCTCTATAGTGATTGAACCTGGAGTGCAGTAAAGTGGCACAGCCTATAATCCCAGCATTCAGGAAGCTAAGCAAGGAGAACTCAGAGTTCAAGACCAGCTCGAGTTACTGAGCGACCTTATCCAAAACCCACTCCCCCAAAAGTCCTGGGAATATGTTTTCTAAAAGCATCCACATTGTTGAATGATTCTCATACTCTAGTAGGTAAATGAACACAACAACCAGGGTTGGGCGAGGCTCTGTACAAACCAATTATTGGCTGATGTTGCTGATGTTATCTAGGGCCAAAGGAAACATAAACATGACTGCTTTTCAGATTCTCTCCATGGTGAGGAAAAAAAATAATACATGTATTTATTTCAATTATCCTTAAGTACCTCTGTTTATAGCTTTGGTAACACTAGTTAGAATTCAGAAGACAGCCCAGATTCCATCTGGAGTACAACAATAATGTGTGATAACTGGTATTTCCTTTAGTCTTTTCAGGGCTTAATTTTCACTAGGTATAAACAATTGTTGAATGTCTGTTGAAATAATCAAATAAAACTAGATGCAACTGTACTAATGGAGGATTGCCTGTCCCTCCCTCCCCCAACCCCCCGCCCCTGCATTCTTAGATTATCTTTACATCCCAGTCCTCCCTTCGCCCTGATTTTCCACATCTTGTGTAGCTCAGACTGGCCTAAAACTCCATAGTAAAGGACAACTTGAACTTCTGATCCTCCCGCTTCCACCTCTGAATGCTGGAATTCACTACCCTTTGTACTTCTTTATAGTAAAGAAACAACATCTGGATACAACAAAAACAAATGTGATTCACATAGAACATTCAAACAGTAGTCTAAATACCAAAAAGGAAAAGGCAAAGTCCACCACCACCACCCCATTTCTGGGCAATGACTGAAACGTGGGAGTAATGACTGCAATAGAAAGAATTCCTACAGGAGAGAAAATGAACAAAATATGTTTCCTTTATAAAAGATTTAACAGTTTCTACAATAGAATGGTCAAAAGCACATCATGACAACACAGCCGACCATATTTCCTTAATTTTTAAGAACAGAAATAAAATTTGTCTCAATTAAAAAAAATGACATTTAATATTTAGTTTACCTTTCTCCTGAATAAAAATGAGAAAACAGGCTGGCTCTGAGATCATATATTTATTTAAAAAAATAAAATGGATTGACAAAGTTACCACATTATATGCATGCTAGCCAAGATTTCCCAAGCCCGTGAGAAACACCATTTCTTGATCAATAATAAAATCACTTCCTCAACAATATACAGACAGGAACCCTTGCCATCCAAATTTAAGGTCTTTATGACTGCTCTCACCTCACAAGCTAGTAGGTTGTAAATGTCACAAGCCGAGTTCCTTACAAAAGAAAGTCTGAGAAGACAATAAACAAGATGTTACTAAAAGATGACGATTTGTTAAAATTATAAAGCAACCATCGTTTGGCCTGTAAAAATTTTACATTAGAATCACCACCACTGGGAATACGCTCCTCCGACTGATAGTCTGAAGTCAGGAAAATCACAGCACACGGCATTTTCCCTGCATGCTTTCTGGAGCCAAACCCTGTCTGACAACATGTTGACTTTACAGGATGGGACCTGACATTCCCATTCTTAACAGGACAGTTAGGGAGTGTTACCAGTGACAAAGAATGAAAGTTATATAACATTGATTATTATAAATTACATTTGTTCTTCTTATCCACCCCCATTCTCCTTAACATGTTCGGATTCTTTCCTGCAGAAAACATGAGCTTAACAGAACCCCAGTCACATCGCTAGTGATGATTATTGTGAGCTGCAGAGGCTTTAATTCTGAAGACATGTATATGCAGGTGAGATGCAATCTGATTGCAAACACTGACACAGTAACGAATCAAATCAAAGAAAGAGAAGACCTAAAAAGAGAAGAGATATTTGATTAGACTCTCAGCATGTGCACAGACCTCCCTAACTTCCTGAGAGGATAGAAGGGTGGCTTCTGACTCTCTTCTCTCCAAATTCACCTTCAAATTCATACAGTTGAGTAATAGTTGCCTTTTGGTGTCCTTTAGAACTAAGGATTAACAAATCTTTCCTTAGAGAGATAGGAAATATGTTAAACTTTGTATTATTTATTTTTTGAGACAGAAGCTCCTACAGCCTAGGCTAGCCTCAAACTAAGTATGTAGCTAAAAAAGATCTTCAACTTCCAATCCTCTGGCTTCCAGTTCCCAAGTGCTGGGCTCACAGGCAATGCCACCACGCCTGATTTTTTAAATATGGTGCTGGGGGGCAAATGCAAGGCTTCATGCATGCTAGGCAAGAACTTGACCACGAAGCTATATACTCAACAAAATTATTTCACATTTTCTGAGTTGTACTCTCTCTCACAATTGCTCAACTCTGCCGGTATAGAATGAAAGCAGGCACAAACAATTTATAAATGAGTCGCTATGCCTGAATATAGTCTAAACTTCTGGTATACAAACAATCAGAAGTTTGGAATTGTTGAGTCTTAACATAGGCAGGAATAGTAAGCCTAACAAACATGCAGGCTAACATTGAAGTCATAAAGAACTCTTAACACATTACAAAGGACTGGCTCACTCAAACAAGAAAACAAGTAGCTTCAAGCCACAAAATAAGACCATAAATACCTACCAGGGCAATCCAAAGTACAATATATTCATCAATGAAGCTGTTAAAATACTGGTCCAGAAACAAAAGTGCTGGACCTATGAATGCTGTGTCGTGCAGATGCATCTCACTTTTCGTCATGTGTGCAACCTGGGAAAACAAAATCAATGACATAGGCACTTTCATTTCGGAATTGTCAGCAACACAGGAAATCAGTATAGTGCTCAAAGACGAAGTTTCAAGAATGATATTCAAGAATGTTGAGCTTGTAAAACTACAAAAAGAAAATCCCAACAACATTAAAATTGTATGAGAAAGGGAATAGCCATGCCAACCATGCTGGAGGAAAACACTTGTACAAAAGGCAAAGGGGTCTCGATGAGTGTCCAGGATGACACTGAAGAATGCACACAAACCGGATGACCAAATTAAAAACTAGACAAGATAGTGAAAGGATATAGCACTTTAAAGAACGTCAGGCAAACTCAAAATGTAGTCAGGAGAGTGAACACAGCTATTCTGTTGACGTAAAGTGATTTTTACTGCAAACTCTTAAAACTACTCAGGAAGCCACAAAATGAAATACAGGCCCACAAAACCAAAATAAGATGAACATTAAAACAGTAAAAACTGAGGTGCTTACCACAAGCTTATTAGTGATTTTAGCTGACACAAAACCAAATGTCAGTATATAAAGACATGGGTGCTTTTCAAACAGCTGAACTGCTGACTTCTTGTAGATCATAACAGCTAAGGTGATCACCGATCCAATATGGAGAAAAGGAGAAAGGACACTTGTTCCCTGTACAGAGTGGAGTTACAAACATTTAATGCTGTCACATGCTTCATGGACCTACCACAAACACTTTAACCCAACCTCCCGGTATCTGCCCGCTAACAACCACAATAAGTGAGAAGCCACTGTATGAGGTGTGGTAAAGCTCAAACAGCACTGTGCTTGGTGGGTGTCACTTCTTTTTATACAGCATGTCATACTTTCCAAAACCATGGGTGCTGTGCCCAGATACATGAACGCTTATCAGGATACAGAAGTATGTATAAATATTTATTTCAAAGACTTAAAAGAAGTTCCAAGTTGACAAATGATTATATGTCATTTAAATGAAAACCAAAGTAATAGAACAAGTCTTAGTTTGCAACTCTCTTTAAATCTCAAAGTATACTCACTGCTATGGTTGATCCATTTTTGCCAACACCACCTGTGAAGATTACACGGAAGTAATTTGTACAGGAAAATATGGTCCCTGCCACAGTACAAAGTGCAGGAAAAATTTTCATTTGAATATTCAGCACTGGAATCTTTAATGGGTAGAGAGAAAGGGAAATTAAAAATATATACACATTCAAATAAGAAAATATTACAGTTATTCATACCCTTAAAAACTCTCCACTCCTTATAGCTAATAGTAATGAAATGGAAATTTCCTTCTCCTTGAATTATAAACAATATAACAAGTCTCAAAAGATGAAACTCACTTCTGACATGAAAATACAGTATATGAGATGGAAGGATAGCTCAGAGGTGAAGAGCACTGACTGTTTTTTTCAGAGGCCCTGAGTTCAATTCCTAGCACCAGTATGGTGGCTCACAACCATTTATTATCATAACCATCTGACGCCCTCTTCTGGTGCACAGGCACACATACAGATAGGGCACCCATACATAAAATAAATTTATGTAATCTTGCAAGCATAATATCCATCATTTAAAATGGGAGACATACTAAATATTTGAGGTCCCCAAAGAGTTTCTTCTTTTTTATATCCATTCTTTTTTTCTTTTCTGGTTTCAAAATTTGCCAAAAGGTAAGATTAGTAAGGCTATATTGAAGTAATTATAGGAACAAGGCCATAAAAGCCCACGGCTTTTTATAGGTAATGAGTTCTTACAATAAAAACATTTAAAACAGGGCAATTTATACTATTCAAGACTTATGTGCTTATATTTTAAAATCAAATGGATATAAGACATTTCTCTTTGTAATATAAACTCGAATAAAATTGGCAAAACAAATCCAAAACTTCTGAATGTTCCATTTTTTCAAAACTCTCAAGAACTCACTTTGTTTACACAACTCTCCTATCTCTTGCAAAACTGCAGCTCTACAAAGAAAGTGGAAGCAACTACTTGAATCTCAGTCACACTACGCAGGATTTAATCTTCTAAACGAAATATTTCCACTTAATGTTCAGAAATTTGTACCCCAAATTGTCTTCTTCCTTGCCTAATGTCCTACCCTACAGCCCAAGTTTAAGATTTTTAAGAGAGGAGATAATAAATTACAATGAGACTTGTAACTGTTGTGGTTTTTCAGATTTACTACCAAAATCTGATGCACCTGGCTGACACTCTGTTCCTTTCCAATTCCCAGTCTCCTGTCATTCCCCTACAATCCCCTCTACAGAGACAATGGTGTTTATGGCAAAGGCAGAAATATGACACTTGCCTGATTAGAGTATTGCACCATTACAGGGAGTACCCATATTATAACCAGGGTATCAGTACCCCGAATGAGACAACGGTATACCATAGTCTCTCGTGCTACAACCAACCCGATCAAGCATCACTACTTGTATTTACAATTTGGGAAAACTGCTTTAATATCATGAAACCTTTGCCCTTTGGAAGAAAGAATAAACATAAATACTAAATTAATACAAAGCCTGGATCACAAAGTAAGCCAGCAACTCTGAAGTATCCTAAACATCCCAGAGTGCTCATCAATTCTGTCATGTTAGCTATAACATCAAAACGTAAGTTCAAATGTAGGTTTAATTTGAATTGAATTTTAAAATTATGAATATTTATTGAGGTTAGGCAGTGGTCAGGTGGAAATCAAAGGATAACTTGTTGAAGTTGTTTTCCTTCTATCATATGGATCCCAATATCTGAACTAGGTCATTGGGCTTTAGTGGTAAGTGTCCCTACTGTCAGAGCCATCTCTCTCACTCCTGAATTAATTCTGTATTCTTTTTGGGGGCCTGACTACCATAGGTGATCAGTATGTATTTCTGAATGAAGATTCAGATTTTGTCCCTTTCCTGTGTGTACCAAATTCCTTTTTTTTGAGACAATGCAGAACTATTTTCCTTCCACTTTATAATGTAAAAGGCAGTGCACCAGGATAATGTGAGGCCAAGTACAAGGAATTCTCAAAGGTGATCCCCTGCAAATTGGCACCAATGAACTACTTACAAAAAAACATCGCATTTTACCACTTTTACCCGACACTCAGAATCAAGGAAGGTGTGCAAATTTTGTTTTTTCGAATCCTTTTTCGTACTATAATCTCACTCATCATTATTGCTACTCAGTCTGTGTTTATGCTACAGAATTAGCTAAGGTGCTGTCTGAAAACAACTGTCTCAGGCTTGCCTTACAATTTCAGTAATCTTCCAAACTTGGGCAGATTAAGAATTCCATGAAGTTCTAATGTCTTTTCCATGGTCAGGGGGAAAGACCTGGCTTTGTGACAGGAAGTGTATACACCCAAGTAATACCAATGCATTACAACTGATTTTTAAAAGGGTAGAATGAGAAAAGTTTTAAATTCTCAGCACCTCTATCAGACACAATCTATAGGTTTTGGTTAGATTTTGAAGATACCTAGTAATTTAGTAGGTTTTGTGGAAATAAAAATAAAATTTTAAGATTATATATTTTATTGCAAAGAACATAGAAATGTTTGTCTGTAAATCATAGTAAAGACTTCTATTTATTTTCTTTAACTACATGTACATGTGTATTTGTACATGTGAATTCAGTGCCTGTGAGGGGCAGAAGAGTGTGTCAGATCCACTAAAGTTGGAATTATGGGGGGGGGGTATCGGCCACCTGCTGTGGGTGCTGGAAACTGAATTTGGGTCCTCTACAAGACCAGCATATGGTTTTAATTAAGCTATTTCTCCAGACTTATGTAAATTATTTTAAGTTAATTCCATGAAAATACTAAAAATGTTAACATAATTATAGCATCCAATAAGACTTTAAGGAAAATCACTGTATCCAAATTATTTAAGTATAAGGGCATTTTTTTTTAAGTGTTCCAGTTCAATGGTTGGGGATGCAGCTCAGTGGTAAGTGCTTGTCTAGCAAACCTAAAGAACTTAATCCCCAGCACTGGAAAAAAGCCTTTTAGTTCAAGAAAGACAAACAGATGATAATACATGATGTAGTCAGTCCTCCAAATAATCCCAAACAATTTCGCTGTAGTACTATTTATCTAGCTGCTGTTGAATTCTAAAAGATTTAAGACCTATTTAATCAAAGACAGCACTTAAAAGAATCAAATGTACGTCAAGCACGGTGGCACATGCCTTTCATCCCAGCATTTGGGAAGCAGAGGCTGGAGGATTTCTGTGAGGTAGAGGCCAGCCTCGTAAGCAAAGTGAGCCTAGGCTCTGTTACACAGAGAAACATTGTCTAGGGAAAAACAAAACAAAACAAAACAAAAAGAGAATCAAATGTAAATAACCACAAGTGAACAGTGATTAATTTATTCACATATTCACATTCATACACCCACTGCTTCTAAGAGAGTCCCAAAGGCAATACATTTTAGGAAGAAACATACACAAAAATGTATTTCTTGTTTCTTGAAATGTATTAACTTTTGCAACTAAAAGTATTCCTTTTCTGTTGTAGAATATTAGTGAAAGATGCATTACATTTGTTTATGCTGCGGAACATTTGTTTAATGATGCAAATATGTGTTGCATTCTTTTATGTTGCATTTGTTTAACTCTGTAAAGCTGTGTTACTTTGCCTGTCTAAAACACCTGATTGGTCTAATAAAGAGCTGGAATGGCCAATAACAAGGCAAAAGATAGGCTAGGCAAGACTGCCAGGCGAGAATAAATAGGAGAAATCTTGGGCAAGAAGGATTGAGGAGTGAGAAAAAAAGGGACCAGTCACCCAATCACACAGTCAGACACAGAATAAAAGATATACAGAAAGAGAGAAAGGTAAAAGCCAAAAGTCCAGAGGCAAAAAGTAGATGGGAAAATTTAAGTTAAGAAAGGCTGGCTAGACACATGTCAAACTAAGGCTGGACATTCATTATAAAGAATAAGTTTCCATGTGTGATTTATTTGGGAGCTGGGTGGCAGTCCCCCAAAAGAGTAAAGAGTAAAAAACAAAACAAAATTAAAAAAAAGGAAACAAAAAACCCCACACCACCAACAACCAAACAACAAGAACAACAAAAGAAACCCAACACTTTCACATCAAAACAAAAACCCAGGAAATAGCAATAATATCAATTATAATCTTTAGTAAAGCTCATTTCTTTGGGAAAAAAAGGTGGCCAAGAATGAGTAATCCAAATGCAGTAGCTGTCAGTCACTCACCTCTGCAAAATAGAATCAAACTTATGAAGACATTTATAATATTTGTGTTTGTTTTCTTTTACTATAAATGTGATTGCTTAAGTCATGTTAAAAATTTTATAATTTAACAAGAATTTGGAAAATACCAGCGATTTTATAGCCTGAGGTTTTTTAAAATTCCCCATGTGAGCCCTAAATAAAAAAATCTTTTCTCGATTTTGATATAAATGATGGGTTCACTAAATGTTGTTAGTTTCTGAGTCAAATACAATGTAACTATATATATATAGTTTACATTTCCGACCCAAATTCAGATTTTGGAGCATTTCTGATTTCAGATTAGGAACAAGTATATTCTGACAAATATTCCGAAACCCAAAATGACCTGCAATTTGAAACACTTATGATCCCAATCTTTTAGGATAAGGGATAGTAACCTGCATAGCAGTCTGAGATCAAACAGCACAAATAATTTCACTAAGTCTCCGACTGTTACAAGAAGGCAGGTCCTTCCTTTTAGTTTAGTGATGTAAACATCACAAAATATCACAAAACACAATAGGTCAAAGGCAGGACGTCTGTTTTCTCAAGACATTCTAATCTCTAATCATAGTAATCACATTAATTCTGAATTTGGACTGCTCGGCCTAGGAGTCGAATTTCAAAATATACTAAGTCAGTTTCACAAATAGTTTAGGAAATGTCTTGATAAAGTCATGCATGGGAGTAGCTGATCTAATTCCAGACTTTGGTAGATGGAGACAAGGGCTATAGAAATAGTAAGAACTTGCCTTAAATAAAACAGGTGGTAATATGAAAAGAATAAGGAAAAAGCCACCTTCGTCCAAAATAAAAACATGACTATATTATCTTAGTTACAAGTAAGGACAGAGTCAACATTTGACCTTTTGTTGCTGTTGTAAGGCTGTGCTAAGCAGCCTAGGCTAAAAAGGTTCACTGTCTAGCTGAGGACAACTTTCAACTCCTGTTGTGTCTCTACCTCCCAAGTGCTAGGATTAGTTAACCTTTTAAAAAGTTAGTTATATAACTTCTACAAATTCTATTGAGGGGGGCTAGAGAGATGGCTCAGTGGTTAAGAGCATTGCCTGCTCTTCCAAAGGTCCTGAATTCAATTCCCGGCAACCACATGGTGGCTCACAACCATCTGGAATGAGGTCTGGTGCCCTCTTCTGGCCTGCAGACATACACACAGACAGAATATTGTATACATAATAAATAAATAAATAAATAAATAAATAAATAAATAAATAAATATTAAAAAATTCTATTGAGAAAGGTAAAAATATATTTGAATCAACTTACTACCAGGTACCCCTAAGAAATAAAACATGGCTATAGCACAAATACAAATATTTAAAGTATGTGTGATACAATGCCATATTTAAGAATAGGTTCTACAAACCAGATGTTTAAATTATTTTCAAAGCATCAAGTCATATCTCATTTTACAGATATTAAAATACTTTTTAATAAACCTTGGGCATTTTATATATGTTTAAGATATTTAAGACAGTATTTTGGAGAGAATTTTTACATAAACCACAAAGTCTATAAAATTAATAATCTATAGTCTAAGTGAAAATTGAGCAGAATTTAGGTTTTATGATGTAGTTTTAGGAAAACAAATCTATTCCTTCCTGTCAAGGCTAAACTTTTTTTTAAAAGCCTGAACAAAACCAGTTCATCTATTAAAGGGCAAAGGTAATAAAATTATCTCTATACTTCAGTCACAAAAACAAAAGGTGTCCACAGTGACATCAACGGCACACAAATGGCATTGTGCACTCAAAGACTTGATTCAGAATTTTCCTGGCTGACTGCAAATTATTTTCATTCCTTTATCTCTTCTATCTTTTTAAGTCCATCCCCTGAGCACAAGGAATTAGCTTTGCCAGGGAAGTACCTAATTTACCATTAGGAAGGGAATGAAGTAAGGGAAAGTCTGAGTCAGCCAATTTCTTGTATTTTGAAATTAGTCTGAGTTTTAAGAATTACAGTCCTTTGGCTTACAAATTTTTTTAATACAATCACATCAAATAACTATTGAAGGGATAGCAGTACCAGCAGCTAATGGGTAACTAGGGAGTGCTAACTTCCTTGACTAATCTGAACAATACTGGAACAAACTGTAAAGTAACAGGGCTCCTTTTTACGCCAAGGGGGGACTAAGGCACAAGGATAATTTCTTTAAAGGCAGCCTGATCCCACCTCCCAAAATAAAACAAAGTAAAGCAAAACAAAGCCCCAAACAGAACAGGAAACAATCACACAAGGAGCGCCACCTTTCACCGAAAGCTTCTTATCGGGCAGGCAGTGCAATGCACTTATTAACCTGTCTGTGCAATGCGTGCCAGAGCAAAGTAAACTGGATAGTTACCTAACAGACAGAAGTTAGAATATATTCTCTCAAGAGGATCATGGGGAGTGAGGATTGGGGTTTATAGTATATTTCAGGGCAGGAAGAAAAAGTCACAGTGTTGAAAATAATCCCATAGACTGACAAAATTCAGCAGTATTTATATTGTTTCTTTTTCTGTGCTGGAGTTAATTTACAATCTCAAATCCTAAATTTGTTATTCAGCATCAAGCATATGACAGGAGACCTAGTAAAGTCACACACTACAGAAACGGGGAAAGTAATTTAATTGTGTCACAGTTAACTTACTTGTCTCGTTACCTGTTGTCCCTTGAATGTAAAATGGGTTAACAATAAGGACTCAGATTTTCAGTGGCCTTCAAAGCACACTAATGTACACAGAACTCCAAAGAATACAATTTTCATGCTCTAACAAGAAACTTGCTTTTGTCTGCTGTAACTTTCATGCTCAAAAACAAGTAAAAATACTTTAAACATTACCCTTTAACTTGATTATCCTATATTAAAAACACAAGCAGAAGATAACATGCATTACATAGGATATATGATGTGAACAAAATTACCATAGATTGCCAAAAAGGTGGTCCTCCAATCACTGCCAGCAAATGCATGATTATTATGAAGATTTGCACTTCTGTCACATCAATTCTGATTAGGTACAAAAAGCCAAAAAAGCAGAATTACTCAAAACACAATTCCAAGTTAATTTCTTGCAAGCAAAGCAGCATTCCTCTATCATGCACAATGGAAGAAAAATTTCAAATATGGAGCAAAGGGGGGAAAGGAGGTATCAAAAATTTGTTATGAACAAAATCACATAAAACCCAGAGCCTTTTAAATTCAATTTTACAAAGTTCAGAGCAATAAAAACCCCCTTCTCCAAAGCAAATTTTCTATAGCTTAGCCTTTCTCACCAAAATGAAAAAGTATATGTATTAAAATTTGAGTATCAAGCAGAGAGTTACATTGTATATGTAGTATGAAATCTTGAAGTAAGCTCTGCAGTAGCAACTGAAATGGTTAACTTTAACAGAGAGAAAATAAATCACTGAGACCTTGACAAAAATAAGTGTATAGACCCTTAGATATATTCATTTAGTTATATGCCTGCTATGCCACAGGTGTGAGAAGAAAATGAACCAATTCTTACATAGGTTCTCATTCTCACCAGGGTGACTACCCTCACACTATGGAGAGATAGTTGAAAGCAGCTGAGCATGAGTTTTGAGATTACTGAAAATGACCTATGGTCAAGAAGAGACAAACAGTGCAAAGGGTGGCGAGGGGGGATGCAGAAGTCAGAGCCTGAAAGTCGGGGTGGGGTGGGGGGAAGAACATGGGCAAAAAGATTGAGGAGCAATGCCTGTGTGGGTTCCTTTCCTTCTGCAGCCTAGCACTTCACATATGCTTGAGATTGACATCCTTGGGTCATGGAAGCCAAACACTCTAACGGAAAGATTTTCTTCTACAGGAACACTGTTTTTTGTTTTGTTTTTCTTTGTTTTTTTTTTTTTTAAACAGGGTTATTCATTACAGAATTAGTAACGACAGGAATTTTTTAAACCCCTTAATGAACTAGTGGTTAAATAAATTCCACATAATGGAACAGTTAGCAGCATTTCTGAACTGGCACAGCAGTGACCTAAGTGTTGAAATGAGAAAGTATCAAATGTTAAAAGAAAAATAAGTTGCAGGATGTGTACAGGCTATATTTTTTGGAAAGAATAAGACAAATAATACTTCCCTTTTATTTTTACCAGCAATTGTGCAATACACTTCTGGGCGCATACATTGGAAACAAAGAAAACTACCATCTATTTGGGGAAGACAATGTGGGGACTGCTAGGCAGCTGGGAAGTAAGGACAAGCTTTTTCACTCTATACTTTTTATGATGTTAGTTTTTCCAACAAGGTGGATAACTATTAAATATAAAAACCTAAGAAAAGCCAATTATCAACAGGAAGGAGGTTTAGTTTCTACAGAACAGATCCCCACTTCTACAATTGATTCTTAAGCAGGCAATCCACATGAGCTTAGGATATGTAAGCTCTAACACTCAGAAGTAATTGGCTTGAAACCAGTCTCTTCAAAATAAAAACTACGGATCTTTATTTGCTGAATAAATGTTTTAAATAAATGCATATTTAGCTGCAAGCAGTAATGTAATCACTTTAATATACACATTTACTGAAAAAAAAACTGCACTGAAGTAGCTAAAAAGACTCTGTAGAGCTGACCTGAAGAGTGGTATTTACACTCAGTAGCAGACTCAGGAGACTAAGCAGGTAGGTGTGTCAAAGATGATCGACTCTGTCTTGGGTGGAGGGTAGACATCTTACAACATTTTGCTGGAAATATGAAGTAGCCTTTTGGAAGGGGAAGGGCCAGAAGTATAGAATTACAAAATTAAAATGGAGAAACCTCACACAATTAATCTTTGAACTATGGATGAGTTTAAGAGAGAAAAGGAAACAAAAAAGATCTCTATAGGCTTAAGGTAAGGTTTCTAGGAAAAGTTTTGGAAGATTTTCTAAACTATTCAGATATTGACTCTGTATGTGGGAGACAGAGTCAAGGAAAACTTACCAGTTGGCAGGGAATTAAGTGTTCTTTTCCCTATTTGTTTATAGGATTTAGAACAAATGTCTAAACTCCCTTCATGAGAACTGCCTAACATTGCTCCGAGGTCAGAGAGGACTTCAGATTCTGTTAGATACAGAATCACAGGCCTTTTTCTGATGCGTGACTTGGCACAAGGGTGCTGAGATCCAAACTTATAACTATGACTGAGTAGCAAGTACTCTTAACTACTTAGCCACCTCTCCAGCTCAATTTATTTCATTGTTTTTAGAATGGAGACCAAGAGCTACTAATGTTCCCCAATTCAGTGACTATCTTCCAAAGGACAATAATCATCCCACGAGAAAAAAAATTCCTGGGGGAGGGGAAACTCTGTAGCATAAGAGCACCTAAAACAAAGATTTATATCTATCTATCTATCTATCTATCTATCTATCTATCTATCTATCTATCTATCTATCTATCTATCTTTCCTATAACATTAGTTTTCTACAGTCTAAAGCTCTAGAGGGAGAAAATAATTTTCTTTACTCTTGGAAGGTGTTTTGAGATCTTTATTAATATCTTATTACAATTAATACTTTATTGGTATTGATTTAAAATAATTTACCTTTTCTACTTAATTTTAATACATTGTGAAAGGACAAAAATTTTCCCAGGGACTTTGAACAACATGAAATGTAATCTCTTGTCAGAGCATATATAAACTACTACAAGCCAGAGACAAATACTGTTCAGATGGCTATCACAAAGGGAGGATGGGGAGAGAGGAGCTATAGATTGTAGAGTCTAAGGTTTCCTGGTCTCTGGATAGGGTGACTGTGGGGTGTCAGTTCCAAGGTCAAAATAAGGGTCAAAGTACATACTAAGCCTGTGGATCAAAATCATTTTTTAAAATTCTGTCATTACATTTTATGTATGTTTTTGCCTGCACACATTTTTGTGCACCATGTGCGCCGGATTCCCTGAAACTGGAGTTACAGACAGCTTGAGCTGCAATGTGGGTGCTGGGAATTGAACCAGGATCATATGGAAGAACAGCCAGTGCTCTGAACTGCCAAGCCAGCTCTCCAGCTTCAGCAAATCGTTTCCGCAAGCACTATTCGACAGGTATAGTTAGATACGGAGACACAAGGAAAATAAACGAGGCATGGTGGTACTGGCCTGTTATTCCAGTACTTGGTAAGGCTAAGCATGAGAACTATAGTTCAAGCCTGGGGTACAAAGTCAGACCCTGATATAAAGAAAATAAAATGTCCTTAAACAAATGTGAGTCATTTTAACCCCCTGAACAAGGGAACAATGAATTCTTTAGTTGACTAAAAAATTTCATGAGCCTTCCAACATTACAGGTTGGCAGTTTAGAACACTTCCTATCAGGGCAGTTATTGTATCAGAAATAGAAAATGGCCTTTAAAAATAAGAAAAGTGTGAAATAACCCCAAGCTATGTAAGTTTGCTAACTATGAGGAAATTTTCTGACTTCTCTTACTACAGAGCTGGGAATAAATCCAGGGTCTAATATAGGGGAGGCAAGCTCTCCACCACTAAATTACACCTTAGCCTCTGACTATTTGCTAAGTTTCATTTTTATCTCATCTTTCAGAAAGATAGACTGGAATAGACAATAGAGGAAATTTAAAGGCTAATAAATTCATTTAGAAACAAATTAGTAAAAACAACTTTTTCTAAAGCTTTTTTCCTCCAACTTTGAATAAAATTTCATAGATCTGATGACTTAATTTCAGTTAAAATCATTGATCATTGAAAGAATGATCATATAAGACAAAGCAATAAATACAAGGAACAAAAGAAAATCTCTGAACATTAGTACCCAATGAAACCAAAAACAGCATATCTGGAGACAACAGCATATTTTGAAAATAAAACTTTTTTGTCACATTCAAATGTATCAGTCTCCAAAAATATTTTAGCATAGCACAAAGGGCTCCATAAATTTAGGGTACTTTTTAAAAAATTCCTTTCGTTGATGCTGGGGATCAAAGTCATGGCTTTGAATATGCTAGGCAAACACTCAACCACCAAGTTACCTCCTGGACCAAAATATCTGTTATTTTGATTTTTATAAACAAACAATATGAAAGTAAATAACACTGCCTTCATTCTGACTGTTACTTTCATTGATATTACAGGTAAAAATGTGGTTAGCCCCAATTATTAGTAACAAACACTGAGCTATCACAAACAACGTACCCAGACAATTACAGTGAGCAATGAGAGGCCTTGTGAGAGAGAAGAATGAAGAAGGGCAAAGTGAGGTCCAATGAAAATGGCTATGGTACCTACTGGTGAATTTCTCAGTATTCTCCACAACCCAAAGTTCTTGTCTCCAGCACTATTATTCTGTCACTGAGATCTGAGTTTAGAATGCTGTAATGTGCCCTTCAGAGAGTTCTCTGCTAAGGTGGAAGAGAAGTAATGCAGGCTTGCATAGTCAGAATGATTTGTCACGTTTTCATACGGACAAATACTTCCCAACATTTCTTAAATGGTAAAATAAGACGAGAGTAAGCTACTCCTGCTTGTAAATAAACTTCCCTATTGTAGTTGAAAGATTACCTGACTAGGGAAACATTTCCTAAAAGTCATAGGGTCAAAAGTATACTTCTAACACGAGAAGGAAAACCCCATATATTAACAGTTAGCACTTCATCAGGGAAACATACATCTACTAGAGAAAAAAAGGGTGAAAAGGGAAGGCATTCAAAGGACGGCTATAGAAACAAGAGAGTGAAGGGTAGTCTGGTCTACAAGAGTTCCAGGACAGGCTCCAAAGCCACAGAGAAACCCTGTCTCGAAAAACCAAAAAAAAAAAAAAAAAAAAAAAGGTAGTCTCAAAAGCACAAAAAAGAGAAGAAAACATTAGAAAGATACAGAAACGGGACTTAATGAGACTAGCTTCTAGAGTAAATTTGTGAAATTACTGTTTCTTTTGTTTTTGTTAACACTTAAGAGCGGATTTCTGTGAGTTCGAGACCAGCCTGGTCTACAGAGCGAGTTCCAGGACAGGCTCCAAAGCCACAGAGAAACCCTGTCTCGAAAAACCAAAAAAAAAAAAAAAAAAAAAAGATTATTGCTAATCCAAGCAGAACTAGAAAGAATAGTTAAAGGACATGCATAAGAAGTTACGAAAATAAGCAGAATGTTTCCTATATGAATATGGAGTTTTTTCAACTTATTTGAAAAAAAAACTCTGCTTGTTTTTTGTTTTTAAATGTTCATATATAAAAAATTAATATTTATATAAATATATTTCTTTCATATGCATGAAAAAAAGATAAAAATAATGGTGGAAAGGTGCTTTAAAAATATCACATGGATTGCAAACAATATTAAGTACTATAGTAAATGGGAGACAGAATTGTCACCGGCATCAAACCAGAGATACCGCTTTTGAAAAGTTTTGTTTTATATATGTATATATATGTAAAGGGTAGATTTTTATTGCCCTATTATATTTTAAAATAATTCATTTTCTAGTAACATTTATCTCTAAAATATCACCAGAAACATTTGAATTTTCATTTCTTCAAACATTCTGTGCATGACAAAGGTGCTGTCTTTATTGAATTCACGCCATTGTTCATTAGACTGCATGAATATTCTAGCAGTTACCGTGAAGTTCCAGAACCAAGGCCCCAGGGTTCCTGAGAGAAGCTGGAATAATATAATTATGATCTGGGACTCTGTAACATCGAATCTATGCATAAGAAAACAAACATTTCAAAATAACTTTACTCAGATATTTTTCTCATGATCCCTATTAAAACAGGTAGCAAAACTAGATTTCAAAGGAAGCATTACCTTTATAAAGACTCCAGACAAAATGACACAATTCATGTGTTATTAAGCTATTCTTGTGCATACATTAATATTTCTTATTCAAATCACATTAGTAGTTTAAGAAGTTGAAATATAACACACTAAAATGACTTGTAAGTAGACACTTAGAAATATTAGTACTAAAAATATAGTCAATTACTGAAGAGTGGCAAATGTTATTTGTTATGTAATTTCACCAAGTCACAAGTCCCTCCAGCAATAAAAACCAGCAGACCTTCTTATAGACAACTACATTCCTGGCCCCCAATTATGTGCAAGTTTCATTTTTATTTCTGAGTTGAGCACGACTGCTAACAAATGCATTTAATTTCAATCTAGTACATTATTTAATGAGATACAAAGTGATTTAAATAAATTTTGTGATATGAGTTACTCTTCTTTCCACAGGATCACGTATTATCTCCAGTTTTGGGATCAAACCAAGGACCTTGTGCATGTTACTAAGCAACCTACCATGGAGCTACTAAGGCATCTTTGGTCCCTGGCCTTGTTTCACCTATTTTGGCTTACCTAGTATTGCAATTCTAGACCTGTGACACCAAGATAAACACTTAAAAAAAAAAAAGAAAAAAGAAAAAGAAAATCAGGGTTCCTAGCTCAGCTGGCCTCTAAATCTCTACCCAAAGGGAGACCTTAAACTTCTGGTCTTCCTACCTCCACCTCTAGAGTCTCAGATTATAACCATGTCCTGTTAGGTCTGCTTATGAGGTTGGAGACAGAATCCAAGGTTTTGTGTATGCTAGGCAAGCACTATACCAACCGAATTATATCCTGCCATGCTGGCACCCAATTTTTAAAACATGTTTTTTCCCTGCAAAATCAGGAGATATTTCTTTCTTTCTACAAGCACCATTTTAAAAATAAACATTTTTTGAAAGTCACAATCTTGTAATAATTTTCCTACTTCTTCTATCTCAAGAAGTACCTATTAGGTAGGTACATGTGGAAATGAAAAAAAAAAGAAAGAATAATATAATGAAGATGGTCTTCTCTTTTACTATGGATGGAGAAAAAAAATCAAATAAACAAGCTGGCTGTGGGAAACACATAGCAGGTATAGGCAGGAGACCCAGGAGTTCAAGGCCACCTTCGGCTATCCAGTTTGAGGGTACTCTGTTTCAAAAATCAAATCAAATTGGCCATCTTGTGTACTGCCTGCTAATCTCTAAATCTTCCTTTCCTTCGCCTTTCTCCCAAATTCCACACCAACATCATAATTCTCAACCACAATAAATTAGTTACTTTTTAAATTAACATCCAGTGCAATTATGATAACAAGTTTTGGAATATAAATAATCAAAGAAAATAATTGTATAGCATATCCTTTTAAAGACAATTAAAATTAGTCTAAATTAGGAACCAAGAATGCTGACAATAAAATATGTTCTTAAATTTACCCAATGATCAAGAAACCCTAACTATAATTTCATTTTTACACTAATAAAAATATTCATCTTAGAATAGTATCTATAACTCTAGGCTCCCAATGAATGAGCCCAGGCTTATTTAATGGTGGTACATGCCTAGAATTCCAGCATTTGTAGCCTGAGGCACAAATATGAGTTCAAGAACAGTTTAAGTCTAAGATGAGATTCTGTCACAAGTGAATCATCACCAACACACAGCTAGGCAAGCACGAAAAGGAAGATCTCTCATTAGTGACTTATGTGATAAAGTCTTGAGTATATATATACAGAGTACACAAGTACTCCATGTACAGCATTCTGATTCTTCAACAGAAAATGGATTAGACATTAACATTAAGAAATTAAATATAGGACTACAGAGGTGGCTCTGTGGTTAAAAGCACTGGCTGCTTTTGTAATAGACTGAGATTCAGTTTCTAGTACCCACCAAGGCAGCTCACAATCCTCTATAATTAACTCCAGTTCCAGGGATCTGACACCCTCTTCTGGTTTCTGTAGACACTACATGAAAGTTGTGTACAAACACACATATAGGCATTTGCACACACACATACACACACACACACACACACACAATCATAAAAATAAAGAAGTCTTTAAAAAGATTTACTTACTCTGCTCTTTAAATATTTTTAGTAATACTGGATACCAAACCTAGTCCATGCACACAGCTGGTAAGTGTACTACCATTTAGCCACATTACCAGTTTCAACAAGTCTTTTAAGTCTTCAATAAATTATTTTTAAGAAATTATTACTTGAACAAGAAAATAGAGTTTTCAGACTACAAGTAGAATATATAGTTTAACATTTTTCATATAACTATGGAGGGGAAGGTGTAAGTTTATTTAATAGAAATAATTTTTATGGTATCATTTGTAGTTAAAATAAATATAAAATCTTAATAGTACAGGCTGAAAAATGAAATAAAAGTATTATGAAAGTCAATATTCCACCAAATTGTAGGTACACTAGAAATAATGCCATAAAATTAATACATTCTCAGACTGTATATGTAACGAGATGTCAGAGATCACTTAACATTAAATTCATTTAACTGCATTCTAGAACAGCCGGGCTAGAGTAAGACCCTATTTCAAACAAACAAACATTCCCAAAGAGTTCAGTCTTTAGAGTTTGGGGGATTTTTTTAAGGTCAATGTTTTGCATAAATACAATTTCTATTAAAAGATTAAGGTAGCTCACATGATTTGTAAGCATATTCATTAAAAATGATTTTTGTGGCATGGTAGCACATGCCTTTACTCCCAGTAATCAGGAAGTGAAACAGGTGAATCTCTGTATTTTGAGTCCAGCCCGGTTGTAGCCTATAGTTCCAGGCTAGCCAGTGCAGCCAGGGCCATATGGTTAGAGCCATAGAATTAAATGAATAAATTTAATTCTATACACACATCTGTAGGGTATTAATCTACAAACACCCAGATATAGGAAGTCTAAGACTTAAGACTAAAAATAAGAACTTTCATATAATCTAAACTATCATCATTTAAAGATGATCACAATGAGCTAAAATACAACTGCTGTGGTAAATGGAAAAGGAATACAATATTTTTCACAGCACGCAATACTTCTTTGTCTCAAGATACAGAAAGAAAACTATTCACTTCCAACACTCCTGTAGCATCTGGCAGCAGCTAACCCCACCCACCTGCAGGGACTTAGTATGTCCTTTCTTCTATGTCAACTCAACACGTCTCCTCTCTCACCAGCCAAACTCTCCTATTGAGCTCCCTGACTTCATTTCCTTCCCCAATCCTTCAGATCAAGGCAAATAAAAATGTAAAGGGCTAGGCTAGGCTTGGATGAGTGTGAGTAAATAGCACTGACTTAGTCTAAGAGGACTGTGAGACAAGGGTCTGTCTAGATGGTATAGTCACTACCATTTTCTGTGGAAGGCAGATATTACCTGTAACCACAGCACAGGGCTAAAAGATGTACTCACACACTTTGAAAATATGTGTTCAAAGCCCGTTTTTTCCTCACAATGCTATATTTTAAATAAAAAGTATTTAGTCACAGATGAGTTAAAATCCTTTAAAAAATATTTATTAGATTCAGAGGCCAGATGGTGTCAGATCCCTTAGAGATGAACACCAGGTAGGTGTGCTGGGAACTAAAATCTGTCCCCTGAAAAAACGGGGACTTTTAACCATTGAGCCATCTCTCTATCTCTGATGAACTAAAATGTTTTGCTTACAGTTGTTCAAGATATTATGAATTTAAAATTGGAACTAAAAGCATCAGCATGAAAGAGACTAAGAAGAACAAAAATGTCTTTTATTTTTTGCTTAATTTTTTGAGATAGATTCTTCCTATGTGGCCCATGCTGGCTCTGATCTTCCAATCGTCTTCCCTCAGCTACTAAAGTTCTGGCATGCACCATTATGTCCATCTACAAATTTATTTGGAAAACATTTTATTTGATAAGGTTATTGAAAGCATGAAGATCTGAATTTATTCCATGTAAAAAGGAAATGTTCAGGATCTTTCACCCATGTATAAATGACACTAAAACAATTGAAATAAAAGAATTCAAAAGTAGTATTTCTAATGTCGAGGTTGCTTTCATTTCCCTAAGAAAAAATAAAAAGAAGTTATATCTAAAAATTTATTTACTTAAACTACAGCTGAGAATTGGCCTTGTTCATTGTGAAACAAAAAAATTATCTTTTATGTATATAAAATTGACTGAACTTAATCTAACCACACTTATTTACTTGGTCATGAGAAAAACTTGTGAATGCTAACAGTATTTGGGAGGCTTTATGTGTTCTCTATCCTCTAGTGTACTGGTTTTTTGATGAGTAGTTCCTTACATGTAAAGTACTGTCGGCATTTTTCCATGAATGCTATACTCATTTTTACTTTATAAAGGAAATTCAGTATTGCTTCAATGTAGTTGTACAATTTCCCTTATGACACTTGATTTAATTTAGGCATTATATTTACATTGGCCGCAATACTACCAGGTATTTTACTAAATTAATTTTGGCCAGTATTAGGGAGTTGAACTCAAGACTTCAAGTATGTTAGGCAAACTTTCTACCACTCAGCTATATGTCTATCCTAGAAAACTTGAGTCTTGCATCTTGAGCTATTTTGCTCATTATTACTGCTCATTATTATTTTCTCTATTTCTCAGTAATTTCAATCTGTGTTCTAGCGATTTCTTCTGCATGCTTAATTTGTGTGTGTGTGTCCTCTGTCCTCTCCCTTCTGCCTTCTACTAGTCATGTATTTCAGAGATTACCTGGAGAGTGTAACCAGAAGTTA
>NC_022022.1:11794079-11804209 GCF_000317375.1 Microtus ochrogaster
ATCTCTCCACAATCTAGACCCTAAATTACTACTCAGAAACTGTTATGGACAGCTCAGATTGCCAAATTCAGTATTTACTTTTTTGACCTCATTTTGAGTCCTGGAAGCATTAAACGTCCTTCTTTCCTGAAATTCATCTGTCTCCTGACTTTATTTCAATAAAAATCCTCCCAATTTGACTATTCAACTATTTTCACAGCCTTCTTTCCAAGCCCGCTCCCTAAATGTTCTGTCCTTCCTATTCTATTCAGATGTCCAGAATCCCTAGCATACATTTTCTGGGTAGAATTTGCTACTTAATAGATTTCTTTTTCTAACGTGTCTTTCTCCACTTTACATACAGCCTCCCGACCTAGCGAAACTGTGGGTAAGTCATCACAGTATCTGTCCTTTTATTCATTCCCTGTACCTAGTGAGAAACTATATTCTGCAGT
The DNA here is from genome assembly GCF_000317375.1 of Microtus ochrogaster. Classification (NCBI taxonomy): domain Eukaryota; kingdom Metazoa; phylum Chordata; class Mammalia; order Rodentia; family Cricetidae; genus Microtus; species Microtus ochrogaster. The sequence goes on from NC_022022.1 coordinate 11,794,514, forward strand.
ACCTGCTTCTGAACTCTTTCTCCACCCTACCCCTCTCCCTACAAAAACATCGCCTTTGTGTTAATGTAAGCTTTACAGCACCTCATACTAATTATAACGATGCTGATTATTTTGCTTTTGTCACACTCAATCCTAGTGCACTCTCCATCACATTCCAGACTGACTTTTCTAAAGGTACTCTGTCATTTCCCAGCTTTAGGTCTTGCAAAAGTTCCCCGCAGATCCGGATAAAAGCCACATTTCTTGGCAAAGCAGAAAAGACAAAAAGAATTTCTGCATCTTTGTCAGTCTTATCTCTGTTACTCCCTTATAGTCATGGGACTGCATAGATACTTTATCACAGGAGAGTTTAAGACTGCAAGAGATAAAGCCACAATATCAAACTGTTCCTAAGACTACTACTATCTATGTATTTTTTTTACCACTTCCATAATTCTCCCTCCCCCCCACTTCCAGTTCCCACACCATATAGCTGGTGTTGCATTACTTGAAAGAGAAAGAGAAAATTGAAAGGGACTGGTTGTTAAATAAGGTTAAAGTTAAATTCAACTGAGATTCAGTACACAAATTAACCCCTCCCCCTTAATCTGAAGGTCCATACAACACCAGAACCCTGAGACAATAAGCAATGAAAACATGAATGATGTGAAATCTAGATAACAAGTCATGGCATTTCAGAAAACACCAGCATCACTAAAACTTGCAATTTAATTAAGAAAAAAAATCCAAAGATCTTAGAATTTTTAAAAACATTTGTGATTTTTACCTCAAGCAGAAAAAGACTATGAAAATATTATTTTAAGGCAAAGACTATGAAAAAACAGCAACAGTACACATTCAATTACTATTATCTTTAAATTAGAATTCTTCAAAATTTTCTGAGCCTAGACCATTTCATAAATAATTGATAAATGCATATAAAAATTTTCATATGAACATTCATACCACCTTTGGTTAAGACCTCAAAAATATTCTCTAAATCTTGGTTTTAAAATTATTAGAAACCTCTTCTAAAAAATTAGCACCAAAATATTAGTATTTTATTAAGTTCTATTTAAAAATTGCATTAAAATTTTCTCTTATAATGTGTTTGTGCCTTTATCTATTTAGTCATTTTCAATGGTCCCTAAATTCTATTTTAAAAATTCAACAAGGCCGAGTGGTGGTAGCGCACGCCTTTAATCCCAGCACTCGAGAGGCAGAGGCAGGAGGATCTCTGTGAGTTCAAGACTAGCCTGGTCTACAAGAGCTAGTTCCAGGACAGGCTCCAAAACCACAGAGAAACCCTGTCTCGAAAAACAAACAAACAAAAAAAAAAAAAAAAAAAAAAAAAAAAAAAAAAAAAAAAAAAAAAATTCAACAAAAATCACATGAACTGAGTTTGTGGTGGGCAACTGAATTTCTACGGAACATATCTAGGCTTTTTGATGCTTGTTAAACTAATCCTACGGGGATCTAAATAAGTAAGCAAGTAAATAAGTAAGTAAATACATAAAGCCATCAGAAATTCAGAGACTAGGTTAAAATATTTTGTAGCCATAAGGCTATTTTTATTTTGATAGTTCATAAATATAGCCATTTCTCAATTTTTTTTATTTATCCCAAACTTAAAAGAAAGAATAAACAGGATTCATAATTAATTAATTAAAAAAATCAGATGGTGGGGGCTGGAGAGATGGTTCAGTGGTTAAAAGCACTATTCTTCCAGAGGACCTGGGATGGATTCGCAGCAGCCAGAAGGTGTCTCACAACCATCTCTAACTGCAGTTTCAAGGGACCTGAATACATGTGGCACACAGATATATATACAGGCAAAACATCCATACAGATCAAATAAAAATAAATAAATCTAACACCACCAACAAAACAAACAAACATACAAAAACCTAGATGATGAATGCCATCCTTAATCACAATCCAAGACTACCCAAGATTTACTCATTAATCATTATGGCAAATACTGATCAACAGGTAGGAACTTTTCGTTCATGTTTATATGTATTTCATTTTTAAACTCATTTTTAAACTCTCAGACATTTTGTTGGCAGCAAAAAAAAAGAGAAGCTAAATAGTGTGCTATCAACTGAATTATTTTTGTAGATTTGTAAGTAAATCAGTATAAAATACTATAACTAATTAAACTATGACACTTAAAGACCCGTTCTTTGCTCTTAAAAACTCATCCTTTTCTTCAAAAAATATTTAGCTTTAATTATGTGACAATATGTGGATATCTGCAAGAAGAAGGTGTCAGATCCAATGGAACTGGAGTTACAGTGGTTATGGACCACCTGACATGGGTGCTAGGAACTAAACACAGGTCACATCTAGAAAAGCAGTGCATGCTCTAACCACTGGGCCATCTCCCAGCTCAGAAACTCTCTTTTAAAATAAGGCGGTGGTGGTGCACACCTTTAATCCCAGCACTCGGGAGGCAGAGGCAGGCGGATCTCTGTGATTTCGAGGCCAGCTCTGGTTTAAGAGCTAGCTAGTTCTGGGTCAGGCACCAAAGCTACAGAGAAACCTTGTCTGAAAATAATAATAATAATAATTTCTATATGTCAAAATAAAACATAGGATAAAAAAGTGAATCTGGAACCACCCGTGATGATGAGTCAGGAGCTTTTTGTCCTACTTTAACAATACTACTGGGTGATTCTGGTACTTCTTTCCCAAAGGCATACAGAGAGATATATGACAAAGAGAAAATGGTTTTAAATAGTTTACTTGATCAATTCTTGATACTTAATATCTATAAGCAACATTCTCCATATTTGAAAGCAAAGACAGAATTACCATTAAGTATTACTTACATTCCAAATCGCAATGTTCCAGAAACATATGTTTGCCAGTGTGCACAATAGAACATAAATGTCCCAGCAAAACAGCAAAAAAACATCCAGTCAGGATTTGTACCAAGCTGCACTGCAATACAAGTTCCAAGAACCACAAAAACTGCAGAAGAAAAATGAAAATGAAAACTGAATGGCATCTATAGCATCAATTGGGTTGAAAATCATTTTAGATGAGCTAAAGATAATCTATTTTCAGTTATGTGATATTTACATGTTTTACAACATAATTTTAATGTCTCTCTTTTTTTATTTAACTAAATCACTCAGCTAGGGCAAAATTCTCAAAGAAACTAAAACACTTCAGCCTACTGAATTCTCCATACTTAGTAGTAGTACTAAATGAGTAGTAAAATGTTTCAGGCTGCTGAACATGCTACCAAACAAATGTCTATCTCAGCATTGGGAAGCTAAGGCAGGAGGATGGAGTTCAAAGACAGCCTTAGCTACAATGGAATATTCTGTCTCAAAAACAATAAAGAGAGAGACTGGAGGAAAAGCTCAGGGGTCAAGCACACATACTGCTCTTGCAGAGGACCTGAAACTGGTTACAACACCGATTTTGGTGATTCACAACCTAGCTGAAGGGTCTGATTTCCTCTTCTGGCTTCTGAAGGGAGCTGCGTTGGGGCTCCCACATATATGTACACCCCCAATTTAAAAACCAACACAAATACCACAAAAAAGCACAAACTGTTTAAGCACAGAGTCAAAACCAAAAGCAAATAAACAAACAGCAACCAATGAACCCGGAGAGCTTCAACAACCAAAGGGACCTACTTGTTCAGACTAGAAAACTGTCCTTTCTTATTTCACAGCTATCATTATGAGTCATATATAGGAAAAAGATTTCCTATAAGTCTAAACAAACTATAATATAACACGACTTATTTTAAATTATAAAAACAAAGCACTTCGCATTCTATGTTTCCTCATTAATTCAAACAGTCTTTCAAGCTACCCAGCTAGTTTTCGTTCAGTGGAAAGTTTGAGTTTTCCTTCATCTGATTTACTTAGCTGTTCTTAACAAACAGGCTACCATCAGGACACAAAGAAGTAATGATTTTGATAGGCAAAGCTGGATTCAGATATAAAACTATCAAGACTTTTAAAAATAATTAAAAACCATGAAAATGATAGAACCAAAGACTTAAATTAAAATAAGGAGGGAAAGCACCCCTATTAGGAAGACTGGTTAGAAATGGATATATTGTTTTGACTGTTATTTTGAGATAGAATCTTGTTATGTAGTCCATAGCTCATGCTATCCTTATGCTTACGCTCTTCCTGCTGGAGCCTCTCAGGTAGTGTTAGGTGGACACCACAATGCCCACTTCAATTTCATTTTTAAGTTTTTAAGTAAAAATGTACCCAAGTATTATTTGAAAAACTTGCAACATACTAAAAATACAGACATCATCATCTATAGTTCACCTACGCTGGCACAACCCACTGCCAGCACTTTTCCTTCTATCCTTTAAAAAAAAATTGCCTAACAGTGTTTTGATATGTGTACACATTATGAAAGGGTCACTAAAATTAACCTCGCCATTACTACCTCTGTGGTGGAAAGATCAAAATTCTGCTCTTAGTAAATTATCAATATACAATACAATATTATTAATTATAATCCTCATGCTGTATATCTCTAAACTTGATCACATCAGTCTTTTGATCCTTATATTTATATTTATAATATAATATTTATATTATAATTCAAACGTATAATATATTCTATCAGCAATTAGAATTTATTCAAATACAAGGTCACGAACTACCAGTTACCCATTACTGTACTTCTATCTAAAACCGTGAGACATGTAATAATGACAATTATACTCTAATATTTTAAAAAGAAAATGTCCTCAGCTGGAGACTGTAGAAGAAAGCTTGTGTAAATGGAGATTGTTCATCCGTTTTCCAGCTGCCTAGACCCAAATACTCACACAGAAACTATATTAATTACAACATTGGATGGCCGATGATTCAGGCATATTTCTACCTAACTCTTATATCTTAAATTAAGCCATTTCTATTAATCTATGTATCACCACGAGGCTGGGCATCTGTCTTCTTCAGCAGCTAGATGGTGTCTTCCTGACTCTGCCTACTCTCTCTCCATCTCTGTCCTGATTTCCCACCTGGCTTTACTCTGCTAAGTCATTGGCCCAAACAGCTTTACTCATTCACCAATAAAAGCAACACATAGGCCGGGCGGTGGTGGCGCACGCCTTTAATCCCCGCACTCGGGAGGCAGAGGCAGGCGGATCTCTGTGAGTTCGAGACCAGCCTGGTCTACAGAGCTAGTTCCAGGACAGGCTCCAAAGCCACAGAGAAACCCTGTCTTGAAAAACCAAAAAAAAAAAAAAAAAAAAGCAACACATATACTGTAGGACATCCCACATCAGGCTTGACTAGCCTAGTATATGTAAAGCCCTGGTTTGAACCCAAGCACTAGGAAAAGAACAAACAAAAACAAAAACAAAGCAAAACAAAAACAGCCAAAACCAAAACTTAGGGTTAAAAATAAATACAAGTAAGTTTAGGTTCCAAATTTTCCCATACTGCCAACAATGAACAAGCATTAACCAGAACCACAAGTTTCAAAAAACACTAAAGTTTAATATAAAATCATCTGCTTGGGAACTAACTAAATTTATTCCAACACTTATCACATTGTTTCTATCAGTTAATAATTCTCAGTATTAAAAAGCAACAATACCTGTTGACAGCGAGTCACAGCCATGATCAAAAAGTTCTCCCAAAGGAGAGCTACTATTGGTTCTTCTTGCTTGTTTCCCATCTATAGCATCCAAAGACTGGTAGATGAAAAGGCCACATGCACAAGCAATGTATGCCCAGAGAGGTGCCTGTGAAATAAATAAAAATAAAAAACCAAGAATACTCAGATATTTTCATTACCTTGGTTTGGCTAAGATGTTTAACAGCAGATATTTAATCTTCATTTCAATCACATATTTAATGTGTGTGCGTGCACGTGCGCACAAGAGGAGTGAGGGAGAGAAATCATGTGGAGGTCAGAGTTTATCCGTTAAGCCCATCTTGCCAACCCAACTTCTCTTCATTCCCTACAGAAGTACTCCTGGTTGAAAGATGTGGGAGATGATGCAAGAACTAAATAATAAAGAACTTATTGAAGCTTGAAGTAACTAGGATTGTTAGAATCAAACTCCCTGTCTTTAAGAGTGCTCAAGAATGTCCCCATTAACAACAACAGATCCCCCGTGTGTCTGGGTTCTGTAACCAAGGGATTCAACCAGTCAAAGTTCTAAAGTATAAAAACCTGCATCTATACCAATATTTCTTATTTTCTTAAATGATACTACACATAGCTACTTAAGAGCGTCTATTACCAGTAGTCTAGAGATTGTTTTCAGAATATGGAAGGGTACATATGGATTATATGTGCATGTAAGACAATTTTAGGGAAGGTACTTAAGCATCTACAGACTTTGATTTCTGTGTGGAATCAATCCTTTACAATTCTCAAAGGATAACTGTACTTTGCAGGAATTTTACAGAACTCTCAAGAGGTTGCATTGTCTTCTCTAAATCCCCCTAATTATTTAATCAATATAACTCCTTACATGGGAACCTGCCTGTAATTCTAGCATTTGGGAGGTGAAAGCAGGAGATCAGCCACTCAAGGTTATCCAGTTAGTTGCCGGCCAGCCTGGACTTCTTGACACCCTGTTTTCATTTCTGTTGTTCTGAAATAGGGAATTATGCAGCCCAGTCTATTCCCAAACTCTCTGTATAGCCAAGTTTGTTTTGGCCTTGAATTCTTTCTGCTTCTACCTTCCAAGTTCTGGGATTATAGGCTTGTAGCACCATGCTGATCAAAATTTTTCTTATTTTATGAGGAAGGGTCTGACTGGACTCAAATCTCTAGGTAGCTGAGGCTAGTCTAGAATTTCTGCGTCTACCTCCCTCCCAAGATCTAGGATTCAAGAATGTGTTTGTTACCACACCTGGAAATGCTGCCTAAAGAAGGGAACTAGCACAGCATCCCTCACTTCACCAGGGAGACACTGGGTCCACAGTGCTAAGCACATTCCTCACTTCTCCCTGAAGGACTTCTTGCTCCCAGTGTGGTGATGCATACTGAGAATGTTCGAGAATGGTCAACAATACAAATATTTTCACATTTTCTGTATCAAGCAACTTGTTTTTAACATGCGTTTACAAAGGTTCATAGAACAACACTATGGCAAAGATGCTCTGGTTTGTGAAAGCCTGAAACTATTTTCATATATTTATAATCACATTCATAAAGAATACTTTGTTATTGTTTTTTTGAAAATGATGGTGATATAAACATTGTGCATTTTTTTGTGTCTAGGCTATGAAAAAATTACTATTGTCACAGTATTTTCTTACATAACAGTTGTCAAGTTACACTATATTAATATTCAAGAGCTGTAAGATATCAGTATATTCTATACTGAAAAGGGTTTTTCTCTGCTAGAGATTTGTATAACTTAGTATGAAACAATAATGATCTTGTTTAAAGCATCTTATTGGTATTCCACATTTTAGAACTGAGGCTATTATAAGGACCATATAAGACATACCTCTCTGAAACCAGAGGCACAAACCCTGAGGCAGTATACAGTTATGCAAATACACTGAAATGGCCAAGGAACCCTTTGTGACTAAGGACCCCCTCTTCTGGGCTCAGGTCTACTGTCCTTTTTCCTCCAAGACTCAGCATCCTCTAAGTCCCATTGTCCCAACACAGTAGCCATCAGCAATGTGCACATATTTTGGTTTGAATTAAGTATAATTAGACAAAAAAATCAGCTCTATAGTTATTCTTTCAAATGCTCAGTAGTCAAGAGGCTTACTAACATCTTAGCCACGCAAAGAACACTCCAACAACCACAGAAATGCTACTGAATAGCTCTGCTTTGGAGAACTAAAAACACAGGACCTTCCTTGCAGCCTACATAGGATTTTAATAAGCTACAGTATTACCATGAAAACAGAGAGGACTTCGACTATTAGTGTGCATACAATGTCAGCAAACAGCAAAATAATAATTACATACAAAAAAAAAAGGCACACTAGTTTTCCTGGTTTTATTTTTTCCTTTCTGTAAATTTGTAAAAATACCTAATATTTAATCACTTTTCCCTCATTTCCATTATTTTACAGCTATAGGATATTTTTATTTTTAAAGAAAGTCTCCTATTCCAGGTGTGGTCTCAGCTAATTTAAAAGCCAGGTGAAGAAAGGAACACAAGTCAGTCAAGTATCATTACTCAGATATGTAGATAAGAAAGCCGACTGGCAAAATCTGACACAAAGGCAAGGATAGTAAGGAAAGGTAGGTGTAATGGTTAAATCTTCACTGTCAAATGACTGGATTTAGACTCATCCTGAAAACATATCCCTGGTGTATCTATAAGACTTTCCCAAAATGGTTAACTGAGGGTAGACCAGATCTATCCTGGATATGCGTGACACCACCCCATGCACTGGGATCCCAGACTGAGAAGGAGAATGAAGGAAGACAGCTGAGCAACAGCATCCTGCTTCCTGGCTGCACTGCAGTGTGACCGGCTGCCTCATGTTGCTGCCACCGCCGCCTTCCCTGCCGCGTTAGACTTTTCCCCCAGACTATGAGCCAAAAGAAACCCTTCTGGCTGTATTAGTTAGACATGTTGTCACACCACTAGGAAAAGTAACTAATACAGTAATATGAAGGCAGACTTTTCCTTTTCTTTTTATATCTTTTCTTGTTGAATTTCTTTATATACTACTTTCTCTTCTCTTTTGAATGGCAATAGAAATTAACTGTACAGAGATATTGTGAATGGGATATTTTAGTTTTCATTTTTCTATGCTAAAAATTGATTAAGATATTGTAGTGAGTTAAATCAAAAGTACAAAACAGCAACAAAAACAAATGAATAAAAGAAAAACCTCGTATTTATATGACAAAAAAATGTATTCAAATTCAACAAAAGTCTTTAACTGCACAGTTCAGGATAGGCTAGAAATGGAGACCCTCCTGGCTTAGCTGGGATTATAAGCGCCACCATACATAGACCAGAGGTCTGATCATTATTCCTTCTCCTCTTCCTGCTCTTACAGCAGTGCTGGCAACTCAGTAAAACTCAATAGCAATAGGACAGATAGATTATGATTTTCATGTGCATAAAACAGGTAATACTAACTTCCTTTATCTGTCTTACATGGCAAAAGTAACTCTAACATACTACATACATAAAGTTGCAAGACTAAACCCAACGTTAGTTTATGGTCCTAAAACCTAAGCTAAAGCCAGGCTTGGAGGTATGCACCTAAATCCCAGCACTTCAGAGGCATGGACATGGGGACTGAGAGTGCTCAAGGCCAACCTGGTCTACACACCAAGGAGCAACAAAGTGGGGTGCTGTCTCAAAAACAACAACAACAACAAAATGTTGTTTAAAAAAAAACATTTATTTCGAGCCGGGCAGTGGTGGCACATGCCTTTAATCTCAGCACTTGGGAGGCAGAGGCAGGCGGATCTCTGAGTTTGAGCCCAGCCTGGTCTACAGAGCTAGTTCAGGCTCCAAAGCTACACAGAAACCCTGACTCGAAATACCAAAAAAAAGATAAAGAGACAGAGAGACAGAGAGAGAGAGAGAGACAGAGAGAGAGAGAGAGAGAGAGAACCAGAGAGAGTTTTGTTCAGGTGCATTGTCATGGGTTTTGGGGGTTTGTTTGTTTGTTTGTTTGGACAGTCATAGATAGGACTCTCAACTTATTAGCCACTTACAACCACCACCCAATCAGACTCCTTGAGCTGCTTTGGGTTGATCCAGTGGACATA
>NC_022022.1:11804309-11818249 GCF_000317375.1 Microtus ochrogaster
ATTAATTTTATTATTTTAAATTATGTGTATATATGTGTGTCTATATGAGTAAAACAGATAATACTAACTTCTACTAATACAATGTTGGGTCCCCTGGGGCTAGAGTTACAGGTGGTTGTAAGCTGCCAGATTTGGGTGCTAAGAGCCTAACTGAAGCAATAATGTATCTTAACCACTGAGTTACCTGTCTAGCCAAAAATGTAAAATTAAAAAACAGTAGTAAAACAAAATCCTAATAGGTATGATAGGTAGCACATGCTTGTAATCATAGAAGATTCTGTCACAAAAAAACAAAAACAAGAACAAATCCATCAACAAAAGAAACAAAAATCTAAGCTACCAAGCTGATAAAATTTAATATTTTAGTAACAAACAGATCAAAGGGATACTTTGGTATCCCATTTACAAAAAAGGTTGCCATTTCTACCTGAAGAATTTGGAAAAGATTAACTTACTTTCTTTACTCATTGACCGGAAGTTTCCTTTTTCTAACAAAAACAAATCCAGCTGAAGCCACTGAAAAAATGAACCTCATTTCTCTTAGAAATATTGGTATTTACATGCAGAGGGTTTGAAGGCAAGCAAAGAGAGAAATATTGCAATTATGCTATAATCTAAAAAGATTAAACATTTAAAAGCAAAAAGTTTTAAAAATTCTTGAGCATAAAAGTGAACAGAATATTCATAACCCATGCCCACAAAACTTTGCCATCACTACTGGTGAAAGATCCAAAAGAATCAAATATAAAGAACTGAAACTTTTTTGAGGGCTAAATTTACAGAGCTTTTGATTTTAAAATATGAATAAACAAAACACAAAGAACTCAATAGGGACTTGATTGTTTATTCTACTTATTATGCATCAGAGAAGAAATCAGGAACAGGAGGGGGTTATAAGAAAGACAGTAATATACTTAATCTCTTTGCCCAAACGAAACAATACTCAGTTTCTATCTCCTGAACACTGTATGTTGGACATACTGAATACATTAATTCTCACAATACTACAAATCAGATTTAGACAGATGAAGGGTTAGAGACTTTTTGTATCTTACCGACAATCTCAGAGATGATAGATCTACCACAGAACAGCCATCACCTATTTCAGTATCTTGGGCTGAGCCTAACAAGTATTTCTACCATGCAGCTTTGCAGGACATTACTGTGCTATGCAAAACACAGAAAGAGTGCTGAAGTCATTTTCCACCTCAAGCCTTCCTCACAATTTTGAAAACTTCCCTGTGATCACAGTATTTCCTATTCTGTCTCAAGTAAATCTAAATCACTTAAGAAAACTGTACAAGAAAAGTATCACAAAGGGAACCATGGTTACCTAGTACATTCTGTGGTATTCAATAAATGATTAATGCCTGAGTCACTCTTAAACCTTCTCTTACACCCTGATCTTCTTTCTAGAGCAGGTTTAGGATTATTAGAATCCTTCCATTGCAATCAACAACCTACTTGCTGTTTCTATTAAGGATCCATAATCTAGACCAAAATCCTTTGAAATAGTCCAGGTACCCCCACGTGAAACACTTCAAAGGAAATGTGATGTCATTATACAACTGTATTGGTTTTTGCTCTCAAAGTATCCTGACTGATATACAGCAAGCTATTTGTGAAAATGAGCCAGGTATAATGGCATGTTCTTATAATCTCAGCATGGAATAGGAAGTTATAGAGTTTGAAGCCAGCCTCCAGCGTCAGTTTTTGAGTAAAAGACTGTCTTTAAAAAAATAAGAAACAAGAAATATATTCACACTCTGTAAGAACCATGTTTGTATAATAAAGCAGGAATTAAAAGAAAAAAGAGACACATGTGGAACAAATGGCCCGGTCAGCCTTGCCTTAAACTTGCTATGAAGTGACACTCGCTTCCAACTCAAGACCTTTCTGTCTCAGCCTCCTTTGCCGGTCACAGTTATCAGGTACCACTCCTTGTGCTTTTAGTCATGTCATCTCGAATCTCCCTTTCTTCAAGTTTCTGATAAGCAACAGTCGTACAAATAGGAAGGACTTATTTAATTCATTAAAGTGTGATAGGATAAAGACAGCTAACAAATAGCTGTGAGAACATTCTGCCTTTATATGAAGTGACCTAGATTCCCAATTACAACGTTCCTGAACTATAACAAATGTCACCGTTGTTAAGGCATCACTCTTACCTGCTCTGTAGCTGTAGGGCAGTAGAAGACTAACAAAATAGTTGTACAGATATTTATCGATAGTCCAATGATGGTGATGAGATTTGGGGCAATCCATGAGGGTACTCTTCTAACTAGCCATTCCCAGTATCCTTGCATTAAGGGTTCGAGCAGGGACCGTCCAGCACTCTGATATCTATGTTCTTCCAGCCGCTTTAATTGGTGTCTTGTCAGTGGTGGTGTAGGTAACTGAAACAATTTATTTAATATACACCCTGTAGTACTCATATGCCCAAAGCCCACAGGGGACTCTGGGTGGGAATCTCCACATCGTTTCCTTGTTGACCGATGCCCACTCATGGATCTTGGTTTTCTTTTACTTGGAGATAATGATTTACCTTGTTTTGTGGTCTTCTGTAGCTATTTATCTGAGGAGCAAAGGGAGATAAATTTGTCAATTGCTACCAATATATTTCCAATACATTAAAGTGAAAAAAGTTAACATAACAGAGCTAACACCAAATAGGAAGTCCACAGGGATCTAATTTTAGTTCTAACTCTCACTAAGAAGTATATAAACTTCCTTTAAGTGAAATTATGGGACATTACTAGCCATGCACTTTCATACCTTACAGCTTATCTGATTCTACAGATCACAGACCATCTTACACTGCTTCAGTTAAAAATGGAATGAGACATTAGAAAAAGCCTAATCACTTTACACACAGATGTACATACAGATACACGTGTGGATGGAAAATAAGGTGCTAAACTAGCAAATTAGTATTATCATTAGATGAATAACTTAACTAAGGTGATCTTTTACACATGCATGTTTGTAATGTTGAACAGATTAGACAGGGCCTTGCACATGCTAAGAAAGTACTACCACTTTGTTACAACACTATCTACTTAAATTACACTTTAATTTAATGATAATAGATAATATTTATTAAGCATCTATACCAACTAAGAATACTGTAGAAATAGATTAATTTCATCCCCATAACAATCTGGGAGAGTGGAAAATGTGTGTGCTAATTATCCTAACTTTTACAGGAAAAAGAAACTAATAGAGAGAGACTAATTAACATGTTCACATAGCTATTAAGTGATGGCCAAACAAATACAAGGCTTCCATTAAATATAAATCAAAAGATAACTTTTACTGATAGAAGGGGATACAGATTGTATTACAGGTGATACTGGAAACAAACAAAAGTTCTGCAAACAGCACAATGCACAGGGTATCAGCAGGGTGATCTGAGGAAGTGAAGCAGTAAGAAAACAAAGGTAAGTGCACTAAGTGACAGCCATAAGGACCTTTGAGTATTTATGCCCTGGAGGGCTGCACCTGAATTAGAAAAGACTAGAGATAACATAATTATTGTAATTAAGCATATAAGAAAATAATTTTAGGAATCTTTTCAAGATTGATAGGATAGCTATATTAATCCTAAAGAACAAAACAGAAAAAAAATTGAAAATTAGCACATGAATGGTGACAGATAATAGTAGGGAGATAAAAAGGTTAGTACAAATGACAGCCTACCAGCAATTTCTATATAGAAAGAACAATCATCAGAAAGCTCTTAAGGATTCGTAAGAGAGGTAAAAGAAAAAGTCAGCAGCTAGAGATTCACGCCACTGACGTCTAACAGGGTAGCTGTAAAGTTTCTAACTTGTCATCTTTTGGAGTGATGGGTGAAAGGGGAACTGTGAACGATGGCAGCGAAGGAAGGAACACATGCAACCTTCCTTTTCGAAGTCCTAGGTATTAAACCCAGAGCCTTCTACTTGATAAGCAACCCTTCCACTGCTCAGAGTATACTCCATACTCTAGCCTTTTTTTCCTGGTGTAAGAGTAGCATGAATGTTGTAGCAGTAAGCAACCATTCTCTGGTTGGATTTAAGGAATAATCCATGAGATGAAACTTAGGCTTGACACTACTGGGGTGAAAGATCCAGAGACTAGATAGACCAGCACAAGGAAAAAGAAAATACTATTGTTCTGGTAAAAGAACATATCAATAAAATGACCCCTAATAACATTCTGCTATATTCACAGATCAGTGTCTTGCTCGCTCATCAAAGATTCTTACAGTAGATGAGAACTAACACAGAGACTGACAATTGAACACTGTGTGTAGAACGAGACTTTGAAGCACTAAGTCCTAAGTGGGATGTCTTCATCAAACCCTTCCCCTTAGCTCAGGGGTCTATGTGGAAGAAGAGGCAGAAAACTTGTAAGAGCCAGAGGATTTCACTGGATGAGCCCAGAGAAAACAATGTCTTTCAAAGGTACAACAGAACTGATACACATATGAATTCCATGACTATGGCGGCACATACAGGGCCTGAACAGATTCAACCAGAGGGGTCCCAGCAACGAGAGGGGTAAGTGGACTTGGAGTCCCATGCCTAACCAAGAAGTTACCTGCAAAGGAAAAATTGGTTTTCTCCAATGGAGTCTTATTGGGTATATTAACCAGACTTCAGAGTAGGCCCAGGAATAACTGGCCAACACAAAATGAAAGGGAATTTTTGTAGAATTTCTTTTTTTGTCTCATTTTGCTTTGTTGGGCATTTTCTTTCATATTGGTCTGCTTGATTTCATGTTTTTGTAGGGCTTATTTATTTATTTAGTGTGAATTTCTTGAGTTTTTGTTTGTTTTTTTTAAAGAGAGAAAGAAAGGGGTCTGGAGTTGGGTGGATTTAAGGAGGCTCTGAAGAAGTCAGGAAAGGGATGAGAAAAGTGTGATCAAATATACTGTACAGCCGGGCGGCAGTGGCGCATGCCTTTAATCCCAGCACTTGGGAGGCAGAGGCAGGCGGATCTCTGAGCTCGAGACCAGCCTGGTCTACAAGAACTAGTTCTAGGACAGGCTCCAAAAAAAAAACCACAGAGAAACCCTGTCTCGAAAAAAAACAAAACAAAACAAATATACTGTACAAAAATAATGCTTTTCAACAAAAAGTATTTTGTTATGTTTACCTAGATTGGTTGGCCCTGAATATCTGTACTTATACTTTCTTACCTCAGCCTCGTAGCTGAGACCACAGGTGCATGCCATTATGCCTAGATGATACACAGAGCTTTTTGTTTGAGATGTTTTGAGTGAAATCAAAAGACTACTTCAGCTGAAGATGCAATTTCACTTAGAGTCAAAGTCTGAAAACTAGAAAACTGAAAGTTCTTGAACGGATTAAACATGGAGAGAAAAAAAGAAGAGTAAAGAATCTTGTGAGGAACCCAGCATTACTGAATAAAAGGAGCAGAACACAAGAAAATTAACAACAAAACAAAGAAAGGATACTCTTGAACTAAAACAGCAGTGGCAAAAAAACCAACTGGGCCTACCAAGAGGGATACTGTGATCTTATGGTTGAAACCTATCCAGGAAGCAATGTGAAGTTCCCAGAAACAGTGCACTATGGGATCTCAGGTATCTTAACAGTGCAGGATCCAGTTTATTCTGCCTTGGTTGAAAGCAGTAGGGGCTGCTTTATAATAGGTTAGAGAAAGAGACAGGGGAAAAGGTGGAAAAAGTTGAAGCAGATAGTAGTAAAGACTGGAAAAACACCCTTGCACTGGATACAATGTTATTGTCACATACAGACCAGGACCTCTCTTCTATATCCCTATACATATTACTTCCCAAAACTTTAATGTTACTTACGTGTCTAAATCCTCTGTCACTCATCAATCATGTATCTCTAATTTTTTGTTTCAGAAAAAAAGTTAAGCAAATTTCCAAAAAAAAAAAAAAAAAAGGAAAAACCTCTAGAGAATAAACAGAGATACAATTTAAGCAACTGAGGTGGTGTACAACAGCAATATTTAAAAAATGTTAAAACAAAACTATGCTATCGTTTATCACTTTGATTGAAATATGATCATCAAACACCTACTTTAGAGTAGTTAAATTTACTTCTTTAGTCTCTCCTCCCTCCTTTCATATTTTGAGATGGGATATCATTCTGCATGCTCAGGCTGGCCTAGAATTTGCTAGGAATTTCCAAGCTGACCTGGAACTTTGAATCCTCAAGTCTCGGCCTCCTGGGAGTTAGTATTATAGGCACCTGTCATCATGTTTGGCTACAGTAGCCAATTTTTGTATAGTAAACTGGATAATACCTTTTTTATATTCAGCAATTTATAATCAGCTCTTAGGGAATTCCACTTGAAAGAGAAATAAATAAAAGTTTAGTTGGGTCAATTTTTATTTTGTTGGCCCAGTTTGTTTGGTTCTCATTTGTCTTCTGTTTACTGTCTTTTAAAGGCAGTACACAGAGACTACTAGCCTATTTTAGCACTGAATAGCTACAAGCAATTGATCCTAATGGTTTTAAGTTTAAGCATTTGGCAGGACTAGCTGACAAACTGATACTTTTCTTCTGAATTTTTCTCTCGTGGCCTAATTTCTTTTAACCTTTTATTATTCATTTTAAAAATACACACTTTTGACAAATTGTTTCTTACCTAGCCATTATGTTAGTCATACATTTTAAAAAGACAATGAGTTTTTGAATCTTTAGATTTGGCAACATAGTCTCTGTAAAGCTACTAGTAACAGCACTGTAACTGTGAATTCAGGCACAAGCAGCCACTGACTATTGATGGCTACTCTACTTTCAACTCATGCCAATAGCCAGAGAGGTGGTTGACAGGGCTCCAGGTCATTTCCACCTTTCCTTCCATAATCCCAGGGGAGAAGGGCTACTGCCAATGGGAAAACAACAAACCATGAGTTTCTGAATATTATCCAACTAAAAGCTAATTATGTCAAAGAATCAGACAGCAGCAAAAGGAAGCTTAGAAGAGGAAGATCAAAGAGCACAATAATGGAAATTGGGATGACATTACTAATATTACCAAAAGGTATCTGAATTGCTTGAAAACTTTGTATGGAGTCAGTCCTATGTCCAAAAAGGTATATAGAAAGCATCTTTCTTACTACATAAGAAATTAAAATCACAACAATAACAACAAAAAGCCCCAGCAAAGTAAAAGTTACTGTTGATTAGCCTAGACACCAAAGTAGCGCTTACAAGAGAAAAGTTCTAAGTTCCAAATGTGTCTACTATGTGGGTATAGTGAACAAGACACACATGGTCTGAGCTCCCACACCCAACAAATATTAAAACCTGAGAAGCAAGCAGTAGCCCTACAAAGTATAACAGACATACAGAAAATCAAGTGTTGAGGCAGAGAAGAGTTGGAAGTATATATACATTTTAAATAGTGGTGGAAGTCAGCAAAGAAGCTTTTATGACCAGCTCAGAAGAAAAGAAGGAACTAGGTATTTTAAGAGTAGGATAAAGAACAGTCCAAGAAATGGAGAATGAGGAAGTAAAGTGTACCTTGTTCAGGTACCCGAGAGACCACAAAGGCAGAACAGGAAATGAAGTCTGAAGCATCAGTGACTGCAGAGGTTCATAAGCTATGGTGAAGTACTAGATTTTATTTTGATTTAGCGGAAAACTGCCAAGGAACTTGTAACAAAACCTACAATTTCAGAGTACAGCCTGTTAAGTGAGAACAGGTTTTCATAATTATGAAAGTAATTTTAAATGAAAAAAAGGTTGCTTATGGAAATTCAGTTTATAATATTAATAGCTACCACAACCTTTCCCCTTGTACTCAGTAAACACCCTCCCTCCTGTGACAACCTGGCTCAAGTGCCCTGCTTTCATGTAGCCCTTATCTTACTTTGAAAATTTTCTGTTTGTAGAGCTTGATTTTGTCTTTTCCCCCTGCCCCCACAGTGCTCTCCAAGTTCCTGTCTTAACATTATTTCCCCCATAATCTTATACCGTATTTGACATTAGAATGAAAATCAATACTTACTGAATATCATTCTTCTAGTATTTAATGAGCATTTGGTTGTTGTAGGCCTAGAAAGACAAGCCTACACTCTCAGGAAATGCAAAGGCTGTGTGAGTGGGGGCTGAGTGGGCTTTGTCCTCAACTAAATTATATCATATGCGAGGCAACAAGCTTTTTGGAGCATAAAGGGGATGTTACCTAACAAAGCATTTTCCTTCTGTAGGCATGGATATATATGTATATATATATATATGTATATATATGTATATATATACATATATATATATGATACTTAATGAACACATTTACTTAAAATCAGTCAATTTGTAAGTTTTCAAGCCATTCATGTAGAACATATATAACAGCATCCCACCTACCTTATTCCTGTCATGGATGAGATCCATGCATCTGATAATTATCACGTTTAAAACAACAAAAGCAGAAACAGAAAACTGTTGAGCAGATCGTAAGATAAACTTACGCAATATCCAACTTGTATGAAATTCTAGAACTTTTCTTCCTCCCCCCACCATGTTTAAGGGTGCCAAGTTTTTCTCTGCATTGATTCAGCAGTATGTTTGCAATCTTGTCAGGGGAATCCAGTAGGATATAGCCTGCCCACCTCTGCCACTACTACAGTAAAATACTAAGAGCAGAACTATTAAGAAAGGGACCCTAGAACAAAGAGCAAAGGAAAGAGAAAGAAAAACAGGAGCAAGAAAAGAAAATTAATAAGGTCACAAGATGAAGCTCAGCATTATTTAACAAATGATTTATTTGTTCTGTATCTTATTTTTATGTATCATAAAATTATTATGTTTAACATTTAACTAATGATACATAAAACAAGTTTTGGGGGGGAAGCTTTTTCTGTACACTTGGAAGCCAACAATACTGTGTAACACAGCTTATAGCTGGTGCTTTGCTTAAGTGAAATCTTGTGTTTCTTAATAAGGGAAAGAACTTTCATAAGGGGTTGAGGAGCCTGAAGTCTTATTCATTTTTCTGTTCTTTAAAAAAGAGTAAAGCATGACCCTCAAAATGAACACCAGCACCATTTCTAGCCAGTTTAAAGCGCAAGTTATGTAGCCTAGAAAAGGAAGTGCTACGCAATAAAATGCACTTGCTGGTAATCTGAGGCAGATTTACCTAAAGATTCTTACAAAGGAAAACCAGTTGAGCTGTTCAAGGAACTTAGAGTTTCTCAACATAGATTAATACACAGCAAAATGATTTGTAACTTCAGACTTCTGGAATGCTTCCAACACCAATAGTCTTAAACTGCTTATGTTCCAAATGTCGTATACCGTTTACCTTGAGTTTGAGTCAGTCAATTCAACACACGTATTTGAACACATCACTGACAGTCCTAAAGTAGGAAGGAACTATTCTAACTACTCACGGATAAAGCCCTTATACTTCTTGAAAAGCAACTATGGACTGTTATCTGGTGCCTGAAGAGTTTTAGCAAAACCATATATTCTATAGCAATGATACAACATGACAACAATATGCCAAGCACCGAATAGCAAAAGTCAAACTCGGTAAGATGTTAAGACTTGAGGTTCAGCCAGGCGTTCCTGGGAACACAGGCAAACCCCGGCAATCTCCTTCTAAGAACGCGACTGAAATAAACTCTAGCTGGCAATCTCTGAGCTTGTCAACATGGGCTGAAATTTCTAGAAAAGTTGGCTGAACAAGAAGCGTGGCCCAAGCCAGGAAACATTCACCGCCGCCTTCCAAAGGGAAGGTAAAGACCGCACAGGATGCTACACGGTTCGTGGACTTGGCAGCACCGGGCCAGGAGGGTGTGGACTTGTCAGGCAAGGTCGGTTCCGCGCGGCCAGCGCCCCAGCCCTTTGCTCGTCATGGGCCACCCTGGGGTGCTGACTCCCGCGACCCGCGGCTCGCACAGCGCGCAGGCGCCCCTCCACCTTCGACTCCAGAGCCCTCAGCATCGCCAGCGTCGCCCCTCGCCCTCCCCACAACCCCGCGCGCGAGGCCACCGGGCGCCAGCAAGGACGGCGGTCGCCTCAACTAGTCCGTCCGCAGCCACCTCCTGCGCTTGCTCCACTCCTCCCGGGAGAAACGCACCCCACCCCGTCAGCGACATCCCCGCCACTTGCCCAGGCCGGGCCCCCGCAGCCTTACCCCGACCCAACAAGCACAAGCCTAGAAATAGCAACTCCGAGCCCAGGCGACTGAGTGACGGATAGGCGGCAGCACGTTCACGACACTTTCACGATTGCCGTAAAGCGGAGGCTCGGCGAGGGCTGCTGCGCGTCTCCGAGCTGCTCGGGAGCGCGCCCCGGGGCTCCGCCCTGACTCCCGTAGCGGCCTGGGTCTGCATCCTGAGGCTGGAGCTGGCGGGTCCCGGACAGAAAGGAAGACCTAGAGGTGGGTGGGGGAGAATGGCTGGCCTAGCCCCGAGCCGGGGTGTCTAGCTGGAGGCTGTGTCGAAAGATGGCTCTCAAGGTTCAGGCGAGGGCGCCGCGCGAGCCCCCATCGCCGCGCGGGGCGCGCGCCTCACCTGGCCCGGTGAGAGCTTCACGGTGCACTGGACCCTTCTCTGGCCAGCTCCTGGAACCCACAGGTCGCGGTGGAGGACGACCAGGCTGAGGCCTCCGAGCCCCACTTTTTCTCTCTTTGGAACCTCCACCACCAGCGTGCCCCCAAGTGGTGCTTCGTGTCAAGCTTAGTGTCTCTTTTCTTTTCCTTGCCCCAGGCACAGCTCAGCTCTTGTACTACCAGACTTGGGGGGAGGAGGGTATAATAGGGAGAAATAAAAAAAAGTATTAACAACACTCTGCTTTTGTTCAAGCAGCTAACGAAACCTTTGAGTGCCTTTTGTCATCCCTGAGCCCTTATTTCTAACTGGTGGGGGCTGGGGAAGTTCGAAACTTGACCTTGTGTTTACACAGAGCTCTGTCTGCAGCCCTTGATTGTGTTTCAGGGAGTGGCCCCCATCTAAAAGGAAATTACTAGTCCCATGAATCCTGGCAGTCGCCATCCTTTGAACAACAGCGAAACAGGACTAAGTTTTCCCAATTTTCATTTATAAAGAAGTACTCAAGTGCGACAAATTCAAAGTCTCATTTCTTGGCCGTGTAACTGGAGGCTTTAGGATTAGCCATTAGAAAATATTACATTTGTCAAGAGGCCATATTAGAGTTCAGGAAAGTTATGCTTTGTTTTGGACTTGATGGTCCTGTGTATCTCTGAAAACGAGCCCGGGCCCCCTGTTTGTTCACTTGGAACATCCAGAGTTTGCCTTTTTTTTATATTCTTTAGCTGTCGCCACATAAAGAAGTTCATCTTATTACCAATGACTCTTTAATGTGAAAAATAATTTAACAGCATTTCTGATTCATGGATCTTCAAAGAAAGCAGAGAAGATGGGTGAGAGATGCAAAATGCTTTGTTAACATTTTAACTTTAAGTAATTTTAAAACTTTCTCTCTTTTTTGGTATTGGAAATTGAACTTAAGACCTCTTGTTTGCTTTGCGTGTCTTTAAAAGGATTCTTGACTGTTTCTTAAAATGTTTAACCTCTATAATTCTAATCTACTTGGTCTGAAATTGCTCTCAGACTTTAGCTTATGGGGGTGAAGGCCATGGGCAATTAGTAGTCTTCCTCACCCATCCTGTGCGTTTTAGTTTCTCAGTTGTCTCTGGTAGACTGTTACAATATGTTAAGCCCTGCCTTGCCTCTAAACTGTCTATTTAAGCTGCTAGAATCTTAAAAGCCTACAAATACATCATATCTCGAAGAAATTTATGCCCAGCCACGTACAGGTAGTTACCATTACAAAATTTATAAATCATTATAGTATTTTATACTCATAATTCAAATTAGAATACTGTATCCAGAAATTAAGTTAAATTGCCTGAAATCCAGTAACTGGAAAGTCATAATTGTGGAATAAAAAAAAAAAGAAAAAAACCACAGTGTGTTTAGGGGTTAGGGAAATATAAACAATAAGAAAATTGACTTCCTACAATTAAAACATTTTCTTAATTATGTGAGTGAGATTAAAGATTTCAAGCATCAGCTCCATAAAGAAAAGCATTTTGTTCATAGTGCTGCATTCTAATGTTCAGGCCCCAGATACTGCTTGTTGACTAAGAACTGTGCTACTTAAAACCATGTGGTTGAAATAATAACATATTTCCTTTGTACATAGATTTCAAGATTTGCGAAAGAAAGAAGCTTGTGCCGTTCTGAAGACAGAAAATTTGGGAACTCATAAAATAGGTAATTTATCTTTCACATTGTAAAAAGGAACAAGTATTGACTGACCACTTATAGTAGTTCCTAATATCTGTTATCTGACTTAGTATTTTAGCAAACCTCACTGAAACAGCTATTCTTTTAGACTGCTTAACAAAGAATACTGGCACTTCAAGATGGCTCAGCATGTAAGATAATCGCCAGCAAGTCTGAAGACCTGAGTTCAATCCCTTTGACACACGTAATAGAAGGAGAAAACATTCCTAAACAGTCCTGAAATTTAACTTGGCATGTAAAATTTACACACACACACACACACACACACACACACACACACACACACACCGATACATAAATGTAGCTTTAAAGTATTTGACTACTTAAAAGCGACTACCCATTGCTTCACCATTTTGTTAGTTCCTTCCCTTGTCACAGTAACTTTTACAATAACTATCTAGCATCGTCTGCTGGAACTTTTCCATGATAAGGAAACGTTCTGTACTTTTATTGTCTTGTTGCCAGCCACTAGACTGCTCTGAGCATTTGGATTGTGATGAATGCAATAGAGGAACTGAAATTTGCATTTTTTTTTTACATATTAGTTTAAATAGGTACATGTCCTTTTCTAGTACTGCATGCATGGTGCATTCTGTGCTCAAAATACCTCCACTTCTCACAGGAGAAGCTGCCTCGGATGAGTTTTGGGGCTTGCCCAGTATCATGTAGTTTTACTTTTTAAAAGGTGTTATATAGGGGAATAGTTAATTTGGAAATGCAGATTGAGGGGTTTGTGGTGGGGGGGAGTAGTTCAACCAGAAATGGAGAATCTAAACAAGAGTGGGTACACTGGACAGTGAGCAGAAGGATGGAAGAAAGGAATAAGTGACTTACAGAATAGAATTGTCATTATTTAGGGATAACGTGAGGATTTTGAAGAGAGCCTTCTCTGCATGAGTGACCGTGAAGTCCCAAGAATCTGAGAAATGATAATGCTGCTTATTGAAATAAAAAATACAAGACCAGCTACTAGAGTTAAGATGATTTGATGTTCGTTTTTTGTTCATTCAGGCAGTATTAAGTGATGATGGATGATCCCTGTTCTTGCAATTGGTGAAGTGAATTGCTCATTCACTTCAGGTACCTTCCTAAACCTTTATACTATAGAAGGAAAGAACTAGGGAAGCGCAAGTTAGGTGCTTACTTGTCATGCAGAGAGATTGGCACAGGTTGTGTGTAGAAGACAGCTTTCTGCTGTGTATGTACATGTTTCTGTGTGTGCTGGTGCACATGCATGCATGTGGTTGTTGAGGACAGAGGACAATCTCAGCTGTCATACACCCTTTTAAAGATAAAATGTCTCACTGGCCTGGAATGTGCCCTGTAGGTTAGGCTGACTAGTGAGCCCCAGGAATCCTGTCTCTTCCTCCTCTAAGCTATGCCCCACCTGGCTTTTATTTACATGGGTTTTGGCTTAAACTGAACTGTCTTTCCAGCCCTCTGCTGTGTTTTGAATATTAAGAAGGATCTAAAAGAAGAAAAAAAACAACAACAGTAGAATAGGGAGGAAGCTATTCTACTAATAGTGGGATGAGCAAACTGTTTTGAGCATACCTTTTACCCAAACATCTAAAATCTGAATAAATTATATTTTTTTAAATGCAAAGCACATTTTCTTTTTTTTTAATTTATTTTTGTTTATTGAAAAAAAGGAAAAAAAAAGTTTCCGCCTCCT
>NC_022022.1:11820144-11867741 GCF_000317375.1 Microtus ochrogaster
TAAGGAAAATATTAAACACTTGGGATGATTGTAAGCATCCTTCATGTTAATTTCAGACAGATTTCATGATGCCTCTGCAGGACAGGTGGGGAACCTGACCAATTTTTTTCCCCTTTCCCATGTTTGTCAGTGGTATTATTATTTGTAAATTGTTGGGTTTTGATGTTCCTATCTGCTTTTGTGATCACAATTCTTTTGGCTGTTTTTCTCTGGTTGCCACATTTGGGTGAATTAAATACTAAGTATTTACCATAAAAAAAAAAAACAGTGAAGGGCAGGGAATAAAATTCTGTTTCCTACTGGGACAGGAATGGAGGATTCCCAGTTGGATCTCCCGGTGACACAATCCTCACAGCATCTTTACAGTTTATGAAATGGTATTGAGATCAGTGAGTAATATTTTCGTAAGATAGAGTGCAAACATTTCCTCTTAATTACATGACTCACATCCTCGGAACTGCCTCAAGTTCAGCCAGGATCTCTCTCCACACACTCTGAATGGAAGGCCAGAAAAATCTCTCCCTCTCGGCAGAGAGAGACCACTGAAGTTTGTCTGTTTTTTTCCACACGTCTAGGCAGAGGAATAAAGATACCATCTGAGAAGTGGAAACTGTGTGACACCTACCATCATTGATTCCAGGTTCCAGCCCACAGTCTACATGGTCTGAAAAACTAGAAGCCAAGGCATTAACCCAAAGTTGGCCCAGGTTAGTAACAAGTCCAAGTGCTTAGCAAAATCAAGGACAAACTCTCTGTGAATAATCCATCATTAATTTATCTTCCCCCCTTCTCTCTCTCTCTCTCTCTCTCTCTCTCTCTCTCTCTCTCTCTCTCTCTCTCTGTGTGTGTGTGTACACATGCATGTTCCTGTTCAGCTATATCATGGTGCATATTTGACAGTCAAAGAAAAACTTATAACAGTTCTTCTGCCACATGCATTCTGGGACTCAAACTCAGCATTAAGTTCCTTAGAACTGGTCTTTCAAAACATTTTCCACTCATAACTCTTTCTCATCAGGGAAATTTTTACATTCTGTTGGGTATATAGATACATGAGCTAGGTAAGCAAATCAAACATTAATAATAAAGTCATAAAGAAATTTATTTTCAAACAGTCCTTTGGTATACGTATAGTTTTACCATTCCAATGCTAATGTGACAAATTAACTTGTTTAGTTTTACATTAAATATTTGTACAAAATATTTGACACTCTAGTGCTGTGTTTCTCAACTTGTGGGTCTCACCCTCTGTGGGGTCAAACAGCCGTTTCACAGGGGCGGCCTAAGAATATCAGAAAACTCAGATATTTACATTATGATTCATAACAGCAGCGAAATTACAGTGAAGAAGTAGCAACAAAAATAATTTTATGGTTGGGGATCGCCACAAAATGAGGAACTGTATGAAAGAGCTGAAGCATGAGGAAGGGTGAAAAGCACTGCTCTAGGGCAGAGGACACCCTCTGTGTTTGTGGGAACGGGTAGATTTGATTTTATCCTACTTACGCTCAGTTAGGTATTACAGGGTGGCGGACGTCCACTTAGGGCTGTTTCATTCGCTAGCAATTTTTTCCTAGTCCCAAACTGAAATCATTTAATGACTTTTGGTTTGTTTGTTTTGGCTCAGATCTGTAAATCTGAAATTTTTAAAATCAAATATTCTAACACATTTCAATCAAGATGTACTAACCAGATGCTACACACTGAGGAATGACAGAAAAGTATGAAAGTATTTGTTTTCTGTAATTAAACCATTATGCTTTTTAAAGAACAGAAAACTTTGTACTTACAGTAAACCCTGATCACTAGCACACAGTAGCTTTGAATCAGAGCAATCTGTACCTTTTGGGATCAGAGCTGAGGCTGCATGGAACTTGTGCAATGCAAGCCCAGGCAAAAACCCAGGTATTTCTGGGTTTGTTACCCTGCTGAATTTGGATTACTCTTCGATTGTTGTATGTTCAGATAACCTTGTCCTGTTACCAGAGTTTTCATGATGCATAGTTTAAGGATCTAGAGTTTAGAATGCTTTCAGATTTAAGATCACACAAATACAAGCTCGTGGTTGGAAGCCATAAAACACATGAAAGGGATCTTGCAGGGTACTTCAGTTTGTAGAGCAACCAACATGCAGGGAACCCTGGGTTAGATTCCGAGTGCTGCGTGATGGCACATGCCTATAATTCTGGCACCTAAGTGATGGAGACAAGATGATCATGAGTTCATAAGCCTTCTTGACTACATAGGGAGTTCTTAGCCAGTCTAGGATAAGAAAAAAAGAAAAAGCGGGTCTTTCTCCTTTTGGAGTTTTATAATTAATATTGCTTTCTCGTTTTATAGGGAGGTCTATGATCAATTTTTAGTTATTGATTTGAAGAAGTATAGCGTATAGTTTATTCATACATAGGTTTGTCCAGTACCTTTTGTGTACATGATAGCCTTTGCTTGATTATATTGTCTTTTATCATTTACTAAATAAAGATTAGTTGACTTTGTGTAACAAAAGAGAGAGAACCCGGGGAGGGGAGGTGGGAGAAAGAGAGACAAAGAAAGACAAATAACTATTTCAAAAAAATTATTGGAGATGATATGCTGTCACATTGGTTTCTAAAAGGTCAAACTCTAAGAAAAGCACCTGTAAGACTTGATAAAACTAACAAATAAATAGAACTGGATTCCTACAGACTTGAGAGAAAAACTATTGGAAACAGGAATTGAAGTAGCAAGTAAGAGCTGACTGAGTAAATGTACCTATCAGAGTCATTCTCTCACAAACCTACTGTAGAAAATGCACATAAAGGATGTTAGCAGGGAAATGCTAAGAAAAATAAATAGATAAATGACAATATTGATAGAACAATTAAGGACTGCCAGGAAAGGGAAAATATCTTTGAGATTATGACAGTTTAGAAAGGAAATCACTTGAATCAAGTTTATACTGGTAGCTTTTTGGAATAAAGGAAAAGAAACTTACTTAGCAATGTAAATATACTTATTTTGCAACTAGTCATATGATTGAAGCAGATGACAAGTGGCAAGTGACTGAGATTTCATTATTGGGAAAGTCAGTCTGAGACGAGGAAGTAGAAGATTGTGGAGCCTTATTCAAACTTAAGGGAATTGAGTTGGTATTTACAAAGTCGATGGGAAATACTAAGAACAATTACTTTTAATTTTAATGTATTTAACTTTTAACAAGTTTCTAAAAATTTAAGTAAATGAAGATATAATTTACATTCTTGACTTGTTTTTACAAAAGATCTTCAGTCTAGAGTTTAAGGAGAAAATGGCATGTAGTATGTATTTAAGTAATTTTTTAAACCCTTCGTGTAGGAACTGGAAATATAATAGTGTCTAAAACAACTGTTTCTTGTTCTCCTAAAACTGAAATTAACTGAGAAAAAGCAAACAAAATGTTAGTGTTTAGTGTGATCGGTGTCCTTGTTGGTACAGGCTGCTGCTGGAAACAGCAAGGACTTTGAGTTGAAGCTAGACTTGAAAAACGTGTAGAGGTTAGAGCTGGAGAGATGACTAAGCAATTCAGAGCACTGGCTGCTCTTCCAGAGAAGAGGGTTTAGTTTCAATTCCCAGCACCCATATAGCAGCTTACCATCTAACTGTAACCCCAGCTCCAGGGAATCCAACATACACAGACATATCTGCAGACAGAAGACTCAAACATAGAATAATAAATAATAAAAATGTGTAGAAGAGGTGTGGGAGTGATGATAGCCTCAGGAAGGCAGTGTGCTCCTCTGTGGTGTGCCTGCAGGCGCTGAGCCCAGGCTTTCTATGGCTGTATTCTGCTGACATGTCTGGTCACTGAGCACCCTGGGGCCCAGGTGGCTCATTTTTGTGCCATCCATGGACATATTACTCACAGGCAGGTCCAGCAAGTAGTTCTCTCTGGGTGAGGAAGTAAAGAAAGGTTTCTTGAAATAGCAGAGCAGCTGTATCTCAGTCATGGTGAGAACTCTGCTGTCTTGCAAATATTCCTCCACTTCCCCTTTACCATCAACTTAGCCTTTTGCAAGCTTTCTCCCGATCAACTTCCCAGTCCAGGCTACTGTAGATCACAGTGGAAGCCCTGGTGCTTGCCACATTTACCAGCAGCATGCCTTCCTTGTCATTCTGTTTCTGGCTGCCGTGCTCCCACTCATTGGTCTTGATAAAGGAAACCTGAACTGTGATCAGGGGTAGCCCTATGCTGGTCTTGTCACCCTGGTATTCTGCATTTTTGCGTTGTGAAGCCCTGCATCCTTTGCTGTTTGTCTTCTCTCTACTATCCATAGTCACAGGTCAAACTCTAGACTATCTTCTTGAGAAGCTGATATGGCTCAGTTGATAAATGACTCATCTAGTATACCTGAAGGCCCCGGTTTAGTCCTTAGGACCTCATCTACCAGATGTGGTGTGGTATACACTTAGAATCCCAACAACGAGGTAGCCAGCCTGGAATGCTTGAGACCTGTGTCAGAGAAAGAGAGAGGCACACTGACACATACATAGGCAGGTCGGCTGAGACAGACGTGGGAGAGTCACTGACTTCTAGATTTCAAAGATTTAGTTTCAACTTGGTTGACAAAAGAAAAAAAACCTGTTTGGCTCCAAACACCACATTTCTTGTTTACAATGAGGGCCTGGATGAGAGGGATGAGGTCCAGAAAACCTAACCAGGGAAACTATGGGTCTGCTGCAGAATGTACCACAAACTGGCAATCCCCATCTGTCCACTGTAGCTCAAGAGCCTCTCTCCCCATCTAGGTGTCTTCTGTCCTGCATTTATGCTGTGGGTTACAGGCATCCTCCGTCACTTCTGTTCACCTGATTTTGGAATTTGAACTGGAACTGCATTACAGAGGCATGATTGATTAGTGTATGACAACCCTAATCCTCTCATCATGCCTCAGTCTTTCCTTCTAAGGTTGGCTAGAGGCTACACTGCCCAGCCAACTCATCAGTATATAAGACATTTGCCAGTCTAGAGATTACAGAGATTTCAGTAACTTTCTTTTCCCTAAGAAAAAAAAAGATCACATTCACTGATTTGACCAATTGTAGATTGAGAATATTAGGAGCGGGGGACCGAGGTGGGAGCCCAGCTGTATTGTAGATGTAAGGATATTTTTATTATCTGAATAACACATTGTAACAACTATCTTATTGATATGCATTATTATAATATAGACATTCCGTAAAGTGTATAGGGTATATGTAGACTGTAGGCAAATCCTCTGTGTTTTAGATGAAGGAAGGACTTAAGCATTTTTGTAGTTTGGTATCAGTGAGGTACTGATGATGCACAAGGGTAGCTTTATACTTAACAGCATCACAGGGTCCAGTTAGAAAGTTACTCTAGGAATCTGGTGAAAGATGATAGTGTCTTAGGTAGAGTCGTAGCAGTGACGATGGAGAGAGAAGGTAGACCGCGAAGAAATAATTGAAGAATCAGGATTGACACTTGTTATGTGTGAAATGTTGAAGTGGAGAGCAAGTTTCCTGCTCTGGCCAGTAGGTGAGTCTTAGTTCTGAGAAAGTGAAGAGGCGGTGCTGAAGTGGTGTGAGGGGGACTTGTAGTGTAAGAGTCCAACTGTGGGGAGGGCGTGGCTAACAGCGAATGGAAAAACTCATCCGTTACTGGTTCTCATTTGCCTCTTTTGCTGCAGACAACTTCTTTGAAATGTGGTGGTTTCAGCAAGGCCTCAGTTTCCTGCCGTCAGCGCTTGTAATTTGGACATTTGCTACCTTTATCTTCTCATACATCACGGCGATAACACTCCACCATGTTGATCCTGCATTGCCTTACATCAGGTAGGTGGAACCCTGGCCATCCTTCAGGACTGGGATTGGAACACAGTCTAGGTAAGTGCCCCAGCACCAAGCTGCTTTCGTAGTCTACATTGAATCTTGCCTTTCAAGTTTCATTTGAAAATTCAAATTTTTATGCTGCCATTGTAGCAAAGGGAACATAAACTAGAACTTGCATTGGGTTCTCTCCATGCAATGGAGAAATACGGGAACAGTAGGGTGAGTCAGTTAATAAATTCTAATCTCGCAGTGAGTTGTCTTTTAAATATGTGCTTGAACTTGCCTCAGAAACTAGAATTATAATTACTTTCCTTTTAAAAGTTAAAAGATGTTGCAAACATAGTAATATTGGGAAAATATAGTAGTACTGGCAAGTATTTATTGATTGGTTGTGGGACAAGGTAATGTTCTGAGTCTCTTCATGCCTTAGGGAGTCAAATTCTTATACCATCCATCCATGTGACATAGAGAAATTTATCCTCATTTAAGAAGAGAGGCTCTGTTACTGTATTATATAAACATTTATTATTTATATTATATAAACATTTTAAGGAGGAAAGGGTTGCTTTGTCTCACAGTTGCCTGGGCAAGGCAAATGTCATGGCAATAGTACATAGGGAACAAAAGCAAAAGCAAGCAGGAAGGAGGTCAGAGCTTTGTGATTCCCTTTAAGTGTGTTCATCCAGTGACCTAAAGACCTCTTACTGGGCCTTACGTCTTAAAGGGCCCACCAGCTACTCATAATGCTTCCCTGTAGACTAAACTTTGAGCATATTTAATAGCTATATCAGAGAAGCAAAGTTCCTGGAAAGTATGTATTTGCTCAATGATATACAACTCAATTCAATGATGGAACCAAGACTCGTACCTGTGGTTTTACTCCAGGGACTGTGTTCTTACTCTTCATGACCTGCTGGTGAGATATTTCTGAAACAATAGGTTATCAATGTTACATTTTTGACATTTCAAAACTACTAACAATTTAATTATGGGTGTTGCATGTACTCTTCATAACCACTTTTAAATTTTATTCTTATGAGTGTTTATCCTGAAATGTGTGCGTACCACATACATACTTGGTGCCAGCCAGGTAAGTGCTCCGAAGCCCTTGGAACTGGAGTTACAGAGGGTGGTAAGCAGCCATGTGAGTGCTGGAGACTGAGCCCAGGTTCTTTGTCAGAGCAGCCAGTTAACAGCTGTGCTGCCTTTTAGCACCCCTCATCCCATCTTTTTAAAATACAGAAACAGCAAGCAGTTATTGCAGCAGATTTAACAAGGTGATGTTGCTCATAAGCAGGAAGTCTCTACGGCTGACTCAATCATTAAAAATGCTTGCTGTTACAGAGGACCCACGTTTGGTTCCCAGTGCCCACATAGAATAGCTCTCAGCTGCCTGCCACTCCAGTTTCAGGGGACTTGATGCCTTCTTCTGGCCCATACAGGCACACACACACACACACACACACACACACACACATAAAAATAAATTCAAAATGAGAAATTTTTTGAAAACTGAAGTGGAAGTTCCTTCTTCACTCCTGGAGTCCCCACTGGAGTGATCAGTGGTTTGGTAGCTTGCCTTCCAGAGTTTGTTTTATTGTTCATGTTTTAAAAAAAAATTCTTTCAGCCAGGCAGTGGTGGTGCACACCTTTAAACCCATCACTCAGGAGGCAGAGGCAGGTGGATCTCTGTGAGTTTGAGGCCAGCCTGATCTACAGAGCGAATTCCAGGACAGGCTCCAAAGCTACTGAGAAAGCCTGTCACAAAAAACCAAAAAAATTAATAAATAAAAAATAAAAAAATATTTCTTTCTCCCTTTTCTTCTTTTCCTTTTTCTTACTGGTAATATGTTTTTGTTTCGATTTTTTTTGTTGTTGTTTTGCTTTTGTTTTTTTGTTGATATTGTTGTTTTTCTCTGTATTTTTCACTTTTAAAAGTATTAAGATGTTAACATGCCCCCTCTGGCTTTTAGGGTTTATAATCTGATACTAAAGACCCCATTGCATTACTTTACATACTGTATAAAATGTGTGGTATTGCTGGATAGATGAGAAAGTAAAGTGACTGACATAACTAGACATTTTATGCATGCACAAAGAGATGGTGAGAAAAATAGTAATTATGAGTGGTTTTATGATACTAAAGTTTAAAAATATTTTTATAAGAAAAAGGTGCATTAAATAGGGAGAGAAGAAGAGCTGAAGGATTAAATGGGGTTGGGGTGGTGAAAATATCATCCCTAAGTACAGCTCAGCTGGCTCTTGTGTTTTTATCTAAATGATTCCATCTGGAATCCAGCTGAAGCCTTTGAAACGTATCTTAGAGACTTTGAATCAATTGCTTTTTTTAACCTTTGTCTGAATACTACTTTTTATCCTGTGTTGCCATTGTTTTCATTTCCTCATTTATTTCTGATAGATAATCTTTCTAACATAGAAAACAGCAAACTTTAAAAAAATTATAAACAAGAAGGTTCATTTGAGCCATTAAAATTGTCAAGTTCTTATGCTTCCCGCCATGATGATAATACACTGAATCTCTGAACCTGTAAGCCAGCTCCAATTAAATGGTTTCCTTTTTAAGAGTTGTCATGGTCATTGTGTCTCTTCACAGCAGTAAAAGCCCTAACTATAAGACAATAACTGACGAATGGTGTTTAATTAGTATTTTTAATGATCAGTTAATAAACAGGTATTAACTGAAGTACAGACAATCAACAGCAGATACAAAGAGACAAGAGCTATGAAAGGGCCAGTGCTGCTTACAGAACATTTCGGTGAAGCTGATAAATTGATATATTTATGTTCCTAATTTTGGATAATTGTAGAATGTACATTTAGCATATGGAAAGATAAGCTTTTTTTAAAAAAATGGTTTCTATATGGAAATATACATCTATATGGAAATGAAAAAAATCTGAAATGATAGAAAAAGGGAAGGCAGATATTTATAAACTGAAATTATGTTCTCCTTATAAATATATGAGTCAAGTTCAGGGGCTTTTAAAAGATACAACGTTTTGAAATAGCCCTTGTTACATATGGTAGGATATTAGTGCATGAAGCCTTCATACTTTGTCTTTCAGTGATACTGGTACAGTACCTCCAGAAAGATGCCTCTTTGGAGTAATGCTAAATATTGCTGCAGTTTTAGGTAAGTAATGGAAGTAGGAGTGGTTTTAACACTCAAATGAATAGTCAAATTGTTGTTTTCTTCTTTAAAATTGTATCACTGCTTATTCTCTAGTTATACTTGAGAATGTGTTACTACTAAATTATCGATTATAACTATGTCCCTAAAAAAGAAAGAAAACTTTTGGTTATATAGTAGTAAACCTTGCTGCCTAACAAGAAAAAAACCCACAGGTAGAAATGCCTAATTATAGAAATACACTTTGAAGAAATATTTATATGGTTATTTGACTTCTTATCTAAACAGAGGTTCCAAACACAGCGAAACATCCCCCAGGGCCTTTTTTTTATTTTTTTATGATTTTTTTTGAGACAGAGTTTCTCTGTGTAACAGTTCTGGCTGTTCTGGAGCTCGCTTTGTAGACCAGACTGGACTTGAACTCCCTGAGATCCACCTGTCTCTGCCTCTCAAGTGCTGGGATTAAAGGCGTGCACCACCAGCAGCCAGTGAAGATTTCTTGAACATCTCATGTTAAATCAAGAACTGTGGGTAAAACTGAGCACAACTAAATTCTTTTGTGAAAAACAGTTTAAAAGTTTAAGAGTAGAGATGGAATTATGTTTTCACTTTTGATTAATATTCTAATGCCACTGTAGTGAATTATATTCAGGCTCTTTTGTGAGCCAGATTTTTGTTAATTTAGTGAAATATTTTGTAATCAAATATTGTCATTTAAAATAATTTCATCTGTCAATTCAATACATATTTGTTTGTATAAGAAAAGAAATTAGCACTGGCAAGATGGCTCAGGAGATAAAGGTATTTGCTGCTGAACATGACCATTTTGAGTTCGATCTCCAGAACTTACTGGGCAGGTGGAAAGAACCAGCTCTCAAAGGCTGTCTAGTGATTATACACACATACACATTAAATAAGTAATGAAAGTAAAAGAATATTGAAAAAATAGAAGTTAGAAAAAATATAAATATATGTTTTCTCTTCATACTTTTCAGAAACGTATCTACAAAGCATGTATCTGCCATGTTTATTATACTCCTGAGTTGTTTGGTAATAACTCTGCAGTGGAAAGTTTGATTTGGCCCTTTCTTGAATCATGAGCATGCAAAGCAGGCTCTGTTTTCTTGTGTAATTGATGGCTAGAATGAGGAGGAAAGCCCTTTGTTCTACCTATGCACGTCCCATCTGCATTCTGCTGTTGACTTTGATGCTGATCCTAAAAATATTATGGGTTTAATATAATAAGAATATCATGAGGGAATTTTTCCAGAATACATCACACTTATTATCTAAGTTTTATACTAAGTAGTTTTAGGCATGAGGCCCAGGGAAGGCAAAAGGCTTGTTCAGGCACCCAGAGATACAAGTCGTTCTATAGTGTGTCTATAGAAGTTCTTTAAAATCTACAGCTGTTTTTGTGTCCTTCTTTCAAGTTAATGTCCAAAGGACAGTCTGTGATTCTGGATAGCAGTTAGCTTTGTGAACTCTTCTCTGGCATTTCCTTACCCTGGTTACTCATTACTTCATTGTTTTTCAAATTCCCAGGTCTTGCTACCATGTATGTTCGTTACAAACAAGTTCATGCACTTAATCCTGAAGAGAACCTTATCATCAAATTCAACAAAGCTGGCCTTGTACTTGGGATACTGAGTTGTTTAGGACTCTGTCTTGTGGCAAATTTCCAGGTATGTTTTTTCTAACAAAACCAAAAAAAAATTTTGGGTGTTTTCCCAGAATGCTTGGGTGTCTGGTAAAATGAAAGGCTGAGCTCTTTACTCGATGCTGCTCCTCCCTCTTCGCCTAACAGAATTAAGCTGTTTTAGAAGCAGCTACTTTCAGTATTAGAGGAATCCACATTTAGTAATCTAGACAAACAAATTCTTAGAACTATTCGTCAGTACAATCATGATAGTTACGAGACAGACATCGTTATACTTCGCAGGAGGTCACCTCAAGATCAGACGGAACTGATGGGCCTTAGGTATTGCAGATCTAAACTTGGTGCTTTGTTTTCTGCGTCCACTCTCATTCAGGTCCCCTTGCCAGTCCTCTTGGCTTCATCATTTTGAATCAGATTACTCTCCTTTGCTTATACCTCCTCCTTCAACTGGAGACACCTTGAACATTCTGACTTTTACTCCTGGCTTCCTTTCTGACCCCTTCATCCACAGACCTAGCAACACCCAAATATCCCCATGTTCCTCTTCTTCCTGATGTAAGGTTTGCCATTTAAAGTGGTGAGCATTATCACCCACCTTTTATCACCCTTATAATTTCTTTTAGGAGGGGGGTGTTTGGAGGAGAGTTTAGCGTTATTTTGAATGATAACTTACTGATTTCCCTCTTAAGTATTTTTTAAATGCTCCTGCTTTTCGTTATTTTCATTTTTCCTTCCTTTCCTGCCAGTTCCCTTTGAAAGAATTGCTCATCTGTATTCACTCTTACATTACTCAATCTCCATTTAAAAAAAAAAAGTTTTCTGTTGTCTTGCTTAAAGCTCCAAAGAATTTACATTAAGAAAAAATAATTTAATAAACTCAGATATTTAATCTGATCCAAGGTCCTCTCTAATCAGGTTCTCTAGCCCCGTTTTTGTATCGCTGTGCTCTTAACGTTGCCACTGTATATCATGCTGTCCCATTTTGTTGTTGTTCCTTGAATAAAGCAGGTTTATTTAACTCCTTTACATAAGTATTTGACCTAAGTAAGTCTAGGCCTCAGTGTGGATCCCACTTTCCTAGGAAGTCGTTTTGATGGGTCCTACTGCAATGTATCCTCTAGTTTTGGAAAGCTCATCCTTTAAACTTCTTACTGGGGTCTAATTTCTTTTTCATTGGCAGTTGAAATAGTTCCCTATTTATTTGCTAGTATATTTCTCTTTAATTATTAGTGCAGTGGTTCGCACCCCATTTGACTCCAGTACCTAGCATACTGCTTCGTGCATGCCAGCTCTCCTTAATTATTTTGGAACTTTTTGAGAAACCCTGAAGGTACTAAAAAAGTTGGGGAAAAGATCTTTTATCATATGATAGCTAGTATTCAAGGGGAAGCCCAATAATTATTAGAATGTTGTATTTGAAAATACAATTTCATATAAATTGAATGCCTTTGAACAGGGTGTATATAATATTCAACTGAACCCTGTCCCTCCTTTGTTTTCTTAGTCATTATGCTCCCTCTGTGCCAGTATTGGACATGCCTTTTCTACCAAAGGAAGTACAAGCACAGCCAACTAAAAAACCCAAAAAGCAGTGATTCAACCAAAATTTGATTTAAAATTTGGTTGTAGAAATTTGATATTGACAATTGTCACTTTTAAACAGATGGAAAATACGATGTTAGAAATTGAATGTAAGTAAATAAGGGGAAGACGTTATAATTTATAATAATCCCTGTGGAATAATCAGTACAAACTAATAATAATCCCTGTGGCATAATCAGTAACAAACTCGTGCCATGAAGGCCTTAAATTACATTTGGATTTAAACTCTCTTAGCCTGATATCCCTAGCTCTTTGCTTTTAACCTGTTTGCTTTTTTCTATTATTACTATTTTGTACCTTACTGTGGAATGCCTTTATTTCTGAAGTTTATTATTTATTTTTGTGTACTTTCACTAGAATAGAATAAACTGGGAGGGCTGAGTGTCTTTTTCATTCATTTACATACTAATGACTTTTAAAAATATTTGACACTTAATAGAACCTAATAAAAATGTTAAATAAGTTATAAAAAGAAAACATGGATACTTGCTGTCATTTTCATTGTTGGTAAGTAAAGTCATCAGGTTTCACTATAATCTTCCAGTACTTCGGGGAAGTGATTTTGGAATCCGCAGAGCTTCTCCACTCAGTGAACGCTCTATATTGAATTATCTGGCTTGTACTTTAAAAGGATATATTGTTGATATGTCTGAGTTCCTCTGGTTGACTGACGGACTTTTTTCTGCTTCTCAGAAATCAACACTATTTGTTGCACATGTATGTGGAGCTGTGCTTGCCTTTAGTATGGGTTCATTGTACATGTTTGTTCAAACCATCCTTTCCTACCAAATGCAACCTAAAATCCACAGCAAACAAGTCTTCTGGATCAGACTTCTGTTGTTTATCTGGTGTGGAGTAAGTGCACTAAGCAGTATCCTTTGTTATAAAGTGTGGTTTACTGTTCAAAGAGAATAGGAGGACAGAACAAGGGAGTAAGATAGGAACAATGTAAGTACCAGTTTGTTAATTTTAATATTTTTAGATTATTGTATGTGTATGGGTGTTTTGCCTTCATATATGCATGCGAACCATGTGCATACCTAGTAGTCACTAGTATCAGAAGAGCGTGTCAGATACTGTGGAGTTGAACTTATGGATGTTTGCGAC
Source organism: Microtus ochrogaster (assembly GCF_000317375.1). Lineage (NCBI taxonomy): Eukaryota > Metazoa > Chordata > Mammalia > Rodentia > Cricetidae > Microtus > Microtus ochrogaster. The sequence goes on from NC_022022.1 coordinate 11,833,473, forward strand.
ATACTAATGTGGGTGCTGGGAGTCAAATCTTGGTCCTCTGCAAGAGCAACATGTGCTTTTAACTGGTGAGACATTACTTACTCCAGCACCTCCACCCCGTCCATTTAAAGTCACTCTAAGCTAAAGAATGTTGTGCAGTTGTACATGAAATTCAGACTGAAATTAAGTAATTGACCAGGAACAAAAATATTGTTTGGTATAGTCATACTTGAGAGAAATCAAGGAAGAGTTAGTATTGCTCACTACAGAAAATTATTCAGTGAAAATTTATGGTGGAGCTGCTAGTTTTTTATCAGAAAGGAAAGGCTATGATGACGTAAACCATTTTCTGAGGGCCCAGTGAGTAGATCTTTATTTTTAATACTGCCATGTGACACTAAATCTTTAAAGAAATAGGATTAGACCATAGCAACAAATGTGTCAGCTAGCCTTTAATGTGGTTTTTGTTTTGTTTTGCTTATGGTTAGGATTTACAAATTTAAACCTTCAGCCCTCTGAGATTTTTCCTTGACTTTTTTATAGTGCTGACTTGCTCATCAATTTTGTACAGTAGTGATTTTGGTGCTGATATAGTACAGAAACTACACTGGAACCCTGAGGACAAAGTAAGAGCTTAATATAAAATGTTAATTTAAAATAATATAGAAAGTGTGTGTGTGTAATTTTTTAAGGATTAATTTTAAATTTATATTTATGTGTATCTATATGTCATGTATACATGGATGCCTGCATTGGATTCCTTGGGGCTATATTTTCATGCAAATATGAACTGCCCAACATGGGAGCTGGGAACCAAACTTGGTTCCTCTGGAAGAGCAGCAAGCACTCTCAACACTATATCATATATGTTAAAGTTAGTGTACAAACTCTAAAATAAGATCTTATGAAAGTTTATAGTGAGTATTCTTAAAATTTTCCTAGTGTGAGTTTATGAGTTTTATAAAGATACAGGTACACTCATGTATACTCCTTCACACTCTGAATGTGCATCTGTGTGTATGACTCGTACTCCTGAAAGCGAGAGGGTAATCTTGGGTGTCATTCCTCGGGTGCTATCCAGCTTGTTTTTTGAGACAGAATCTCTCACTGGCCTAGAGTTTGCTGATGTTGCCATGCCGTTTGGCTACCATGCTCCAGCAAGCTGCCTAGTTCTACCTCCCAGTTCTAGGGTGAGAAGCATGGACCATTACGCTGGCTTTTTTGTGTGGTTCTGGAGAGAGAATGAAGATCCTCATGTTGGCACAATAAGCACTACCAACTGAGCATTTCCCCAGGCTCCCTCCATGTATACTTTTTAAGGATTTATAGTGTTGGAGGTCAAACAAGGGTCTTACAAACTAGGCACAACTTGTTTTCTTGTTTTTGAGGAGTATATTTTAATTTCACTCTGGTCTGGCTGACTTTAAATTTGTGGTCTTCCTTTAGCCTCCTAAGTGTAAGGGTTGCATATATTGACTTATGAGTCTTATGGCTCAAGGGAAAGAAGTAACTCCTCAGTTGTACAGTGTGGATTCTGTTTTGTCTTGGTTATTGAGTGGAAATTAACATTTGTTCTCAGTGAAACTCAGACATCTAGCATGGTTTAGGTGTATTCCAAATAGGTACTGCAGTTCTCAAAACTCAGAGGTTGATTATTGACAGGAGATTGGGCTATAAGAATTTGATGTTGCTTAATTTGAGAAATACTATAGATTCTTTGAATGAAACATCACAGAACTGCCCTGCTTTCCCCCTCTGACTCAGGGTTATGTGCTTCACATGGTCACCACTGCAGCAGAATGGTCTATGTCATTTTCCTTCTTTGGATTTTTCCTGACTTACATTCGTGATTTCCAGGTAAGGAAATAGTTTCAATTTCATTCAGTAGAACTTCATGTGGAATGCCAGAATATTTTATTGGCAGATTCCCTGTCCTTTTTGAAAATTGGCTGTTTAAAACACAAAACTTGATCAAGAGGCCGGGCGGTGGTGGCACACGCCTTTAATCCCAGCACTTGAGAGGCAGAGGCAGGCGGATCTCTGTGAGTTCGAGACCAGCCAGGTCTACAAGAGCTAGTTCCAGGACAGGCTCCAAAACCACAGAGAAACCCTGTCTCGAAACCCCCCCCCCCAAAAAAAAACTTGGCTTTAGAGACAGTGATACAAGAAGAGTAACTTGTGGTGAAATTATTTCTGGGTTCAAGGAAGTAGTGTGTAGCAAGCAGATTTCAGCCTTGATAATGGAATTACAACGCATATCTGAAGAAATTTTTGATAGACTTCTATAATCTGTGTGCATTCACATAGGCCGAGGCCTAACACATAGTTTTACAAAACACTATGAAAGCAAAACAAGAAACTTACTGAGGCAAGAAAGTGATTTTTCCGTTTCTCTTGGTGTTCAGAGTGATGATGCCTATGACCGTGATTTCTGTTCCCCATTAGATTAGTTTTTATCTCACTGCATAAAGGAGTCTTTGAAGCACGAAATGATACTGATAAGGACCAAACTTCTCTATACAATTTTTTTTTCTGTTCCAGAAAATTACTTTACGGGTGGAAGCCAATTTACATGGATTAACCCTCTATGACACTGCTCCTTGTCCTGTTACCAATGAAAGAACACCACTGCTTTCCAGAGACTTTTAATGAAGGGATAAAATACTTCTGTGATAATTATGATTCTCAGGGATTTGAGAAAGACGCAGAAAAAGTTGATTATTATACTCTGAAAATTTGAATCAGTTAATCAAGGCTGACAGTGACTTTAATGAACGGTAATGATCAAGAGATGTGTAATGAGCCACCTGATCAGTTTTCTTAAAGGATGTCATTTAGATTATCTAAAAATATTTATGCCTAGACTTTTTAATCTCAGAAAATAAAACCAAAGGATAATACCATTGTAGTGTTTGCTACTTTATTGAAGAAAAACAGATTGAAATACACCAACTTGTTTGTATCACTGGCCTTAAATATTTTGTAAGTCATTTTAAAACCATCTTTTGTTATGAGCACTTTTATGAGAGACATTTTCTATGACCCATAAGAATCAGCATTGATTAGCAGACATTTAGAATCAGGGTTTGAAACTGATTGTATTTAATTTATTAACACATTTCTTAGAGTGCTTAAAAATGTGTTATCATTGTTGTGGAATCCCCGCCTGGGAATAGGAGATGGTCTGAGTTCTTCTGAGTTCTAAGATGGCTTAAATTTTGCACACACACACAAAAAAAATCAGTGGGTATTTATTTGATTCTGGATACATAAGTACTAACAGATCTATCATACATGCTTGCAATAATTTCATAGATCTGGTCTCTGAGATTATACTTTTAATTAACAGTGAAAGAGATATTTGTTGCAAGTATGCTACCATCTTGTTCTTTATAAAAGTAAAGGTTAACAACTGATGACAACCTGAACTTTATATGTGGGACCCACATAATGGAAAGAAAAGACTCCTGCCAATTATTCTCTGACCTCCATTTGTGTATGCACATGCACAATACATAAATGTGAAAATAGATAACAAATTATTGATGTTCCTAAATAAGATTGTAATGTCTGTAGACCAAAGTAGATAGGATTAATAACAAATAAAAGTTACTCTACAGTACAGTTAGGAGCTTCTTTGCTTTTCATTTATAGAAAATTTCATTACTTGTAAAAGTAGTTTTGAGTAGATAATGAACCTTTTTACTGGAATTTGATCTTTTTAGAATATAGATCTGAAGAAGAGACCAAACTCCAAAATTAAAACCTAACTATTCAAACTTCTTTTCTCCTGTCATGCAAATGAATGTAAAGTTTTACTTAGATTTCTGTATAGGTAAAGGACAGTTTCTAGATCCTCATTAAAATGAAAAGGGAGAAAATAGTTGACCTAGAAAATGCCTGTAATCTATCGGGTTTGTAAAAAAATCACATGGTTTATATTTTTAGAAGAGATGGTACTGGGACCAGAAGAAAAGATGGTGAGGAAAAGTTTTAAATGTATCAAGGAAACTGTTTATGTGGTGGAACTGTAGACTTCAATTATAAGTTGTTAAGTACAAAAATGAGTAACTAAAAAAAAAAAAATGAGTAACTATTTTTGAAGAAATTTCTTAGACTAATGGAGAAATGGAGTATTTGCCTGTGCCATGCAACAGTGAACAAGGGAGACATTTCAGTAAACATTGATTGATTGACTGTTGCTACTACTAGAACAAATTGCACACAAATCATGAAAAGCTATTAATGAAAAACCGTACTGTAACCACACATGGAAAGTGTCTTTTCCTGTGGTTTCTCTCTACTACCAAGTCAGTTTATGAAGTTTCCTTGGTATGATGAGCCGGAAAGTGATGGAGTGAAAATTTGTGAGGGTAAATGTGGGGAAGGCAAGGAGAAAAACAGGCTTGTTAGAATTACCCCTTCTCAGACTCTTACCCTTAGAGAGACAGTTCAGGCAAGAAAGAAATTGTTCTAAGGTGAATTGTTACTAGTTTGATAGTATTTAAATTCTACTAGTTAACATTTACCCTTTGAAGTAACAAGGACTGAAAACATGAATAGGTTTAAAAAAGGAATTATGAACCAAGAGATGTGGGGTATCGTTCCCTAACCTTAAGGCTGAAGTGATGATAGACAGTGGCTCTCTTCCTCAGTATATCATCCCTGCTAGTACTGCCAAATACAAGTATGGATTGACAGATAAGAAAGATATTTTTCTTTTATCCCCCTTTTTTTTTGTTTGTGGAGGATTTCAGGTGTTTAGCTTTCCAATTAAGAAATCTTAAAGTAATAAACTTGGCAGGTATTGAGAGTGAAAACTCTTATTTCCTTTTTGTCTTGGATACACAGACTATATTCTGTAGCTACCTCAATTTTATGTAGGCATGGGATAGTACTATAGAAATGTTAATGTATTTTATATTTAGAATTTAAAAATCAGGAAATATTGTGTTTTGTGTCTGTTGAATATTGTTGGGAACACTATAAAAGATGACAGAATCAAAAGGCAGAAGTAGCCTAAGCTGCTTTACTTTTTTAAAAAACTTTTTTATGCTATATAATTACATCATTTCTCCCTTCCCCTTCATCATTCCAGACCATGCCATATACCCTTCCATGCTTTCTTTCAAGTTCATGACCTCTTTTGCCCATTGTTTTATAAGTCCAAGTGTGTGCACATGTGCATGTGTATGTGTGTGTGCATAAGTATAAATCTGTAAGTATAACTTGCTCTGTTTGTATAATATTATTTTTATGTGTCTTTTCAGGGCTGACCATTTGGTATTGGATAACCAGTAAATGTGCTCTTCTCTAGGGAAGACCATTTTTCCCTTTCTCAGCAAATTTCCCTTTGATCAAACTTGGTATTTAATATTATTTAGGACATTAATATTTATAATAAGGTCTTGTATATTTCTGGAATGGTGTCATATAGATATTTCATCAATGTATAAATATATATTTTTCTTATCTCTTCTACAGTGACCGGTACAGGCTTACTACAAACTGAAAGGTCAGGAAATATTGCCTTACAAAGTACCATGGAACTTTTATCATGTACATTTTGCCTCTTTGCAGGGTATCCTGATTTATTATGAAGGACATAATATAGAGCAGACCTAAAACAAAGAAAAAAATCTGAGACTTTTTTGAGAAAGAGTCTGTGTGTGTTCCAGCTTGTTCTTAAGTCATGGTGTAGCCTAGGCTAGACTCAAACCCAGGTTTTCCTTAGTCTCCCAAGTGATAGGATTATTGGCTTGTACTACCATGCTTGTCTGTTAAGGTTTTTTAAGCACCTGTTTCAAACCTAAAGCTTGTTAATTGACTTAAGAAGAAAAGAGAGAATGAAAACAAAAATGTCCTGAGGTACTTAAAGCTAAAGACACCAATGGAATACAAAGAAAATACCCCAGATATCCTGAATTTTGCAGTCATCATATAATGCACAGAGAAATCTATTGTTTAGAAAACTGACAGGTCACCTGAAAACCACAAAGATTCCAGGAGTCTCCCCAGTGCACAAAGGAAGCCCATAGGAATAAAATGGTAGTCATAGAAGCCCATAGTAGTCATCACAGAATAAGGTGAGTCCATCTCTAGCAGGAGGCAACTCCTCTGCAACTGCAGTCAGATTGCTTCTGATCGCCACACACTGAAGCCTGACAGTGGAAGGGCGGACTGTTCCTGGAGGTAACAATTAGTCTTTTTTATACTTCTGTCATTTGTAGAAAATATCTGACACAACGTTTAAAAAAATGCAAGGCGTAAAAGAACAGAAAACATTGATCTAAAGAGGAATCTGAGTAGAAGCAAACTATTAGAGATTAATAACTGTGGTAAATGTTGAGGGAAGTAAATATGAAGACTCAAAATTGTAGCAAAGACTTGGAAAATTCAAATGCAGTTCTAGAATTCCACAGTTGGTAAGTTTTGTTTTACTAGTATGAGTCACTTGATTAAGTTTTCTGTCATCTCACCTGGCATATAAATCATCCCCTTGTTCCTGAATCATATTGTATATTTTACCTTTAGTGGATGTCCTATTTGTCAAATGCAAACCTTGTGATTGAGGTGCCCTTTCTTTACTGGATGTGGCTCAAAACCACAAGTGCAGTAGTGATATTAATTTAGATATGTTAAAGAAAAGCCACAAATTAAATCCTTTATGTAACAACATGAATGTTCATGACTTAATGCAGAAAGAAAAAATGATATGATGAGGTTAATAGGAATAAGTCTATTCACAATATTGTAAAAGAAATCTTGCTAGTTTTGCTTTTACTTCAAACTAAAAGTTATAGCTAAGGTGCATGGCTTTAAGTAGAAGAGGCTGTAAATTTGTGTACATAGTATATAACAGTATATATACTATGTTTTCAGATATCCAGTGGAGATCTTGTAATATATCCATAAAAATGAGAATAGTTACTAATTAAAAGGTGAAGGTGGCTTTTATTATTTTGTGTTTTCCTTTATTTTAAACTTTTGTTTTTAAATAATTATGTACACTGTAGAAAGTTGCCAAGCAGTGTAAAATCCCATTTACTTCTACCTAGTTTTTTCCCAGTTGTAATTTTTTTAATTTATTAGATTAAAAAAATACCAATCCAAATTCCCATTTTCTCCCCTCCCATTTTCTCCAAATTCCCTCCCACTCCACCCCATCTAATCCTAAGAGAGGGTAAAGTACTTTGCTTTGTGGAAGGTCCAAGGCTCTCCCTACTGTATCTAGGCTGAGCAAGGTATACATCCAAAGAGAATAGGATCCCCAAAAGCCAGAACATGCAGTAGAGATAAATTCCAGTGCCACTGCCAGTTGTCCCTTAGTGTGCCCCAGCCATACAACTGTCAACCATATTGAGAAAGACGAGTTTGGTCCTGTATTTGTTCCTTCCTGGTCCAACTGGAGTTGGTGAGCTCCCATTAGCTCAGGTAAACTGTTTCAGTGGATGAACCCTTTATGGTCTTGATGTCTTTGCTCATATTCTCATTCCTTCCACTCTTCAACTGGACATTGGGAGCTCAGTCCAGTGCTCCAGTGTGGGTCTCTGCTTCTGTTTCCATCTGTTGTTGAACAAAGGTTCTATGGTGATATTTAAGATATTCATCAGTCTGACTACAGAACAAGGCCATTTCAGGCATCCACTCCTCTATTGCTTAGGGTCTTAGGTGGGGTCATCCTTTTGGATTCCTAGGAATTTTTCTAGAGCCAGGTTTCTTGCTAACCCTATAATGACTCCCTCAATCAAGATATCTCTTTCCTTGCTCTCATATCTGTCCTTCCTTCATCTTGACTCTTCCATTCCTTCAAGTTCTCCTCACCTCTCTTTCTCCCCTCCTCTTCCTCTTCTACCCTTCCTTCTACCCTGCACCCAATGCTCCCAATTTTGTGACGTGATCTTGTCTGTTTCCAATTTCCAGGTGGTTCTGTATATGTTTTTCTTTGAGTTCACCTTATTACTTAGGTTCTATAGGATTATAAAATACAAGCTCAGTGTCCTTTGTTTATAGTTAGTATCCACTTATGAATGAGTACATAACATATTCATTTTGGGGGTCTGGGTTACCTCACTCAGGATAGTGTTTTCTAATTCTATCAGTTTGCTTGCAAAATTCAAGATGTCATTGGTTTTATACTGCTGGGTAGTACTTTAATGTATAAATGTGCTACACTTTTCTCTATTCTTCATTTGAATGCTGACTGAGGTTTGTATTTGGATTTTACTCTTTCTATTGAGATTTGCAATTATCTACAATGATGCCAAACAGTGGTGGCACACGCCTTTAATCCCAGCACTCAGGAGGCAGAGGCAGGCGGATCTCTGTGAGTTTGAGGCCAACTTGGTCTACAAGAACTAGTTCCAGGACAGGCTCCAAAGCCACAGAGAAACCCTGTCTTGAAAAACAAAACAAGACAAAACAAACAAACAAACAAAACAATTATCTTCAATGACTGGACCTATTTATAATGTCTGTTCTGTTTCTTTGCTTAATCAAAAGCCATATTATTTTTCTTTATGTCATATATCTTTAATATTTATGTTGGTAATGGTAGACACTGTGGTCCAGGGCAGCCTGGTCTACATAGCAAGATCTTGTCTTGATAGGAAAAAAAAATTACAATTACCAACAAAAACAGCAAAAAGAGCTAGGATTTCAGTTGTGTCTCCATCATGACTACTTCTATTTGTTTTCACTTTTGTTTTTATATTTAGTAGTTTTGAGACAGGGTCTTGTTGTTTATATGTTGCCTATAACTCAGTGTATCCTATGCTGACCACCCCTCTTCCAGCACTATAGTGACCATGAACAGCTTTTACAAGGGTGCCAAGGCTCTTTATGCTGGTACATCAGGCACTATTTATAATAAGCCCCTGAGGTGTAAACTTAACATTTTCTCAATTTTTCTAAATTTATGCCATTTTATTGACACCTTAAGGATTTGCTGACTTTTAAAATGAGGCACTGTTCCTGACTTCACCTAACCAACCCTTCCCCCACTTCCTTCAAGGTTTAGCCCTGTGAATTTTCCTGACATTGCCCATCCATGTCTTCTCCCCAGCCCAACAAATCTACCCTGGGTGTCCCTACATATAATGTCTTGGCCTAATCTTGCCATAACCTGCCTGCACCACATACCTCTAAGTAGGTATCCACCAAGACCTGCACTACCTGCTATTACCCACAGATCTTTTTCACCCTACACCTAACTCCTCTGTTCAGTTAAATGTTTCACATGATCATTTATGGCCTAGCCCCATGAATCTCCCTCATGCTCCCCAACATTCCATATCTAGCCCAGGTCCCATAGCTAGTATCTGCACTAGCCAAGTCTGCACTCCTTGTGTCACAGCCTGCTGCCAGAAAACTCCTTACCTATTCCCCAATCTACAGTCTCCTCCCATATTACACCCTAACATTCCATCCAGCCAGATACACCGCCCCCACTCCAGGATTGGACCAGAAGGCATATCCTGAGCACCAGGCCAATCCCTGCCATCTACCTACCTTCATTCTGCCCATGCCATTTCCAACCTCTAGGCCCAACTTGCCCACACGCACACGCACACACACACACACATACACACACACACACACACACAATCCACTTTCTTAGATCTCATCACAAAAATAAAAATGCCAACAATATGAAAGACCAAGAGCCTACCAATCCCATAAAAAGGTTTCCAATGGCTTAATGAGACAGTTCTCAAAAGAAAAGGAATACCCAACACATATCTCAAAAAAAAAAAAAAGTTCATCCTTTCTAGCAATTAAGGAAATGTAAATCAAAACAGCTTTGACATGGCTGCCAAGGAATCACTCCCTCCCACCACCTATTTGTCTTAACTACCAATTCTCACAGTCACTCCTGGGAATATGCAGGCCACTATGGCCAGGGAATCAGAAAGGCAGTATTTGCTCTCCCCAGTCTTACAACATTGTAGCAGACCACATGTGGTCTCTCCTTTATCACTACTCTATTCCCAGGGGTCTATACAGATTCTATGGCACATCCAGATGTTTCTCTTTCCTGTCAACCTTCTCAAACCCCCCTTCTAACTCATCCCCATTCCTTAATGTCATTTTGCAATACCCAGAAACACATTCTACTAGACCACAAATGGGCACACTTGGCAGGATCTCATGCTCTACTAGGCAACCCATAGCCACCAAACTCTCTTAAGAACCAGAGAAGGCAAAAGAAGTCAAAGAACAGAATACCCACTGAAGAGAAAAAAACCCACAAGACAGATATTAACACCTAGAAATACAATCCTTTACAACCCAGATGCTTAGACAGCAACACAATAACAACCAGTGCAACATGTCTTTACTAGACCACAACATTCAAACAGTAGGCCCTGAGAAATGCAGTATAGCTAAAGCACAAGATAAGAACTTGAAAATAGCCTTTATGGATATGTTAGAGGTGCTTAAAGAGGATATGAATAAATTCACCTACGAATCTATGAAAACACAAATAGTGGAATGAAATGAAAATGGATTGGTACGGGACAGTTGTATTCTGTCAGTTATGCTTTAAATAAACGCTGATTGGCCTATTAGCTTGGGCTTTGTATTAGCTCTTATAACTTATATTAACCCATTATTCTTATCTCTGTTAGCCACATGGCTTGGTACCTTTTTCAGTGGGGAAGGTCACATCCTGCTTCTTTGGTGTCTAGACAGGACTGCAGAGGGAGCTTCCTTCTTCCTAGAATACTCCTGTTCTCATTTCCCTCCTCTACTTCCTGTCTGGTTGTCCTGCCTATACTTCCTGCCTGCCTACTGGCCAATCAGTGTTTATTTAAAACATAATTTACAGAATACAATTGTCCTGTACCATTTCCGCCCTCTTTTTTTTAAGCAAAGGAAAATATCCATAGTCCATTTTTTGGGAATGTGGGCGTAGTATTCCAGGCTACTTCCTGCTGGTTGGGGGTACTGATTGGGAGACCTAAAGAAAATTTAGAATTATGATCGAGTCCTGACTGGAGTATCCTGTGAGACTTGATCATCTCAGGAAGCATTTTGAATCTGTTGTGGATGTAGAACTCAGACATCTGGGCCATCTGTTCCTACCAGAGATTTCTCAGGTGGTCTTCCTTGATCCTTCCCAGAATACTGCTGTTCTCATTGCCCCACCTCTACTTCCTATCTGGTTGATCTCCAATCAGCTTTTATTTAAAACATAATTGACAGAATACAGAATTGTTCTGCACAATGGATCAAAGCACAAAAGTGGCAATTGATTCAATAAAGAAAATGCAAAGTCAGGGAAAACTGGAAAATGAGAAATTCAGGAACTCAAACAGGAACATCAGAGGCAAGCCTCATCAACAGAATAAAAGAAATGGAGGAGAGAATCTCAGGGAGTGAAGACAAGATAGAAGAAATGGATTCTATCATCAAAGAAAATGTAAATATAAAAGTATCCAGGCACAAAACATCCATGAAATCTGGGACACTATAAAAAGACCAAACCTATCAATAGTAGGAATAGAGGAAGGAAAAGAAACCCAGGTCAAAGGCACAGAAAATAATTTCAACAAAATCACAGAAAAAAAAATGTTCCTAACCTAAAGAAGGTGTCCAGTAGGATACAAGAAACATACAGGACAAGAAATATCCTGAATCAGAAATGAAATTCTCCATGGCACATAAATCTATAGAAGGAAAATTAAAAGCTGCAAAGGAATAAGAGCAAATAGCATATAAAGACAGACCTTGTGGAATAAAGCCTCACTTTTCACTGAAGACTCCAAAAGCTGCAAGGGACTAGACAGATGTTGTACAAACTCTAAGATACCAGAGATGCCAGTCCAAGCTACTATAGCCAGCAAAATCTTCAATTATAATGGAGAAAGAACAATATAAAACCAAATTGAAAGGGCATCTTTCTACAAGTGTGCCCTACAAAAGGCACTAGATGGAAAACTTCAGCCAGAAGAGGTTAACCATACCCAAGGAAATACAAGAAATAATATCAGACCAGTAAATTAAAAGGGGGACAACACAACAACAAAATAATGGAAATCAACAAACACTGCTGATTGGTTACTCTCAACATCAATTATCTCAATTACCCAATAAAAAGACACAGAATAACAAAATGGTTTCAAATCCAACCAATCCTGCTGTTGTATCCAAGAAACCAAGGATGGCCATCACCTGAATGTAAAACTGTGGGAAAATATGTTTCAAGCAAATGGACATAATAAGGAAGCCATTGTAACCACTTCAATATGTAACAAAATAGACTTCAAACCAAAACTAATCAGAAGAGATAGGAAAGGTTACAACATAATTGTCCAAGCAAATATCCACTTTGGGGATACTGGAAATTTAAACATCTGTTGACCAAGCACAAAGGCATCTACTTCATAAACACTACTAAAGCTAAATCACATTGGCCCTCACATAGTGAGGTGTTGACTTAAATACTGCATTTCAAGGATATGTCATAAAAACTAAACAGAAATGCTGGAGCTTAATGATATAAATCAAATGGACCTAATATAGAACAGTTCTCCCAATGACAAAAGAATATACCTTCTCAGCAGTTCATGAACATTCTTCAAATTTGAACATATGCTTGTACAAAAAGCAAGTCTTAACAAATAAATGAACATTGAGATAACATCCTGCGTCCTGTCTGACCACAACTCATTAAAGCTGGATAAGATGCAACTCTTCTCAATAAAATACTTGTAAGCCAAATACAAGAACACATAAAATCTTCCATTGTCAGAACACAGTCCAGAATGGAGTCATGTGAGGAGAATTCTGAATACTTATGAAAAGACTCCTAGAAGACAGGAGTCTTGTGACCTAATTTCCTTCAAAATTCTTAACTGTTCTTGGAATGTGTTTTGTGCTCCTCCCAGGTGTAGCAGGTAGGAGTGAGTTTACCTCAGATTACTCATCATTACTCACTATTATTATTCAATCGAATGTTTGAATTATCCTTTATATGTTTCTATGAAAAACATGTTTTTGCTACATGAGACTTGTCCTTGTGATTGTATACAGCCTGAACTCATGAGAATTTTACTCATGTGACCTTTCTTATTTCTCAAAATATAAATTATTTGAGGCTCTGAATAAAGCTAGCTATTACATCTTCATTTATCAGCTTCATGCTTGCAAGTTCCATCACCTCTAGAGCAATGACAAGCCATCATAATCAAGTAGATTTTATCCCAGAGATGCAGGGATGGTTCGAGATATTTATTGATAAAAATAACACTTTGTGTCAATAGACTGAAAGACAAAAACCATGTGATAAACTCATTGTATGCAGAAAAGCCCTATTTCACAAAATCCTACACCCATTCAAGATAAAAGCATTGGAGAGACTAGTAATACAGGGGAGATACCTCAAAACAAGAGCAACACTTAGCAATAAGCCCAAAGAAAACATCAACCAAAATGCTGATAATCTCAAAGCTTTTCCACAAAAATCAGGAACATGACAGGGTTGTTCATTATCTATTCAACACAGTACTGGATGTCTTAACTAGAGCATTAAGGCAAAGATATCAAGGGCACAAATTGAAATGGAAAAAGTCAAACTATCATCAGTTGCAGATATGGTTGTATACTTGTGTCATAGAAATTCCTCTAGAAATCTCCTACAAATGATAAACGCTTTCAGCAAATTATCAGTATACAAAATCAATACAGAAAAAAAATCACAAATCTTGGACTGTACCATTCATGATTACCTATGAAAAAATACATAATCTTGGGTTAGCTCTTAACAAAGCAAGTGAAAGACTTACATAATTTGACACACATTAAAATACTGAAGACAGAAATTGAAGATATCAGAAGATGGAAATATCTCTCATGCTTAGTGATCAATAGGGTGAATATAGTACAAATCACTATCCTACCAAACGCAGTCTACAGATTCAATGCAATTTTTATCAAAATTCCAATACATAACTTGACAAGCATAGTGTCCTAGTTAGGGTTACTATTGTTATGATAATGATAAACACCATTACCCAAACCAAGTTGGGAAGGAAAGAGTTTGTCTTATATTTCCACATCATAGCTCATCACTGAAGGAAATTTGAGCAGGAACTCAAGCACAGCAGGAACCTGGAGGCAGGGCCTGATACAGAGGCCATGGAGGGATGCTCCCTACTATCTTGCTTAGCATGGATTGTTCAACTTCTTTTTTTTTTTGCTTTCTCCCTTTTTTTTTACTTTATTGTGCTCTACATTTTTCTCTGCTTGCCTCCCTCCTGTCCCTTCCCCTTCAATCCTCTCCCAAGATTCCCATGCTCCCAATTTCCTCAGGTGATCTTGTCTTTCTCTACTTCCCATGATTAGATCTATGTAAGTCTCTCTTAGGGTCCTCACTGTTGTCTAGGTTCTCTGGGATTGTGATTTGTAGGCTGGTTTTCTTTGCTTTATGTTTAAAAACCACTTATGAGTGAGTATATGTGATAATTGTCTTTCCAGGTCTGGGTTACCTCACTCAAAATGATGTTTCCAGATTCTGGCTATACCAAAAAGGCTACTATGAACATAGTTGAGCACATGTCCTTGTGATATAATTGAGAATCCTTTGGGTATATACCCGAAAGTGGTATTGTTAGGTCTTGAGAAAGGCTGTTTACTAAGTTTCTGAGAAATTGCCATACTGATATTCAAAAGGCCTGTAGCAATTTGTACTCCCACCAGCAATGCAGGAATGTTAACTTTTCCTCACATCCTCTCCAGCATAAGTTGTCATAGGTGTCTTAGATCTTGGCCATGCATACAGGTTTAAGATGAAATCTCAGAGTTGTTTTGATTTGCATTTTTCTGATGACTGAGGATGTTGAGCATTTTGTTAAGTGTCTTTCAGCCATTTTATATTCAATTCAAGGCAAGGGGGGCTGTGTGGATTGTTGAAATAGTCAAATTCTTTTGTTGAGAGCTCTCTGTTTAGGTTGGTACTACATTTTTTATTGGATTATTTGTTCTTTTGACATCCAATTTCTTGAGCTCAATGCATATTTTGGAGATTAACGCTCTGTCTGATGTGGAGTTGGTGAAGATCTTTTCCCATTCTATAGGCTATAGCTTTGTCTTGCTGACCACATCCTTGGCTTTGCAAAAGCTTTTCAGTTTCAGGAGGTCCCATTTATTAATTGTTTCTCTCAGTATCTGTGATGCTAGGGTTATATTTAGGAAATGGTCTCCTGTGCCAATGCATTCAAGTATACTTCTCACTTTCTCTTCTATGAGGTTTAGTGTGGCTGGCTTTATGTTGAGGTCTTAATCTATTTGGACTTGAGTTTTGTGCATGGTGATAGATATGGGTCTATTTTCATTCTACTACATGTTTATATCCAGTTATTCCAGCACCATTTGTTAAATATGCTTTCTTTTTCTTTATTTGATATTTTTTGTTTCATTGTCAAAAGTCAAGTGTTTGAAGGTATGTGGATTAATATCCAGGTCTTCGATTAGATTCCATTGGTACTACTGTCTGTTCTTTATGCCAATTCCAGGCTGTTTTTAGTACTGTGCCTTTGTAGAAAAGTTTGAAGTCAGGGATTGTGATGCCTCCAGAAGTTCTTTTATTAAAAAAAAAATTATTTATTTATTTATTTATTTATTTATTTATTTATTTATTTATTATGTATTCAATGTTCTCTCTGTGTGTATGCCTGAAGGCCAGAAGAGGGCACCAAATCTCATTACAGATGGTTGTGAACCACCATGTGGTTGCTGGGAATTGAACTCAGGACTTTTGGAAGAGCAGGCAATACTCTTAACCACTGAGCCATCTCTCCAGCCCCCTACGGAAGTTCTTTTATTGTACAGGATTATTTTGGTTATCCTGGGTAAGTACCATTCTTTCAAGGTCTGTGAATAATTTTTCTTGGATTTTGATAGTCATTGAATTGAATCTGTAGATTGCTTTTGGTAAGATTGCCATTTTTACTAAGTTATTTCTACCTACCCAAGAGCATGGGAGATCGTTCCATTTTCTGGCGTCTTCTTCAATTTCTTTCTTCAAAGATTTAAAGTTCTTGCCATACAAGTCTTGCACTTGTTTGGTTAGAGTTACTCTGTGATATTTTATGCTATTTGTGGCTATTATGAAGGGTAATGTTTCTCTGATCTTTCTCAGCCCTTTTATCATCTGTGTACAGGAGGACTACTGGTTTTTTTTTTTTTAGTTACCCTTGTATCCTGCTGCATTATTAAAAGTGTTTATGAGTTGTAGGAGTACCTCGGTAGAATTTTTGGGGTTGCTTATGTAAACTATCATATCATAGCAAATACTGAGAGTTAGACTTCTTCTTTTCCAGTTTGTATCTCCTTGATCTCCTTTAGCTGTCTTATTGCTCTAGTTAGGACCTCAAGAACTATATTGAATAGCTACAGAGAGTGTGGAGAGCCTTGTCTTGTTCCTGATTTCAGTGGGGTCATTCTGAGTTTCTCTGCATTTAGTTTGATGTTAGCTGTTGGCTTGCTGTTTATTGCCTTAACTATGTTTAGGTATGTTCCTTGTAGCCCTGCTCTCTCCAAGACCTTCATCATGAAAGGATGTTGTATTATGTCAAAAGCTTTTTGGCATCTAATGAGATGATCATGTTTGTTTATATGGTGGATTACATTGACAGGTTTTCATATGTTGAACCATCCCTGCATCTCTGGGATGAAGCTGTCTTGATGATGGTGGATGATGGTTCTGATGTATTCTTGGATTCTATTTCCCAGTATTTTATTTAGTATTTTTGCATCAATGTTCATGAGTGAGATTCGTCTATAATTCTCATTCTTAATAATATCTTTCTGTGGTTTGGGGATCAGGGTAATTGTAGTGTCATAAAAAAAAGTTTGGCAATATTCCTTCTGTTTCTATTGTGTGGAACAATTTGAGGAGTATTGGTATTAGCTCTTTGAAAATCTTGTAGAATTCTGAGCTGAAACCATCTGGTCCTGGGAATTTTTTGATTGGGAGACTTTTGAAGACTGTTTCTATTTCTTCAGCTGATATAGGTCTGTTTAATTTGCTTATCTGGTCTTGAGTTAACTTTGGTAAGTGATATTTATCCAGAAAGTTGTCCATTTCCTTTAAGTTTTCTAATTTTGTGGAGCACTGGTTTTTTTTTTAAATATGACCTGATAATTCTATTTCCTCCATGTCTGTTGTTTTGTCCCCTTTTTGATTTCTGATTTTATTAATTTGGATATTCTCTCTTTGCCTTTTGATTAATGTGGATAAAGGTTTGTCTACTTGTTGATTTTCTCCAAGAACCCACTCTTTGTCTTATTGATTCTTAGTATTGTTTTCTTTGAATCAATTTTGTTGATTTCATCTCTCAGTTTGATTATTCCTGCCATCTAATTCTCTTGGGTGAGTTTTCTTCTTCTTGTTCTAAAGTTTTCAAATGTTCTGTTAATTTGCTAGTATGGGATTTTTTTCAGCTTATTTATATAGATATTTAGTGCTATGAACCTTCCTCTTAATACTGCTTTCATTGCGTCCCATAAATTTGGATATGTTGTATGATCATTTTCATTGAATTTTAGGAAGTCTTTAATTTCTTCCTTTATTTATTCCTTCACCCATTGATGATTCAGGTGAGCACTGTTTAATTTCCATGTGTTTTTTGGCTTTCTGGAATTAGTATTGCTGTTGAATTCTAGTTTTAAGCCATGGTGATCTGATCAGATACATGGGGCTATTCCATTTTTTTTTGTATTTGCTGAATTTTGTTTTGTTACCAAGTGTGTGATCAATTTTTGAAAAGGTTCCATGAGGTGCTGAGAAGAAGGTATATTTTTTCATGTTTGAATGGAATATTCTATAGCTGTCTGTTAAGTCCATTTGAGTCCTAACATCTCTTAGTTCTCTTATTTCTCTGTTCATTTTTTTCTGACTGACCTGTCCAATGGTAAGAGGGAGAAGAATTTTAGTATGTTGCCTAGAGATCATTATTGTGGTATTTTGGTAAAAAATTTAACCACTATTTTCCCTTGTCTGAATAGTCTGCCTGAGGCTAAAATGAAGAGTTTCTGATTATGTCCTGTGGCTAAAGTGAAGAGTTTTGGGTTCGTTCCATTGGCAGAAGAAATCTCAAAAGAGTTTAGTATAGACATTGACATGTGGTTATCACTGGTAACTTTAATGAACATTTATAATGAAAGGAAGAAAACTAAGTAGAATAAATTACAGAGAGTAAAATTTGAGGGGAAAGGGAATATCAGGAAGTGGAATGGAGCTAAGTCCTGTGCTGTGGGATAATGATTTTGTACACTGTAAAGATTTGTCAGTCATGTTGGTTTAATAAAATGCTGATTGAACACAGACTGCAACTACACAGAGTGAAGCAAGAGGTGAGTGACATGCTTGCTTAGAACAAGCATGAGCAAGCCTCCTACAGGCAGACTTCTTCAGTATTCCTCCATCAGACCCTGTAATCTACAATTTCCACTCCTTCCTCAAACCCACCAAACCCCAAGACTTCAGTGGCTCCAGGTGACACAGACTGTGACTACACAGAATGGAAAAAGAGGTGACTGACCAGCCTTCCAGCTGGACAGCCTCGTTTCTAGGCCCTAGGCCTCAGGGCAAAACCCCTGATCCCTCCCCCATCTGCCTAAGAAACATGGGCAAGCCTGGTACAGGCTGGCTACTTCAACATACCTCTATAGAATGCTGTACTCTACAAGTTTCACTCAGCCCCCAAATCAGCCCATCTTCTGAGACCTCAGGGGCTCCAGGAGACACAAACAGTGACTGAACAGAGTAGACTAAGAGCGGATTCTGAGACACAGACTTTGCAACATTTGGAACAAGAGACAAAGATACTGCCTGCACCAAATGGAGGAAGAAATGATTAGACACCAATGCATGAATACATTGAAGATCCTAAGAGCAATATGGCACCAGAAGAACCTGGTGTTCCTATAACATGATGACCTAAGCACCCCAATCCAGAAGAAGCAGAAGAAAATGACCTTAAAAATAACTTTATGAAAATGACACAAATGAAATGAAAAATTAAAGAGGAAATAAAAAAATCCCTTAAAGAAATGGAGGAAAAGACAAACAAAAATGGAAGAAGTTAACAAATCTCTTTTTAAAAAGTAAAAAATAAAAGAAAAAAGAAAACAAACAGGAAGAAAATGGTTCAAGACTTGAAAATTGAAATAGAGGCAATAAAGAAAACACAAATCAAGGAAATTCAGAAAATGTAAAATGTTGGTAAATTATCAGGCACTAAGGATACAAGAATACTAACAGAATATGAGAGAATAAGAGAGAATCTCAGGCATTGAAGATATGATAGATGAAATCAATTCATCAGTCAAAGACAACATTTAAGCCAGCAAAATCATAACACAAAACACCCAGGAAATCTGGTACACCATGAAAAGACCAACCCTAAGAATAATAGGAATAAAAGGAGTATATTTTTTGCTGTTGTGTTCAATGGCACAAAAATATACCTAATAAATCATAAAAGAAAACTTTCCCAACCTAAAGAAGGAAATGCCTGTGAATTTATAAGAATCTTAGAGAACACCAAACATACTGAACCTTCCAAAAATGTCTCCTTACCACATAATAATCAAAAACAAAATATACAGAATAAAGAAAGAATATTAAGAACTACAAAGGAAAAAGGTCAACTAATATATGAATTCAGACCTATAAGAATAACATGCAACTTCTTAATTGAGAAATATGAAAACTAGAAGATCCTGGACAGACTTTATGCCATCCCTAAGAGATCATGGATGCCACAGCCCCATTCTCAGGCACACAACCAGTCCATGCCAACATTAAGCAAGCTGTAGCAGTCTGCTCCAAATTCTATCCAAATGCTCAGTTTCATTAAAGAGTCAGATTTTGTGCTAGCAGCACAGCCCATGGCCGGGAAGCTGCCATTTTGAAATTATGAGGCTGCTACCACTGAATCCATAAGGCCTGTATTAAAGGAGCCACAGCATGCCACTTCAAGCAAAGCCCATTTGTGAAAAAATGCAGCTAAACTTTGTTTTTTAGTGTCTAGAATTTCTTTTCAAGTCTTCTCAAGTTTTACATGGATTTAGTCCACCATTTTGGGTGCCAATCTGGTGGGGGGGGGGAAGGTTGTTTGTTGGTTCCTGGCCACCAGGCTAGCTCAGACCCAAAATAATCACACAGAAACTGTATTAATTATCACTGCTTGGCCCATTAGCTCTAGCTTCTTATTGCCTAACTCTTATATTAATTTAACCCATATCTATTAATCTGTATATCACCATGTTGCTGTAGCTTACCTGGTAAAGTTCCCAGTGTCTATCTTTGGTGGCTCCATGGCTTCTCTCTGACTCTGTCCTTTTCCTCCCAGCTTACAGCCTAGCTTTTCCCACCTAGTTCGGTTCTTCCCTGCTATAGATCAAAACAGTTTCTTTATTTACTAATGGTAATCACAGAATACAGAGGAAAATCCCACATCAAACACAGCATACTATACCCAGAAAAACTGTCAATCACCATAAATGGAATAAACAAGATATTCCACGTCAAATCCAGATCTAAACAGTACCTATCAACACATCCAGTGCTACAGAAAGCACTAGAAGGAAAACTTAAACCCAAGGAAGTTAGCTGTACCCACAAAAGCACAGGCAGTGGATAATTCCACAGAAGCAAGTCCTAAAGAAAGGAAAAACATACACTACCAAAAAAAAAAAACCAACCCGGAATTAAAAATCAATAGTCATTAATATCCCTTAAGATCAATGGATATTAATATCAACTCACCTATAAAACAACACAGGCTAATAAAATGAATATGAAACAGGAACTTACATTCTGCTGCATAAAAGAAACATATCTCAGCTTCAAAGACAGACATTTCCTCAGAATAAAGGGTTGGGAAAAGACTTCCCAATCAAATGGGCCTAAGAAGCAAGCTGGTGTAGCTATCACAGTATCTATCTAAATAGATAACAAACTAATAATAATCAAAAGAAATGAAGAAGTGTATTTCTTATTCATCACAAGAAAAACACAAGTTGAATTCTCAGTCCTGAACATTTATGCCCCAATATAAGGGAATGCACATTACTAAAGGAGAACTATTAACACTTAATTGCACATCAAACATGATACACTCATAGTGGGAGATTTCAACTCCCCCACTCTCACCAATGGATAGATCTGCCAGACACAAAACAGAAATACAAAGGAACTATCAGATGGTATGGCATATATACAAATTTTCACCTAAGCACAGGGGAATATACCTTCATCTCAGCACCTCATGGAACCTTCTCCAAAATTGACCACATTCTTGATCACAAAGCAAATCTCAACAGATATAAAAAAAAATCAAACCCCTATACCTTATTGGATCACCATGGCTTAAAGTTAGAATTTAACAACAATGCAAATTACAGAAAGCTTACAAACTCATGAAAACTAAATTAAAAGAAATGGATAACTTCCTTGGTAGATTCCATATATCAAAATTAAATCAAGAATATATGAACAATTTAAATAGACCTATAACTCCTAAGGAAATAGAAGCAGTCATTAAAAGTCTCCTCATCCAAAAAAAAACCAAGGACCATATGGCAAATTCTAACAGAATTTCAGAGAGCTAATTGAAATACTCCTCAAACTTTTCCACACAATAGAAACCAAAGAAACGTTGTCAAACTCTTTTTACAAGGCTACAATTATCCTGATACCCAAATAAAGATGAAACAAAGAAAGAAATACAGACCAATCTCCCTTATGTCTGTCCAGGTGGGAAGTGCTGACCCATGGGCATGGTGTCAGCTAACTGTCTACCAACCCCTAGTGGGCACACAAACACCTGAGCCCACAAATGCCATTCAAATGCTCCATATCTGGAGTTTGTGCTGGCAACATGGCCCAGGAAGCTGCCTTTTTCAAAAGGTACAGCTTTTTCTCCTGCTATCAGTGAATCAGGAAAACCTCTTTATAAGGAGCTGTGTCAAGCCACCAGCTGAAATAAAAATGTGGCTAAACTTTGTTTGTTTTTGTCTAGAATTTGATTTTAAGCCCTCTCAGGTTTTACATGAATTTAGCCCCACATTGGGTGCCAATCTGTTGCAGAGGGAGCCGCTTGCTCAGTTTCCAGCCACCTGGATAGTTTAGACCCAAAATGATCACACAGAAACTATTAATTAAATCACTGCTTGGCCCATTAGCTCTGGCTTCTTATTGTCTAATTCTTATATTGATTTAACCGATCTCCACTAATCTGTGTATCGTCACATGGCAGTGGCTTACCAGCAAAGTTTCAGCATGTCTTACTCTGGTGGCAGCTCCAAGGTATTTCTCTGATTCTGTCTCCTTTCTCCCAGAATGCCATTTAGTTTTCTCTGCTTACCTACGTTCTGCCCTATCAACAGGCCAAGGCAGTTTCTTTATTTATTAACCAATAAAAGCAACACATAGACAAAAGGACCTCCCACACTATTGCATTAACCCATCTTGTGCTCATTAGATACTGGAAAAGCCTCTTACAAAACCCAACCAGCCCTTCATAATAAAAACCATGGAGAGATCAAGGATGAAAGAAACATATCTAAACATAATAAAAGCAATTTATAGCAAGCCGAAAGCCAACAGCAAATTAAACAGAGATAAACTCAAAATGATTCCACTAAAATCAAGAACAAGACAAGGCTATCTACTCTCTATATATCTATTCAAAATAGACTTAAAATTCTGGCTAGAACAATAAGACAACAAAAGGTGATTAAGGGAATATAACTTGAAAAGAAAGATATCAAAATATTGTTATTCGTAGAGGATATGATAGTAAACATAAGTGACACCAAAAACTTTATCTGGAATCTCCTACAGCTGATAAACACCTTCAGTAATGTGGCAAGACACAGAAATAACTCAAAACTCAGTAGTCCTCCTATATATAAATGACTGACTGAGAAAGAAATCAGAGAAACATCACCCTTCACAATAGCAACAAATATAAAATATCTTGGGGATAACTCTAACCAAAGAAGTGAAAGACCTGTATGACAAGAACATTAAGTCTCTAAAGAAAGAAATTGAAGAAGATAACAAAAAATGGAAAGATCTCCCCTACTCTTGGACAGGTAGGATCAACATAGTACAAATAGCAATCTTACCAAAAGTAAGCTACAGATTCACTACAATCCCCATCAAAATTTTAACACAGTTTTTCACAGACCTTGAAAGAACAGTACTCAACTTCATATGGAAAAAACAAATGAAACAAAACAACCCCCCAGAATAACTAAAACAATCCTGTACAATAAAGAAACTTCTAAAGGCCTCACTATCCCTGACTTCAAACTCTACTCTAGAGCTACAGAAGAAAAAAAAAACTTGGTATTGGAATAAAAACAGAAATGCTGACCAATGGAATAAAATTCAAGACCCTGACATTAATCCACACACCCATGAACACCTGATTTTTAACAAAGTCTCCAAAATGTTTACAATGGAAAAAGTAAAGCATCTTTAACAAATAGTGCTGGCATAACTGGATGTCAACATGTAGAAGATTGCAAATAGATCCTTATCTATCACCATACACAAAACTCAACATAAATTTAGTTACATTGAACCTCATAGAAGAGAAAGTAGGAAGTAACCTTGAAAACACTGACAAAAGAGACACTGAGAGGAACAAATTTTCTGTAAAACAAAGGACATGGTAAATTAGACAAAATGGTAGTCTACAGAATGGGAAAAGTTCACAAACCCCACATTGGACAGAGGGGTAATCTCCAAAATATTTAACAAACTCAAGAAACTAGACTTCAAAATACAAAATAATCCAATTAAAAATGTGGTAAAGAGCTAAACAGTGAATTCTCAACAGAAGAATCTCAAATGGCTGAAAGACATTTAAGGGTTTACTCAACATCTTTAATTGTCAAAGAAATGCAAATCAAAATGACTCTGAGATGCCATCTTACACCTGTCAGAATGACTAAGATAAAATACTGAGGGCAGCTTATGATGGAATGGATTTAGAGTCTGGGGAACACTCCTCCACTGGTGGTGGGAGTGCAAACTTGTGTAACCACTTTGGAAATCAGTATTACAGTTTCTCAGAAAATTAAGAATCAATCCACCTCAAGACCTAGCGATACCACTTCTGGGCATATACCCAAAGTATCCTCAATCATACCACAAAAACACTTGCACTTCAATGTTCATAATAGCATTATTCATAATAGCCATAAACTGAAAATAACCTAGATGCTCCTCAATTGAAGAGTAGATAAGGAAAATGTGATATATGTAAACAGTGGAGTACTACTCAGCTGTAAAAATGCAATGACATAAAATTTTCAGGCAAATTGATGTAGCTAGAAAAAAACTACCATGTATGAGGTTACTGAGACTCAGAAAGACAAACATGGTATGTACTCACTTGTAAATGGAAATTAGGTGTAAAGCAAAGGCAAACCAGACTGCAATCCTCAGCTCCAAAGAACTACTTAACAAAGAAGACCCAAAGAGCAACACTTGTATTGCCCTGGGAAGGGGAATTAGATGAGATCCTAGGTAAACTAGGATCGAGATCCTAGGTAAACTAGGATCAAGGGGGGACAGTAAAGGGGAGGATATGGAAGATTAGAATATGAGAGAATGGGATGGTAGAGGGGGGATATCAATGTAGTGGGAGAGCAATGAAAGAGAGATCTTTTTTTCTGATTTTTAATGTAATTTATTTATTTATTTATTTATTTATTTATTAAAGATTTCTTTCTCTTCCCCGCCACCACCTCCCATTTCCCTTCCCCTCCCCCAGTCAAGTCCCCCTCCCTCGTCAGCCCAAAGATCAATCAGGGTCCCTGCCCTGTGGGAAGTCCAAGGACCACCCACCTCCATCCAGGTCTAGTAAGGTGAGCATCCAAACTGCCTAGGCTTCCACAAAGCCAGTACGTGCAGTAGGATCAAAAACCCATTGCCATTGTTCTTGAGTTCTCAGTAGTCCTCATTGTCCGCTATGTTCAGAAAGTCCGGTTTTATCCCAGGCTTTTTCAGACCCAGGCCAGCTGGCCTTGGTGAGTTCCCAATAGAACATCCCCATTGTCTCAGTGTGTGGGTGCACCCCTCGTGGTCGTGAGTTCCTTGCTCGTGCTCTGAAAGAGAGATCTTGATGGAGAGAGTCACTATGGGATTAGAGGACAAACCTGGTGCTAGGGAAAATCCCAAGAATCTATAAGGATAACCTGTGCTAACACTGCTAGCAATAGTGGAGAGGATGCCTGAACTGGCCTCCCCCTATAATCAAATTGGTGAAAAGCCCAAATATAGTGATATTTCATTTGTTTTTTAATCAGTAAACTTGCCTGAAGTTCAGAGAATAAAACAGCTACACTGATCAGCCTTACAGACTAGACAGTGGTGACTCATACCTTTAATCCCAGTAGTCACACTAGTTTGTCATAGAAACTGGGTGGTAGTGGTACAAGTCTTTAATCCCAGCACTAGAAAGGAATATAAAATAGGAAAAGACAACTCTAACACAAATCTTGTTTTGAAGATTCCTGGAGGTAGTATTGCCATTTCTGTTTGAAACAGAGGTAAAAGCCAGTGGCCGTTTTGCTTTTCTGACCTTCAGGTCAATACCCCAATATCTGTCTCTGGGTTTGTATTAATTGTGCTACACCAAACTATCATCATAGAGGTTTCATCCAGTAATTGATGGAACCAAATGCAGAGATCCACAATCAGGCACCAGACCAAGCTCCAGAATCCAATTAAAGAGAGGGAATGGGGAATATAGGAGCAACAGGAAAATCTACACAGACAACTGAAACACGCTCATAGAAACTCATAAACTCTAGACTGACAGCTATTGAGCCCACATGGGACTGAGTTAGGCCCTTCATATGTGGGAGACAGTAGTGGAACTTGGACTATCTGAGAGTGCCCTGGCAATAGAACCAGAATCTATCCCTGGTGTATGAGCTAGCTATTTGGAGCCCATTCCCTATGATGAGATGCTCAGCCTTAATGGATGGGGAAGGGACTTGGTCCTGCCCCCAATTTAATGAGCCAGACTTTGTTGACTTCCCTTACCTGTTGGAAGAAGTGAATGGGTGTGGTCTGTTGGGAATATGAGAGAGGGGAAGGTGAAGAGAAGGGAGAAGAACTGAGGCTGGAATGTAAAATGAAATTATCAAAATAAATAAAGAAAAAATAAATTTCTGATTGGCCAGTAGCCAGGCATGAACTATAAGTGGGATGGTCAGACAAGGAGAATTCAGGGAAGATAAAAAGTAGAGAGAGACACAGTTAGAAGCCAGATGCAGAGGAAGCAAGTTGAGAATGCCTTACTGAGAAAAGGTACCAATCCACATGACTAAACATAGATATGAATTATGGTTTAATTTAAGTTGTAAGAGCTAGTTAGTGATAATGAGCAACAATCCAAACAGATTATAATTAATATAAGCCTCTGTATGTTTACTTGGAATTGAATGGCTGCATGACTGGGAAGGACAGAAACTTCTATGTTCAATGAAAAAAAAAACAGAAAAATGGAATAAAGGGAGTGACGACTTCAGGGAAAAATCCTAAGCAAATAAGTTTCCAACATGTGAAAAGGAATTAAAGAGAATCTTAGAGCAGGGTGTGGTGATGCATCCCATTATTTCCAGTATTTGGGAGGCAGAGGCTGACAGATCTCTGAGTTTGAGAGCAGCCTCTTCTACAGGGCAAGTTTAAGGACAACCAAGCTTAAGCAGTAAAATACAGAAAGCTGGTGAAGATGTAAGTGAATGAGGGTTTAGAGTTATGGAATAAAGTCACTGAGGGCAGGCATGTGTCAGAGGTGTCCCTGAATAGAGGGCTAGGAGAGATACCAATGCATGGAAATGTGAAATTGAAGTCTCTATTGCCTTGAAGACCCCACGATGGTAGAGATACAGAGTCATGGGATGTCTACCAAGGAGAACTGCTAACAAGGAGTGGAACCAGCCCAAGAAAATTTAAGTGTATTGCAGTCAACAAAGCTGAACTGAGTTGAAAATCCGAAGAGTGATTCAACATGAGACATGAAGATGCAGAGCTTGCAGTTTGCTCAACTGGTTTTTGGTGTTGCTTTGGTCCAGTGTTTCCTCACTATGCTCCTTCTTCATTTTGGGATGCTAATGTATATCCTGTGACATTATATTTATATGTTGGAAATATGTGATCTAGTTTTTCATTTTGATTTTATAGTTCTTACAGTTAAGAGATTTTCTGAATCTCAGAAGTGACTTTGAACTTTAGATATGTAAATATTATTGAAATTTTTATATCCCATGGGGACTTTTGAAGTTGGAATAAATGAATTTTGCATTATGATATTGATACAAGCTATGAGGGCCAGGGAGTGGAATGCAGTAATTTGAGTATAATTGCCCCCCTAATGTCATAGGGAGTGGCATTAGTAGGAGACATGGCTTTGTTGAAGTAGATATGTATGTTGAAGAAGATATATATTGTTGGAGGAAGTGTGTCACTGTGGGAGCAGGCTTTCAGGTTTCCTATGCTCAGGAAACTGCCCAGTGTCTCAGTTGACTGGCTATTGCCTGAAAAATGTAGGACTCTCAGCTACCTACCTCTCCAATATCATATCTACCTGCATGTCACCATGCTCCCAATCAGCATAATAAAGAACTGAACCTCTGAAACTGTAAGCAAGCCACTGCAATTAAATGCTTTTCTCTATAAAAATTGCTGTTGTCATGTTGTCTCATCACAACAATAAAAGTCATAATTAAGACATCCTACTATTTTTGTTTTTTATGTATTTTTATGATAACCCTTTACTGGATGAGTAAACAAGTAAAGATATTTTCCCAATGTGTAGTATGCCATTGTGTGCAGGTGATTTGTTCTTTGTCATACAGAAACATTCAATTTCATGAGATCTGATCCTTTGATTGTTGGTATTAGTTTCTGTTCTCTTGGTGTACTGTTCAGAAAGTTTTTTACTGTGCTATGAGTTCAAGACTATTCCTCATTTTGTCTTCTATCAGATTCAAGATATCTGGCCAAATTTTAAGGTACTTGATACACTGGAGTTGATTTTCATGCTGCCTAGAATGTATAAATCTATTTCTGTTCTTCTACATGTGGCCATTTCATCTGACCAATACTACTCATTGAAGATGCTGTCTTTTAACTCAGTGTGTATTTCTGTTTTCTTTGCAAAAATTAAATCAGATGTCCATAGGCATGTGGATTTACATCTGTCATTCAATTTGATTCATTGATCAATGTGTCTGTTTTTATTATAATATCATGCTGTTTTAATTAGTATAGCTCTGTCATAAACAAGATTAGGGATGATATTTCCAGCATTTATTTTATTATTTAGGATTGTTTTAACTATCTTTGGTTTTTGTGTTATTGTGTGAAACTGAAAAATGTTCTTTAATTTCTGTGAAGAATTGCGTTGCGATTTTGGTAGTGATTGCATTGAATGTGTAGATTACTGTTGTTAGAACAAATTACTTCTGTCCATTTTCTCTATGGTAACCCTACCAATCAATGAGCATGTGTGATCTTTCTGTCTTCTAATATCTTCTTCAATTTTTTTCTTCCATTCCTTAGTGTTTTTATTATATGAGTCTTTCACTTGCTTGGTTAGTGTTACACCAAGATATTTTATTTTATTGTTTTGAGGCTACTCTGGAAGGTATTTTTCTGATCAATTAATTTGTCATTTTTATATAGTAAGGTTACTGAAATTTGAGGATTAATTTTGTATCCTGCTACTTTGCTTAATGTGACACTCAGTTGTAGAAGTTTCTTGATGAAATTTTTAAAATTCTTTATTTAACATTCATATAATATACAAGTAAAGATACTTTGAATTTTTTATTTACATATGGATTCCCTTGATTTCCTTGAGTATCTTATTGTTGTATCTAAGACTTGAGTACTGTATTGAATAGGTATGGAGAGAGTGGAATCCTTTTCCTATTCTTGATTTTAATGAAAATTCTTTGAGATGGTCTCTGTTGGGTTGATGATGGCTGTCAGTTTGACAGAAATCACCTTTTTAAAACTGAGGTATTACACTTTACCCCCAGTCTCTCCAGAACTGTTAACATGAAGAGATGTTGGATTTTGTCAAAAATATTTTCTGCATTTAAAGAATGATCATGTGGTTCTTGTATGTCATGATGTTTTTATGAGGTATTACATTTATTCATTTACTTAAGTTGAAGCATTCTTACCTATATCTCTTAGCCAATGTCAACTTGATCGTGGTGGATAATCTTTTTGATATGTTGTTATATTCAGTTTACAAATATTTTATTGATAATTTTCTCTCTATGTTCTTAGTGGTCTGTGATTTTTCACTTGTGTTTTAATAAAACACTGATTGGCCTGTAGACAGGCAGGAAGTATGGGAGGGCAACCAGGCAGGATGTATAGGTGGGGCAGAACAGGAAAATTCTGGGAAGAGAAAAGAAAGTCTAAAGTTGTTATCCAAGCACAAAGAAAGCAAGATGAAACTGCCTCGCTGATAAGATACCAAGCCTTGTGTCTAACACAAACAAGAACTATGGGTAAATGTACAATGTAAGAGTTAATAAGAAGCCTGAGCTAATAGGCCAACCAATTTATGATTAATGTAGACCTCTGCGTGTTTCTTTGGGACTGAACCATTGTGGGACTGGGTGGGACAGAAATGTCAATCAACAAAGTTGGCCTTATTTCTTTCTTAAAAGTATGGTTGTATTCAGGGCTAAACCCATTTGCTCCCGTGCATTTTTTTCAAAATACTTCAAATAACTGCTGTTTCCCTAGAGACAATAGATCTGTTTGAGTAGCTTATCTGCTTCTGATTTAAGTTTGGTAGAACCAGTTTTGTGGCATACAGGCTTTTGTAGTAAGATCTAATGATTCTCTGAATTTCCTCTGTGTCGGTGGTTATGTCCCCCTTTTCATTTCTGATCTTATTAATTTGCGTGTTCTCTCTCTGTTGTTTGATTAGTTTGGGTATATACCCAAAAGTGGTATTGCTGGGTCTTGAGGAAGGTTGTTTTCTAATTTTCTGAGAAATAGCCATACTGATATATGAACCATCTGTACTAGTTTGCAATCCCACCAGCAATGGAGAAATGTTCCCTTTATCCCACATCCTCTCTAGCATAAGCTGTCATCAGTATTTTTGATCTTAGCCATTATTGTAGGTGTAAGATGGTATCCCAGAGTTGTTTTGATTAGCATTTCTTTGATGGCTAAGAATATTGAGCATTTCCTTAAGTGTCTTTCAGCCATTGTGCATTCTTCTGTTGAGAGCTCTCTGGTTAGGTCTGTATCCCATTTTTATTGGATTATTTGTTCTTTTGATGACCAATTTCTTGAGTTCTTTGTATATTTTGGAGATCAGACCTCTGTCTGATGTGGGGTTGGTGAAGATCTTTTTCCATTCTGTAGGCTGTCATTTTGTCCTGTTGACCATGTCCTTTGCTTTATAAAAGCTTTTCAGTTTCAGGAGGTCCCATTTATTTAATAGTTTTTCTCAGTGTCTGTGCTACTGGGGTTATATTTAAGAAGTGGTCTCCTGTGCCAATGCAATTCAACTGTACTTCCCAATTTCTCTTCTATGAGGTTCAGTGTTGTTGGCTTTATGTTGAGGTGTTTGATCCATTTGGACTTGAGTTCTGTGCATGGTGATAGATGTTGATCTATTTTCATTCTTCTACATGTTGATATTCAGTTATTCCAGAACCATTTGTTGAATATACTTTTATTTTTTCATTTTATGTTTTTTGCTTCTTGGTCAAAAATCAGGTGATTATAGGTATTTGGATTGATAGCTGGGCCTTTAGTTCTGTTCCATTAGTCCTCCTGTCTGTTTTTATGCCAATTCCATGCTGTTTTCAGTACTGTAGCTCTGTAGCAGAGTTTAAAGTCAGGGATTGTGATGCCTCCAGAACTTCGTTTATTGTTCAGGATTGTTTTAGCTGTCCTGGGATTTTTGCCTTTCTACATGAAGTTGAGTACTGTTCTTTTGAGGTTTGTTAAGAATTTTTCTGAAATTTTGATTGGTATTATATTAAATCTGTAGAAATTTTTGGTAAGATTGCCATTTTTACTTATGTTAATTCTGCCTACCCAAGAGCATGGGAGATCTTTCCACTTTCTGGTGTCTTCTTCAATTTCTTTCTTTAAAGATTTAAAGTTCTTGTCTTACAAGTCTTCCACTTGTTTGATTAGAGTTACTCTGAGATATTTTATGCTACTTGTGGCTATTGTAAAGGGTGTTGATTCTCTGATTTCTTCCCCAGCCCTTTTATCATCTGTGTACAGGAGAGTTACTCATTTTTTTGAGTTAGTCTTGTATCCTGCTACATTACTGAAAGTGTTTATGAGTTAAAGAAGTTCCCTGTTAGAATGTTTAGGGTTGCTCACAAAAATGATCATATCATCAGCAAATAGTGAGATTTTGACTTTTTCTTTTCCAATTTGTATTCCTTGATCTCATTTTGTTGTCTTATTCCTCTATCTAGGACCTCAAGAACTATATTGAATAGATATGAAGAGAATAGACAACTTTGTCTTGTTTCTGATTTCAGTGGGGTCACTCTGAGTTTCTCTCCATTTAGTTTGATGTTGGCTGTTGGCTTGCTGTATATTTCCTTTATTAGGTTTAGGTATATTCCTTGTATCCCTGCTCTCTCCAAGACCTTTATCATGAAGAGATGTTGAATTTTGTTGAAGTCTTTGTCAGCATCTAATAAGATGTTCATGTGGTTTTTATTTTTCGGTTTGTTTATCTGGTGAATTAAATTGACAGATTTTCATATGTTGAACCATCCCTGCATCTCTGGGATAAAGTTGAGTTGATCTTGGTGGATGATTTTTCTGATGTGTTTTTGGATTCTGTTTGCCAGTATTTTATAGAGTATTTTTACATTAATGTTCATAAGTGATATTCTTCTATAATTCTCTTTCTTAGTAATGTTTTATGTGGTTTGGGAATCAGGGTAATTGTAGCATCATAAAAAGGGTTTGACAATCTTTTTTCTGTTTCTCTTGTGTGGAAAAATTTAAGGGGTTTGGGTATTAGTTCTTCTTTGAAATTTTTGTAGAATTCTGTACTGAAACCACCTGGTCCTGGCATTTTTTTTGTTTGTTTGGGAGAATTTTGATGACTGTTTTTATTTCTTTAGCAACAATAAGTCTATTTAATTTGCTTATCTGATCTTGATTTAATTTTAGTAAGTGATATTTACCCAGAAAGTTGTCCATTCACTTAAAGTTTTACAGTTATGTGGAGTACAGGTTTTCAAAATATGACCTAGTGATTCTCTGGATTTCTTCCATATCTGTTGTTATAACCCCCTTTTCATTTCTGATTTTGTTAATTTGGATATTCTCTCTCTGCCTTTTGGTTATTTGGATAAAGGTTTGTCTATTTTGTTGATTTTCTCAAAGAACCAACTCTTTCTCTCAATGACTCTGTATATTTTTCTTTGTTTCTGTTTTGTTGATTTCAGCTCTCAATCTGATTATTTCCTGCCATCTAGTCCATCTGGATGAGTTTGCTTCCTTTTGTTCTAGAGTTTTCAAATGTTCTGTTAATTTACTAGTGTGGAATTTTTCCAGCTTTTTTATGTAGGCATTTATTACTATGAACTATCTTCTTAACACTGCTTTCATTGTGTTCCATAAATTTGGGAACGTTTTGTGGTCATTTTTATTGAATATTAGAAAGTCTTTAATTTCTTTATTTTTTCCCCCTGACCCATTGATGCTTCAGGTGAGCATTGTTTAATTTCCATGTGTTTTGGACTTTCTGGAATTAGTGTTGCTGTTGAATTCTAATTTTAAGCCATTGTGATCTGATAAGGTGCTTGGGATTATTCTAATATTTCTGTATTTTTTGAGGTTTGGTTTGTGACCTAGTATGTGGGAAGGTGCCATGAGAAGGTATATTCTTTTATATTTGGATGAATGTTCAATAGATGTCTGTTAAGTCCATTTGAGTTATAACATCTGTTAGTTCCCTTATTGCTCTGTTCATTTTTATCTGACTGACCTGTCCAATGATGAGAATGGAGTGTTGAAGTATCCCACTATTAATTGTGGGGTTTAATGTATGATTTAAGCTTTAGAAGTGTTTCTTTTACATATGAGGGTGCCCTTGTATTCAGCGCATAATTGTTCAGTACTGAGATTTCCTCTTGATGGATTTTTCCTGTGACTAATATGAAATGTACTTCTTTGTCTCTTTTTATTGATTTTAGTTTGAAGCCAATTTTTCTAGATACTAGGATAACTACACCAGCTTGTTTCTTAGGTCTGTTTGATTGGAAAACCTTTTCCCAATCCTTTACTCTGAGGCGATGTCTGTCTTTGAGGTTGAAGTATGTTTCTTGTATGCAGCAGAAGGATGGATTCTGTTTTCATACTCAATCTGTTAGTCTGTGTCTTTTATAGGTTCCTGGAGTTGATTCCATTTATATTAAGGAATATTGTTGACCAATGATTGCTAGCTCCTATTATTTTAGTTTTCATTGTTGGTAATTTTATTGCGTGTGTGTTTTTCCATTCTTTGGGATTTGCTGCTGTAAGATCATCTATTGCCTGTGTTTTTCTTGATGTAGTCAACTTCCCTGGGTTGGAGTTTTCCTCCTAGTATTTTGTGTAGGGCTGTATTTATTGCAAGATATTGATTAAGTACCCAACTAGGTCCTTGGGCAGCTTAGGAGAGAGAGCCTGAAATGGCCTGATCCTATAGCCATACTAATGAATATCTTGCATATCACCATAGAACCTTCATCTGGCGATGGATGGAGATAGAGACAGAGACCCACATTGGAGCAATGAATTGAGCTCCCAAGGTCTAAATGAGGAACAGAAGGAGGGAGAACATGAGCAAGGAAGTCAAGACCACGAGGGGGGCACCCATCCACTGAGATGGTGGGGCTGATCTATTGGGAGCTCACCAAGGGCATTTGGACTGGAACTGAAAATACATGGGATAAAACCGGACTCTCTGGATATAGTGGACAATGAGGGCTGTTGAGAAGCCAAGGACAATAGCACTGAGTTTTGACCCTACTGCATGTACTGGCTTTGTGGGAGCCTAGCCAGTTTGGATGCTCACCTTCCTAGACCTGGATGGAGGGGGAAGGACCTTGGACTGCCCACAGGGCAGGGAACCCAGACTGCTCTTTGGACTGGAGAAGGAGGGGGAAGGGAGTGGGGCATAGGAAGTGGGGGAGGGGGAGGGGAAAAGGGAGGTGTGGAGGAGGTGGAAATTTTTAATAAAAAAA
>NC_022022.1:11867841-11873139 GCF_000317375.1 Microtus ochrogaster
TAAAAATATAGCATACAGAAAATATCAAGAAAGACCATAGATCGGCATGCTGGTAATGAGAACTGTTCTAGTTAGCTTTAATTATGAACTTAACACAGCTTGTAGTCATCTGGTACAAAAGCCGTGATTAAGGATTTGCCTAGACAAATTATCTGTGAACATGCTTATAGAGGATTGTCTTCTTTATTCAGTGATGCTGAAGGGTCTATCCAAATATGGGTGTTACTATCCCATGTGGACCTGGTCTGTATAAGAATAATAAGACACAGTCTTCTTCCATGTTTTTTATTGACTTCCTTGACTATGAGTGAATTACCCCATGAAAGGTAATGCTTCTGTGAATAGCAAGGGTTCCTGTCCTTAGATCCCTGTCTTGTCCTTTTTGACTTATCTCAATGAAATGTGCCTTGGTGAAGTGAAAAACAAAATAAACCTTTTCATCCCCCCCAAAAAAATTTTAATAAAAAAATATATTGGTTAAATCTAGTTGTGTCATGGAATATCTCGTTTTGTCCTTCTACAGTGATTGAAAGTTTTACTGGGTATAGTAGACTGGGCTGGCATATGTGGTCTTTTAATGTCTGCATAAAACTGGACCAGGACCTTCTGGATTTCATTGTTTACATTGAGAAGTCAGATGTAATTCTGATAGGTCTGTTTTTATATGTTACTTGGCTTTTTCCTTTGTAGCTCATAATATTCTTTCTTTATTCTGTATGTTTTGTGCTTTGATTATTATGTGCCAAGGAGATTTTTTTGATCCAGTGTATTTGGTGTTCTGTAAGCTTCTTGTATCTTCATAGGCATATATTTCTTTATGTTGGGAAAGTTTTCTTCTATGACTTTGTTGAATATATTTTCTGTGCCTTTTAGCTAGAGTTATTCTCCTTCTTCTATACCTATTATTCTTAGATTTGGTCTTTTCATGGTGTTCCATATTTTGTAGTAATATAAGCAGTGGAGCTGCATCCCCAGCACCCTGGTGCCCGCAAGGCTAGCTTTACAAGTTTGTTACTTTAAGAACTTTAAATTTTAGTCTGCATATATTTTTAACACACTTCAAACCATTTAGAAATTTTCTTTGTCTTTGAATCTCTCTTTACTGTATATCTCTCTTTTTCTGACCACACGAGCCTTTAATTTAACAAGCAATATCAGTAGGACTAAAGCTGTGGCTTTGCCAGCTAGATCCAGTCCCATTCCAACCTTGTGGCTGAGGTACCGGCCAGAACTGCATTCAGTGCCACAAGTCTACAGTGTTTCAATGTCCCTGCCAGCAAGCGGGCTTCAGCAACCTGTGCTTGTATCTGCTCCTGTGGAGTTTGCTGCCTCAGGCTTGTTCTGGCAGAGGTCACTGGCTCTGGCCTGTTTCTGTAGATATCCCTGGCCTGGACCCACTCCTGAAAAGGTTTCTGGTCCCAATAGGTCTATTACTCAGGGCTATTCCCTCAGAGATTTCCAGACTTTTGCCAGAACCAGCAGAGGTCTCTGTGCCTGGCCTACTCCCTCAGCAGTTGCTCCCTTGTTCTTGCTCCTATGTAGTTTGCTGCCTCAGGCCTGCTCTGGTGGAGGCCACCACTTTTTTTTATTATGCTTTATAATTCAAAATAATTTTTAAATTTAAATACATTTTGATCATTATATTTTTCCCCTCCCACAAATCCTTCTAAATCATTCCCCCTCTCTACCTACCCAGCTTTACATTTTTTTTCAAAAACAGAAAGAAATTCTAATCCTCCAAAACCAAGAAAAAAAATAGAAAATCATCACCCCTTCCCCAAAATAAAAAACAAACTGTTACCTTGTAAAAGCATATGTACACACAAATAGAATTGATTATATATTGGTCAATTACTAGTGAACATGGGGCCTGTGCTGGAGTGGTTGGCATACCCTGTGTCAATCTATTGGAGAAAACGAATTTTTTCTCTCTTGGTAGGATAAGTAATAGTTAAGTTGTTAACCCTTACCCTAATAGCTAAGCATTCATTCATTCATTTGTCCATCAGCTAATTAATTCATTCATTTTGTTAAAATAAAATGAAATAAAATTAATAAGATGAAATGAAAACTCTCACATTGAAATTGGATAAGACAAATCAACAGAAGGAAAAGAACCTAAGAAATAGTACATGAATCAGAAACACACATTTTTCACACTTAGAAATCACATAAATCCCTCTATCAGCAGCAGCGTGTGACAGAGAGATGTCTCACAGGAAATTCTCTGCTCCCAGGCATGGGTCCTTGGGCTTCTTGCCTCAGACGCGCTGCAGCAGGCATTGTGGAAAAGTGAAGAGCTTCCCCAAGGATGACCCTTCCAAGCCTGTTCACCGATCATGGCCTTTCTAGGCTACAAGGCTGGTGTGACCCACATTGTCAGGGAGGTTGACAGACCAGGATCCAAGGTGAACAAGAAAGAAGTTGTGGAGGCTGTAACCATTGTGGAAACACCACCACTGGTAGTTGTGGGTATCGTGGGATACGTCAAAACCCCACGAGGTCTCCGCACCTTTAAGACAGTATTTGCTGAGCACATCAGTGATGAGTGTGAAAGGCATTTCTACAAGAACTGGCACAAATCTATGAAGAAGGCCTTCACCAAATACTGTAGGAAATGGCAGGATGACATAGGCAAAAAACAGCTGGAGAAGGACTTCAGCAGCACGGAGAAGTACTGCCAGGTCATCCACATAATTGCCCACACTCAGATGTGTCTGCTTCCACTGCCAGAAGAAGGCACACTTGATGGAGAACCAGGTGAATGGGGGCACTGCAGCTGAGAAGCTGGACTGGGCCTGGGAGAGGCTGGAGCAGCAGGTTCCTGTAAACCAGGTGTTTGGGCAGGATGAGATGATTGATGTCATCGGAGTGATAAAGGCAAAGGCTACAAAGGGGCGACAAAAAAAGTGCCCCGCAAGACCCATCTAGGGTTCCGCAAGGTTGCCTGTATTGGTGCTTGGCACTCTGCCCGAGTGGCCTTCTCTGTGGCTCAGGCTGGGCAGAAAGGCTACCATCATCGGACAGAGATCAACAAGAAGATGTACAAGATTGGTGAGGGCTACCTTATCAAAGATGGCAAGCTGATCAAGAACAATGCATCTACTGACTATGACCTTTCTGACAAGAGCATCAACCCATTGGGTGGCTTTGTCCATTATGGTGAGGTAACCAATGACTTCATCATGCTCAAAGGCTGTGTGGTGGGAACCAAGAAGCAAGTGCTCACCATCCGCAAGTCCTTGCGGGTGCAGACCAAACAGCGGGCTCTGGAGAAGATAGACCTGAAATTCATTGATAACACTTCCAAGATTGGCCACCGTCGTTTCCAGACCATGGAAGAGAAGAGAGCATTCATAGGACCACTCAAGAAAGACTGCATTGGTACCAGAAGATCCATCGGAGGGGTGACTGTGTTCCAGATCAGCGGCAGAAGCCCAGTTCTGCCCCGGAAAAGGAGCACAGACATTCCTCAACCCCCTTATCGTTCTGGTCATTCTGCAGGGGCTTTTCTCCCTGGCTACTGCCTCTCCCTTCCTATGCCATCTGAGCTTCTGCCCAGGCGCCCTGTCCCTTCTTTCTTCAGGGACATAAGATCCCCCAGCTAAGCCTCTATTTGGGCTGGGACCCGGTGGTGAGTGCAAGCGGTTGGGAGTTCCTTTGTATCACTAAGCTTGCAGGCACCAAGCTAGGCCTTTTGTCTGTGAGGTCCCTGGACAGCAAGGGGCACTGATCCTGTACCAGAAGATCCATGGGAGAGCATTTGAAGAAAGAGATGGGCAGGCGCCAATGCAAGAATTCCTCCAACAGTCTGAAAAACACCATGGTAACACCAGAACCCAGCGAACATACAACATGAAGACTTGAACACCCTAATCCAGAAGAAGCAGAAAAGATTGACATTATGAAAGTGATAGAGTCCTTTAAACAGGATGTGAAAAACTCCCTTAAAGAAATGGATGAGAAGAATAACAAAAAGTTTGAAGATATGAACAGTGACTCCCACTCTTCTACCTTCGATGCTGGAGCTGGCATTGCTCTCAATGACAACTTTGTAAAGCTCATTTCCTGGTACGACAATGAATTCGGCTACAGCAACAGAGTGGTGGACCTCATGGCCTACATGGCCTCCAAGGAGTAAGAAGCCCGCCCTGGACCACCCATCCCAGCAAGGACACATCAAGAGAGAGGCCCTCGGCTGCTGAGCAGTCCCTGTCCTAACTCAACCCTTGACATTGAGCATCTCCCTCACGGTTTCCATCCCAGACCCCCAGAATAGCAGGAGGGGTTTAGGGAGCCCTACTCTCTTGAATACCATCAATAAAGTTCATTGCACCCCTCAAAAAAAATAACCGGAGTTAACAACCACTGGTCATTAATATCAATGGACTCAATTCACATATCAAGAGACACAGGCTAAGAGATTGGATAAGAAAACAGGACCCAACATTCTGCTGTTTACAAGAAACACACCTCAACCACAAAGACAGACATCTACTCAGAGTAAAGGGTTGGGAAAAGGCTTTTCAATCAAATATACCTAAGAAACAAGCAGGTGTGGCCATTCTAATTTCTAACAAAATTGACTTCAAACTAAAATAAATCAGAAGAGATGGAGATGGACACGTTTTACTCATAACAGGAATGATCCATCAGGATGAAGTCTCAATCCTGAATATCTATGCCCCTAACATAAAAGCACCCACTTATGTGAAGGAAACATTACTAGAACTCAAGGCAGATATCAAACCCCACACACTAATAGTAGGAGGTTTCAACATTCTATACTTTTCATTATATATATCTATCATGCCTTTCATTGAATATATATGTCTATATATGTCTATATGATTAATGTTTAAGTTTTTCACAATGAACAATGAGTTTTTCCTGAAGTGACATTTGAAGTTTCCAGGAAGAAGATGGGGCCCCATAACAACAACTCCACCTCGTTGATATGATGTCATGATACTGATAGCACTACTACAAGACCTGTTTTGGGTACCAGCTGCACAAGACAGTTCCAACTTGGTTAGCTGAAATGGTGCACATCTTATACATTTTGGCCAGACCTGCACAAAATACTCAGAGACTATTTGCAATTTTAAAAGACATCGATCTTGAAATTTAACCATCATTTTACTTTCACAGGATCCCCCAGAAAGAACGTTGCCCTCATGACACCTGGAAGTAATTCTAGAGGACGACGTCCCCTCTCCCAGTAAAGTTTGCCCTTGGGTTTAGGGACATCATTTAGGGGTTGATTATAATTAGTATACGGTTGAGGGTTGGGGGAGG
>NC_022022.1:11874392-11877460 GCF_000317375.1 Microtus ochrogaster
TTGAGACAGGGTTTCCCTGTGGCTTTGGAGCCTGTCCTGGAACTAGCTCTGTAGACCAGGCTGGTCTCGAACTCACAGAGATCCGCCTGCCTCTGCTCCCGAGTGCTGGGATTAAAGGCGTGCGCCACCATCGCCCGGCTGTGGGATTGTTTTTGACTTACGCCTTCGCCTTCACTACAGTTACCCTGATTCCAAAACCACACAAAGACCCACCCAAGAAAGAGAATTACAGACCAATCTGACTCATGAACATCGATGCAAAAATTCTCAATAAAATTCTGGCAAACAGAATCCAAGAACACATTAAAAAATGTGTCCATTATGATCAAGTATTCATCCCAGAGATGCAGAGCTGGTTCAACATAAGAAAATCTATCAATGTAATCCAGCACATAAATAAACTGAAAGAAAAAAACCATATGATCATTTCATTAGATGTGGAAAAAGCATTTGACAAAATTCAACACCCGTTTATGATAAAGGTTTTGGAGAGGTTAGGCATACAAGGATCATACCTAAATATAATAAAAGCAATATATAGCAAGCCAACAGCTAATATCAAATTAAATGGAGAGAAACTAAAAGCAATTCCACTAAAATCAGGAACAAGGCAAGGCTGTCCACTCTCACCATATCTCTTCAACATTGTTCTTGAAGTTCTAGCAATAGCAATAAGACAACATAAGGAGATCAAGGGGATTCAAATCGGAAAGAAAGAAGTCAAACTTTCATTATTTGCAGATGATATGATAGTGTACATTAGTGACACCAAAACTCTACCAAAGAACTCCTACAGCTGATAAATAACTTCAGTGATGTGGCAGGATACAAGATCAACTAAAAAATATCAGTAGCCCTCCTATACACAAAGGATAGAGAAACAGAGAGGGAATTCAGAGAAACATCACCTTTTACAATAGCCACAAATAGCATAAAGTATCTTGGGGTAACTCTAACCAAGGAAGTGAAAGATCTATTTGACAAGAACTTTAAGGCATTGCCAGTATTTTATTTAGAATTTTTGCACCAATGTTCATTAGCGAGATTGGTCTGTAATTCTCTTTTATGGTTGAGTTTTTGTGCTGCTTTGGTGTCAGGGTAACTGTAGCCTCACAAAAACAGTTTGGCAATGGCCCTCTGTTTCTATTAGGTGGCACACATTGAGGATTATAGGTAGTAGCACTTCTTAAAAATTCTGGTAGAATTATACACTACAACCACCCAGCCCTGGTCTTTTTTTTGGTTGGGAGGTTATTGTTGACAGCTTCTATTTCCACATGGCCTATAAGTCTATTTAAATTGCTCACCTGATCTTGATTTAATTGTGGTATATGGTATATTATCTAAAAATTGTCCATTTCTTGGCACTGGGATTTGATTCTACTGCATGTACTGGCTTTTTGGAAGTCTAGTCTGTTTTGGATGCTCACCTTCCTAGACCTGGATGGAGGAGGGGGACTTCCCACAGAGAAGGGTACCCTGACTTCTCTTAGGACTGGAGAGGGAGATGCAGGAGGAGTGGGGAGAGTGGGAAGGAAATAGGAGGAGGTAGAAATTTTTAATAAATAAATAAATAAATATTGTCCATTTCTTTTACATTTTCCAATTTTGTGGAGTACAGGCTTTTGTAGTAAGACCTAATGATTCTCTGAATTTCCTCAGTGTCTGTTGTTATGCCCCTCTTTTCATTTCTAATTTTATTGATTTGGATCTTCTCTCTTTGCCTTTTGATTAGTTTGGATAAGGGTTTGTCACTCTTGTTGATTTTCTCAAAAAAAAATCAACTCTTTGTTTTATTAATTCTTTGTTTTGTTTTCTGTGTTTCTATTTTGTTGATTTTAGGCCTCAATTTGATTATTTTCTTTCTTTTACTCCTCCTGGGTGAGTCTGCTTCTCTTTTTGTTGCTGCTGTAGAGCTTTCAGGTATGCTGTTAAGTTGCTAATGTGAGCTTTCTCTATTTTCTTTATGCAGGCACTTGGTGCTATGAACTTTCCTCTTAGCACTGCTTTCATAGTGTCCCAGAGGTTTGGACACATTGTACCTTCATTTTCGTTGAATTCAAGGTAGACTTTAATTTCTTTATTTCTTCCTTGACCAAGGGGTGGCTCAGTAGTTGACTGTTCAATTTCCACGAATTTGTAGGCTTTCTGAGAGCACTACTGTTGTTAAATTCTAACTTTAATCCCTGGTGATCCAATAAGACACAGGAGGTCTTATTTTTTCTTATATCTGCGGAAGTTTGCTATGTTACCGAGTATGTGATAAATTTTAGAGAAGGTTCAATGAGGTGCTGAGAAGAAGGTATATTCTTTTGTTTTTGGGTGCAATGTTTTATATATGTCTGTTAAGTCCATTTGATTCGTGACATCTGTTCTCTTATTTCTCTGTTAAGTTTCTGTCTGATTGGCCTGTCCATTGGTGAGAGTGAAGTGTTGAAATCTCCTATTATTAGTGGATTTGATGTGCAATTTAAGTTTTAGTAATGTTTCTTTTACCTATGAGGGTGCTCTTGTATTGGGGCATAGATATTCAGAATTGAGACTTCATCTTGATGAATTGTTCTTGTTATGAGTATAAAGTGTCCTCTCCATTTCTTCTGATGGATTTTAGTTTGAAATCAATTATGTTAGCTATTAGGATGGTCATGCCCCCTTGTTTCTTATGTCCATTTTATTGGAAAACTTTTCTCAACCTTTTGCTCTGAGGTAGTGTCTGTCTTTGATGTTGAGGTATGTTTCTTGTAAACAGCAGAAGGCTGGATCCTGTTTTCATATCCATTCTCTTAGTCTGTGATTTTTTTTATTTTAAGGATTTTTTTTATTGAGAAAAGGAAAAAAAAAACCAAGTTTCCGCCTCCTCCCAACCTCCCATTTCCCTCCCCCTCCTCACATCCTCTCCCGCTCCTCCCACCCTTCTCACCCTCACCCTACTCCTCTCCCCCTCCCTCTCCAGTCCAAAGAGCAGTCAGAGTTCCCTGCCCTGTGGTAAGTCCAAGGTCCTCCCCCCTCCGTCCATATCTAGGAAGGTGAACATCCAAACTGGCTAGGCTCCCACAAAGCCAGCACAT
>NC_022022.1:11889007-11900986 GCF_000317375.1 Microtus ochrogaster
TTTTGGTAGGGAGGTTTTTGATAACAGCTTCTAATTCTTCGCGACTAACAGGTCTATTTAGATTGTTCACCTGGTCCTGGTTTAACTTTAGTATATGGTATTTATCTAAAAAAGTGTCCATTTCCTTGACATTTTCCAGTTTTTTGGCATACAGGCTTTTGTAGTAAGATCTAATGATTCTCTGAATTTCCTCTGTGTCTGTGGTTATGTCCCCCTTTTCATTTCCATGAGTTTTTAGGCTTTCTCAGAGTAGTATTGTTAAATTCTAGCTTTAATCCCTGGTGATCCAATACAACAGAGGGGATTACTCCAATTATCTGTATCTGTGGGGATTTGCTTTGTCACTGAGTATGTGATCATGAGGTGCTGAGAATAAGGTATATTCTTCTGTGTTTGGGTGAAATGTTGTATAGATATCTGTTAAGTCCATTTGATTCATGACTTCTGTTAGTTCTCTTTTTTCTCTGGTAAGTTTCTGTCTGATTGACTTGTCCATTGGCGAGAATGGAGTGTTGAAGTCTCCTACTATTAGTGTGTGATTTGATGTGTGATTTAAATTTTAATAATGTTTCTTTTCCATGTTTGGGTGCTGTTATATTAGGAACATAGATGGTCATTCAGCATTGAGACTACATCTTGATGGATTGTTCTTGTTATGAGTATAAAGTCTCATTCTCCATCTCTTCTGATTGATTTTAATTTGAAATCTATTTTGTCAGATATTAGGATAGCTACACTCGCTTGTTTTTTAGGTCCATTCGGTTGAAAATCCCTTTCCCAACCCTTTACCCTGAGATA
The DNA here is from genome assembly GCF_000317375.1 of Microtus ochrogaster. NCBI lineage: Eukaryota > Metazoa > Chordata > Mammalia > Rodentia > Cricetidae > Microtus > Microtus ochrogaster. The sequence continues at coordinate 11,889,806 of NC_022022.1, forward strand.
GTGTCTGTCTTTGAGGTTGAGGTGTGTTTCTTGTATACAGCAGAAGGATGGATCCTGTTTTTGTGTTCACTCTCTTAGTCTGTGTCTTTTTATATGTGAATTGAGTACTTTGACATTAAGAGATATTAATGACCAGTAGTTGTCCAGTTAATTCAAGTTAGTAGTGTTTTTGTGTTTCCCTTCTTTGGGTTACAATGGTGGGTGTTATCAGTTGCCTGTGTTTTGTGGGTGCAGTTAGCTTCCTTGAGTTGGGGTTTTCCTTCTAGTATTTTCTGTAGGGCTGGGTTTATGGATGTATATTGTTTAAATCTGTTTTTTTTATCATGGAATATCTTGTTTTCTCCATCAATAGTGATTGAAAGCTTTCCTGGGTAAAGTAGTCTTGGCTCACATCTGTAGTCTCTTAGTGTCCGCAGCACATCTGTTCAGAACTTTCTGGCTTTCATGGTTTCCACTGAGAAGTTAGGTGTACTTCTGATAAGTCTATCTTTATATGTTACTTGTTGTTGTTTTGTGATTTTGTCAAATATATATTCCAGGCCTTTGAACAGGGATTATTCTCATTCTATTCCTGTTATTTTCAGGTTTGGTATTCTCATAATGCCTCAGATTTATAGGATGTTTTGTGTTAGGAAATTTTTATATTTAATATTTTCTTTGATCAATAAATCTATTTTCTCTCATACTTTCAACACCTGAAATTCTGTCTTCCATATCTTGTATTCCATTGGGAAAGCTTATATCTGTAATTCTATTCACTTACCCAGACTTTCCATTTCTAGAATTCCTTCCGTGTGTATTTTCTTTATTGCTTCTATATCCATTTTAATGTCTAGAACAGTTCTAATTGTTTCATCAACTGTTAGCTTTTTTTCCCTTGGTTTTCTTGATACTCTTTAAAAGATTATTGATTTTCTCCAATTTTCATTGTCTTTTTCTCAAATTTTAAGGGAGTTTAAAAAAATGGGGTACTGAACTGAACAGAGAATTGTCAACAAAAGAATTTCAAATGACCAAAAGATACTTAAGGACATGTTCAACTTCCTTAGCTATCAGGGACACACAAATCAAAACAACGTTGAAATACCATCTTACACCTGTCAGAATGGCTAAAATCAAAAACACCAATGATAACCTATGCTGCATAGGATGTGGAGTAAGGGGAACACCCATCCATTGTTGGTGGGAATGCAAACTTGTACAACCACTTTGGAAATCAGTGTGGTGGTTTCTCAGGAAACTGGGAATCAACCTACCTCAGGACCCAGAAATACCACTCTTGGGAATATACCCAAGAGATGCCCTATCATACTACAAAAACATTTGTTCAACTATGTTCATAACTGATGGAGGAAGGTCATTGGTTAATTAAATAAAGAAGCTGCTTGCCCTGATAGGTTAAAACAGGAGGGAGGAGTAAACAGAGCAGAATGCTGGGAGGAAGAGGAAGTGAGGTCAGACTCCACAGCTCTGCTCTCGGGAGCAGATGCCTCAGAGAGACGCCATGCTCCCCTCTCCTGGGAAGATACACTCCCGGTAAGACCGGTGCTCACTAAGACCGGTGCTCACAGATTATTAGAGATGGGTTGATCGGGATATCAGAATTAGCCAGTAAGGGCTAGAGCTAAAGGGCCAAGCGGTGATTAAATGAACACAGTGTCCGTGTAATTATTTCGGGTAGAGCTAGCCATGTGGGCGGCCGGGTGCCGGGACGCAGCCCACTGCTGCTATTTCTACACATAACAACATTATTTGTAATAGCCAGATCCTGGAAATAACCTAGATGCACCTCAATGGAAGAATGGATAAAGAAAGTGTGGTATATCTGCACATTAAAGTACTACTCAGCGGTAAAAACATTGACATCTTGAATGTGGCATGCAAATGGCTGGAAGTAGAAATACTATCCTAAGTGAGATAACCCAGACTCAAAAATATGAATATGGTATGTACTCACTCATTAGTGGATTCTAGCCACAAATAAAGGATATTGAGCCTATAGTTCATGATCCTAGAGAAGCTAAGTATTAAGGTGAACCCAAAGAAAAACTTTTATTTATCCTCCTGGAAATTTGAAGCAGACAAGATCACCAGGAAAAAGTTGGGAACATGGGGGAGGGAGGAAAGAGGGAAAGGAAGAGTGGGAGAGAGGGGGGAGAAGGGGATGGTTGGGGAGAGCTTGGGGGAGTGGGACAGTTGAGATGGAGGAAGGACGGATATGGGAGTAGGGAAAGAGATATCTTAATTGAGGGAGCAATTTTGGGGTTGGCAAGAGGCTTGGCTTGGGAGGGGGTTCCTAGGAGTCCATGGGGAGGACCCAAAGCTAGGAACCTGGGCAGTGGAGGAGAGGGTGCCTGAACTGGCCTTGTCCCATAGTCAGACTGATGACTATCTTGAATATCACCATAGAATCTTCGTCCAGCAATGGATGGAGACAGAGATAGAGACCCACATTGGACCACTGGACTGAGTTCCCAAGGTCAAGTTGAAGAGCAGAAGGAGGGAGAATATGAGCAAGGAAGTCAGGACCACGAGTGGTTGTTTCACCCACTGAGACAGTGTGCCTGAGCTAATGGGGGCTCACCAACTCCAGCTAGATTGGGAATAAACAAGCACAGACTTAAACTGGACCCTCTGAATGTGGTTGACAATTGGGGCAGACTGAGGGGCCAATGATAATGTCATTGGTATTTGTCTCTACTACATGAACTGGCTTTTTGGGATCCTATTCTCTTTGGATGCATACCTTTCTTGGATGTGGAGGGAAGCTTGGACTTTCCACAGAGCAGGGTGCCTTGCCCTCTCTTAGGACTGAAGGGAGTGAGGGAGGGTGTGTGTGGGAGCAGGTGGGAAGTGGGAGGAGGGTAGGAAGTGGTAATTTTGATTGGTATTTTTTATAAACTAATAAAAATAATAAAAAGAATGGATAAAGAAAATGTGGTACATTCACATAATGGAGTACTACTCAATAGTAAAAAAAGAATGACATTTTGAAATTTGCATGCAAATGGACGGAATTAGAAAAAACCATCCTGAGTGAGGTAACCCAGACCCAGAAATATGGACAGGGTATGTACTCATTCATAAGTTGATACTTGCTGGAAAGCAAAGGATATTGAGCCTATAGTTTATGATCCTAGGGAAACTAAGTATCAAGGTTAACCTTAAGAAGAACATACATAGATCCACCTGGAAAAAGGAAATAGACAAGATCTCTTGACAAAATTAGGATCATGGGGGTTGGGAGAGAACTGGGGATGGGGGAAGAGGAGGGAAGAAGGGGAGCAGGTAGGAGAACTTCAGAGAATGGAATAGTCTAGATGAAAGAAGAGCACAGATGAAAACCAAAAAGGAGATATTTTTATTGAGGAAGCCATTATGGGGCTAGCAAGACACCTGACATTAGAGAAATCCCCAGGAATTCACAAGGATGACCCTAAGCAATATGAGGGGTGGGTGTCTGAACTTGCCTTGTCCTGTATTCAGATTGATGACTACCTTAAATGTCACCATACAACCTTCATCCTGCAACTGATGGAAACAGAGGCAGAGACCTGCATCACAACACTGGACTGAGCTCCCAAAGTCCAGTTGAAGAGTGGGAAGAATGAGAATATGAGCAAAGAGGTCAAGACCATAATGGTGATACCCACTGAAACAGCTTACCTGAGCTCACCAATTCCAGCTGAACAGGGAAGAAACCAGCCTAGCACAAATCAGATCCTCTAAATGTGGGTGACAGTTGTATGGCTGGGGAAGACTGTGGGACCACTGGCAGTGGCACCAAAATTCATCCCTATTGCTTGTATTACTTTTTGGGAACCCATTCTCTTTGGATGGATACCTTGTTCGGCCTAGACAAAGTAGGGAGGGCCTTGGACCTTCCCTAAAGCAATGTGCCTTACCCTTCTCTGAGAATTGGATGGGGGTGGGGTGGGAGGGAAGGTGAAGGGAATGGGAGGAGGGAAGGGAGTAAGAACTTTGATTTGTATGTAAAATGAAAAAAAGATGGTTTTTTAATTAAATAAAAAAAATCACTTCCCAGAAGTTTTCAGCCCAGTGATGCTGGTCTCTTCTTAATCACCACTAATTTATTAGCTCCAGCTCATCAGCATACATTTTCCAAGTAATGCCAAGTTTTCTCTTCAATGTTGCTAATCTCCTGTTCATTATGGCTCACTCTTCAGAACTATAGAACTACAGAATCTCAATTCAAAATATCAAATGGCCCCAGTAGAATTTTAAAACTTTCATCTGAAACTTGACAACCCAGGCCTCCATCTTCTACACTGCTCTCAACAGTCTTGTTTTCCAAGCTCCCACAGACTATCACGCTGAACTCTTAACACTCAATGGCTTTTCCAGTCCAAACTTCCAAAGTCTTTCCACAATCCTTCCCACAGCTAAACCACACTCCTGGCAGCAGCTTGTTTTAGTCAGGGCTACTATTGCTGTGACAAAACATTATGAACAAAAGCAAGTTGGGGAGAAAATGGTTTATTTGCCTTATACTTCCATATTGCTGTTCATCATCAAAGGAAGTCAGGACAGAAACTCAAAACAAGGAACAAATCTGAAGGCAAGAGCTGATGTAGAGGCCTTGGAGAGGTGCTACTTACTGGCTTGCTTCCTATGCCTGGCTCAGTTTGCTTTCTTATAGAATCCAGGACCACCAGCCCGTAGATGGAACCACCGACAAGGGGCTGGGTCCTCCCCCATCAGTGTTTAATTAAGAAAATGCCACCCAGCTGGATCTTATGGAGGTATTTCCTCTATTGAGTTTTCCTCCTTTCAGATAACTCTACTTTGTGTATCTTATGTTGGTATAAGGCTAGCTAGAACATTTGATTATCATTTACTTAAAACTAATAACATGCAAATGAGTACATACCGTATTTATCTATCTGGGTTATCTTACTCAGGATGATTTTTTTCTGTCTTCATCCATTTACTTGCAAACTTCATGATGTCATTTGTTGGAGTGGCTGATTAATACTCTCTTGTGTAGATAGATGTACAGTTTCTTTATCTATTCTTCTGTTGAGGGACGTCCAGGTTGTTTCTAATTTCTAACTACTGTGAATAGAGCAGCAATTAGCATGGGTGAACAAGTGTCCTTTGATAGGAGGAATTGCTCTTTGAGTATATGCCCAAGAGAAGTATCACTTGATCTTGAGGTAGATTTATTCCCATCTTTTTGAGTAACTGCCACACTAATAAACCTAGTGGCTGTACAAGTTTGTACTCCCACCAGCAATAGAAGAGGATTCCCCTACTCCACACTTGTGTGGGAGGTCCTTCTGTATATGTGTTGCTTTTATTGGTTAATGCAAAAAGAAGATGCTTTGGCCTGTGATAGGGCAGAGTAGAGCTAGGCAGGGAAACTAAACTGAATTCTGGGAGAAAGAAGGTAGAGTCACAGGGATGCCATGGAGCTGCCAGAGAAGAAAGACGCAAGCTACCAGCTGGAACCTTGCTGATAGGCCACAAGCCTCATGGTAAAATATAAAATATAATAATGGGTTAACCAAAGATATAAGAGCTAGCTAGCAATACACTCAAGCTATTGGCCAAGCAGCATTTTAATTAATATAGTTTCTGTGTGATTATTTCAGGAGTCTGGGTGGCCCAGAAAGAACAAGTACCTCTCCAAATACCACACCTTTGTCAAGCATAAGCTGTCACTTGTGTTATTGATCTTAGCCATTCTGACATGTATAAGACAAAATGTCAAAATAGCTTTGATTTTTATTTACCTGATGGTTAAGAATATTGAATATTTCCTAAAGTTTTTCTAAATTTTATTTCAGAAATTCATCTGAAAATGAATGTAATAGCGCATCCTCAAAGGTGAAGGACTCTATTTCTGGGTTCTAGTTTCCGTTTCTGTCATCACAATTGTTTTTAGCATCTATTGCCACAGAACCACAAGGGCTGATCCACTGAAACCTCCTTTCAGCAGTCAGGCCAGTGCTGCAACTTTGGCATTGACAAAATGAAAGTCTCAAGATGAGCAGCATCCCCCTTCCCATTAACAATCAGTATAAACACAACTTATTCCTCATTGATAGTGATAAGAGGCCCATAACCTGAGCTCTGAATTAATGATATGTAATTCTCTAATTGTTTGAGAAAGTCATGACATATTCCGGAGTGTTTCTTATCTCAGATTTTGTGTGTGTGTGTGTGTGTGTGTGTGTGTGTGCGTGTGTGTGTGTGTGTGATTTTAATGAACTTTTCTCATCAGAGCTGATAATGCTCCTTCCAAGACCCAAAAAACACCTAACAAAAACTCCAAACCAGAAGGCTTTACTTGAGTTGTTGGCCAGGGCTGTCAAAGACTCCCAAAACACATAACCTATTGCTGCTGCCCTTGGTTGCTTCCAAGAGATGAAAGGTAAGTTTCCATTACTGAAAACATCGTACAGAATGCAGAGAAGCCTGAGCTGGAACTGACCTGAAGGCCCCCTCCCCGTGAAATAACTTTCATAGTCCCTTCAAAGGAGGGAGGCAACCAACAGTTCTACAAAGCTATGATGCCAAAGAACCACATCAACAACCAGCATGATATGGTAGCCAAAAGGGTACAGCAGTAGCACACTTACCTTGGCAGTGACAAATAGCTCTCTCATTGGACTGAAGGCCCATTCAACAAGAGTGAGACTATGCCTGAAACTGGAAACCTAACTCGGTGCTAATGAAGTCAAGGTTACTGAAAGAGAAACTACAGCCAATAATCTGCTAAACCAGAATAATCCCTAGCAACAATCTATAAATATTGTCCTTATGTGCACAGATAAGTAGAGCCTTTACCCCTCATCAAAGAAACTTCTCTGTACAGCAGATGGGAGACCACTACAGAAAACCACAACTTGTCTGTGTGCAGAGCTGTGGAGCCCAATGCCAACAGAAATAATTATAAAATCTAAGGCTCAGGAGACATTAAAGAAGAAGAGGCAGAAAGAATGTAACGGCTAGAATATCAAAGGGGTTGCTCTGAAATTCTATCTCCTAGTAAGGTCAGAAGCTATACCCAGAAACTCACAACATGACTGTTGTTCTTTTGTTGGCACAGAGGCTGAACTTTAACCTACTTCTGTTTCAGCTAGCAACTGTGGCTCCACAGTTACTGCTCTGCTCCTCTGGCAGCAGCCAACTACTTAGGCCATGGCCTGGGGAGAATTCTGTTCATACAGTCACTGGCCATATCACTGCTGCCAAATATAGCTTTTAATTAAATCTCTATTATTCTATTTTTCAACAAGACTCAAGAGTCAAAGGCTGGGAGAAAAACCTGCTATCTCAGAGAGGTTGAGGAGCAACTAGCTGACCTTCTCTCTTTTCTGGCACCTCATAAAGAAAGCACCCTTCTGTTTCACCAAAACAAAAAAACCCATGCCACAAAAGTCCCTCCCTACTTCTTCCTGTGCATCTCTCTATCATCTCACAGATACCCTCTGATTCTCTATGATTACTTTCTGTCAACTAATTGCTAACTTAGCCTCTTCACTCAGGGTTGATTTTATTTAATTAATGCAATTGCAAACTCAGGGTACACAGTGTGATCAAATATTCCATAAAACACAACATTCCAAACATGAGATTAATGAAGTTGACACTAATGCACATGCCTATGTGGGCAGGGAAAAGCCCAGGAGCCCCTTAACTTTAGACAAAGAACTATAGTTAAATGAATAAAATGGAAAGCAGGGAAGGCTGTCTTTTTCCAGGAAGAGCTCACCAATTGGTTGTTGAATGCTAGTCCTGAAGACATATGCACAGGTATGGGATGAGCAGGTTATATTTAGAAATGTATACGTATGCACATATACATATGTGCATGCAATTAAAATTAATGCTGAAAGAAGCCACAAATTTGAAAGACAGCAAGGAGGAGTACGTGGGAGGATGGGGGGAAGAAATCAAAAGAAGAAATAGTGTCTATATTATAATAAGACAGAAAGAACAAAGAAAAGAACATACTCCTGGCTGTCTAGAGTAGGGCACTCTCCTTCTACATTAAATGTGCTTCTCCCTCCTGGATATTAGGAGGCTGATCAAGAAATTGCCTATCTCATGGAGACAAGCCCTTATCTGAAGATAAGCACCCACAATCAACCTGCACTGCAACAGGAAGGAAAGGCTGATCCTGTTAAACTTGAGGAATTTTTAATGTGGTAGCTAGCATTACAGCCCACTTTTCCACGGTTTCTCTCAGTCTATGCTTGCATTAGTAGATGGATGTGAGCCTTTTGGGAGCCAGAAACAGATGATTTGGTTTAATGAAATATGTTTGAGTGTTAAGGGGACAAAGAGTAGACTTGCAATGGTTAACCTTGGCTTTCAGTTTAGTTAGACTCAGAAGCACTTAAGATTAGTAAAGAACACATGAATAAAACCATTTTCAGACAAATATGAGTAGCATAATCCATTGATTGCGAGGCTAGATTAAATAAAAGAGTGCTCATGCAAACGTTCTCTCTCCCTGCTCTCTATGATGTAAGGTTTACCTACTCTTCCATGTTCGTCCTATTGTAATGGACTAAAACTTCTGAAGCCATAAGCAAAAATAACAAATTCCTCCTTTAAAATGTTTTGATAATTAGCTCAGTAATGAAAAGTATAACTAACACAGCTTATTACCAGGGTCTCTGGTAGCTGTTCTAGGATGGGAATTCATTTTTGCAATGGCAAACAATGGGCCTGTTGCTGTGTATAAAAGTGAATTTGTCTTCCTTGGATTCCTGGAAGACTCTTCTGTGTCATTGGGTAGGCTTTTAGGCTGACAGCTCTGCCATTTCCTAATTTTGAGGGAAAGAAGCTGAGATGCAGGACTCTGACAAGAGCAGTTTTCAGCATCAAGGTGAACAGACCTGCCCGGAAGACTCAGGAAGTCGTATTTACTTCTGAATTCCTAGACCAGTGTTGGAACCAATCTTAGACCATTACTGAGGAATACTCACATCAAAACTTAGAGCCATTTCAGGCTCTGCTGTGGTGATGAGACCAGAAACCCGGTTGTGGGTTTCTATGAGTTCCTATGCAGCCAGCAAGTCCTAATTCCGACCACTGATGAGCAGGACTGGACCCAAGTGCTTTCTCAGATTCCACATGTAGAGCTGGGGGCACAGAATGCCTTCTCCTGGTGCACCACATTGACATGTCTCTGCTCGATCCAGGACGGAGCTCGTGGATAATGAACCACGTTGACATGTCTCTGTTCAATCCAGGATTGAGCTCATGAGTAATGAACCATGTTGACATGTCTCTGTTGGATCCAGGACTGAATTCATGGGTAATTTAAGCAACTCGGCCATTTCGTATGTTCTATGTCTTCAGAACCTGTACAGAGCCTTTTATAAGCCTTCCTGTTTCTCACATTTCAAAACTATCTTGGTATCAGAGTTTTTACTTCAAACACAGTTAATTTGAAAATATATCTTTATACAAACAGTAGAAAAAGGAAAGAAATGGCTATACACAAAGTCCAAACTCCATTGGCCTCAGTTAATTTTTTTATTTATTTATTAAAAATTTCCACCTCCTCCCCTCCTCTCATTTCTCTCCCCTCTCCCCATCCCCTCTCCCCCTCCCCTCTAGTCCTAAGAGCAGTCAGGGTTTCCTGCCCTGTGGGAAGTCCAAGATCCTCCCCACCTCCCTCCAGGTCTAGAAAGGTGAGCATCCAAACAGACTAGTCTCCCACAAGGCCAGTCCATGCAGTAGGATCAAAACTCAGCGCCATTGTCCTTGGCTTCTCAGTCAGCCCTCATAGTCAGCCACATTCAGAGAGTCCAGTTTGATCACATGCTCCATCAGTCCCAGTCCAGCTGGCCTTGGTGAGCTCCCATTAGATCAGTCCCATTGTCTTAGTGGGTGGATGCACCCCTTGCAGTCCTGACTTCCTTGCTCATGTTCTTCCTCCTTCTGCTCCTCATTAGGACCTTGGGAGCTCAGTCCAGTGCTCCAATGTGGGTCTCTGTCTCTATCTACATCAATCGCCAGATGAAGGTTCTATGGTGATATGTAAGATATTCCTCAGTGTAGCTATAGGATAAGGCCAGTGGAGGCACCTTCTCCTCTGGTGCCCACGGAACTAGTTGGGGAAATCCCCTTGGACACCTGGGAACCCCTCTAGAGCCAAGACTCTAGCCAACCCTAAAATTTCTCCCTTGGTTAGCATAACTTCTTCTCTGCTACCATATCCACCCTTCCTCCATCTCAATTATCCCATTCCCCCGAGCTATCCCCAATCCTTCCTGTTGTAATAAGAGCAGCGAGGCTGCGTCCCCGGCACCCAGCCGCCCACGTGGCTAGCTTAGCTTATGCCCCAAAATAATTACACGGAAACTGTATTCTTTTAAACACTGCCTGGCCCATTAGTTTTAGCCTCTTAACCCATTTTTAATAATCTATGTAGCACCATGAGGTGCGCTTACCAGGAAAGCTCTTAACCTGCGTCTGCCTGGAGAGGGAGAACCATGGCGACTCCCTGACCCAGCATTCTGTTCTGTTTTCTCCGCCCACCTAAGGGTTGGCCTATCAAATGGGTCTAGGCAGTTTCTTTATTAATAAGAAATCACTCCCACATCATTTCCCCTTTTTCTGTTAAAAAAAAAGAAAGGCTTTAACTTTAACATAGTAAAATTACATATAACAAAACAGTTATCAAGTAAGAATTACAGTTACAATATTTATATCTACTTTATCTTTTATCATAACTAAGGAAAACTATAACTATCTATCCATTCTTCAACTCCATCAAAGACTCCAGAGGATATAATATTACCTAAGCAAACAAGGAATCAAAACTCTAGAAATGACAGAGACATCTCGCTACCTGGACAATCACCCAAAGTTCTTTTGTACTGTTGGGGTATCTATTTTCAGCCTACAGGCCCATAGTTTCCAGAAGACAGTTCCATGAAGCAGGAAATTTCAAAGACAGTTCAGTCACTTTCTGCTGTGTCCTGTAGAATGTCTCACAGACTCTCATGAATCAGGAACCCCGAAAGACCATCTCACCTTTAGGCAAGTTCAATAGTCCTCTCTCTGCGGGTTCTCTGTGTCCAGTTTATGCAACAGTCCAGGCAGGAACAGTTTCTTGCCCAAATGGCTATCAAACTCCATAAGGATCCTCTTCAATGCCCATCTTCCTCTCGAAGTAGATTGGTGCCGCCAGGA
>NC_022022.1:11901146-11901673 GCF_000317375.1 Microtus ochrogaster
AAAATCTAACTAACATGACTACAAGCTTTACTATTATCGATGATTATCCATTAACAACCTATATTTCATAATTATACAGTACATTTTTTTTGGAAGTCAAGATGCCTTTATTGGTTTAGCTTAGCAGTCCCCAGAATCAAATGTCTCTCTGCAGTCAAAAATTCAAAGAAAACACAAGTATACATAATACAGATTCTCTGTGTATATTCCATCTTTACATGTCTTACTTTTCCTTATTATTTAATCTATAACTATGCTCTGTCTATTTAAAGACTTTACCATTTTCTTCTTTTTTTATTACTGAGAAAAGAAAAAAAAACAAGTTTCCGCCTCCTCCCAGCCTCCCATTTCCCTCCCCCTCCTCCCACCCTTCTTCCCCTCCCCCTACACCTCTCTCCCTCCCTCTCCAGTTAAAAGAGCAGTCAGGGTTCCCTGCCCTGTGGTAAGTCCAAGGTCCTCCCCCCTCCGTCCATATCTAGGAAGGTGAACACCAAAACTGGCTAGGCTCCCACAAAGCCAGCACATTA
>NC_022022.1:11908699-11909875 GCF_000317375.1 Microtus ochrogaster
AGTGCTGGGATTACAGGCGTGCGCCACCACCGCCCTGCTTATAAGGGCATTATTTACATGCTGTTTAAGGGCGTCAATAACTTTCATGAAGTCAATCTTTTCTTCTTCTTGATTAAGATGTTCATGACCTCCTGTTGTGAGGTCGCTGGTTTCTGGTGGTTTCGTGTTGCTTTTCAGCTTGTTGGTTGAATTCTTGCATTGGCGTTTGCCCATCTCTTCCTCCAAATGCTCCCCTATGGATCTTCTTTTACCAGATCAGGTCTCCTTGCCTACTGATGTACCTTCCCAGTGATGTCACTCCCCAGTGATGGCTCTCCTGGTGCTGAGATCAGATCTCCATGCCCAATGATGGCTCTCCCCAATGCTGGCTCTCCTGGCTCCCAGATCAGGTCTCCGTGCTGCTTGGGTAGCTCGTAAACAAAGTGCCTACCTTGCTTGGTGCAGGCAGGCTATTGAAATAAAGGAACTCCTGCCCGCTTGGTTGCCCTGAGGATACGGACCCAGTGCCCAGACAGGCTGGGCTGGGTGATGTTATGTGCCGAAAGAGGGCAGGGGGGCCCAAGTAGGGAGGGTTCTGGATGCAAGCTGGGTGGGATAGGAAGAAAGAGGCAGTATGCAGGGAGTAGATATACAGTACATTTTTAAATGAACTACACAATCACAATACATTAATCAAGATCAAGAAATACATATACATATAACAAAATTGACCATAAAATCCATACCAATGCAAATTATTCATACCTATATCATTTCCCCCTTTAAATGTAAAAGAACATTTATAAACAATATTTAGGGAACATGGGCGCAGGTTTTTCTCTCCAAACTGCTTCCTGCTGAATGGGGGCACTGTTATTCAGGTCTTTTATGGGATAACCTGTCTGCTAGGTTCATCTCAGTTGGCAGTTGAGCGAAGTAATTTTTTGAGGGTGTTCACAGCAACTTTTCGGGAGGTCATGGTCTATCATACCATATTGGGATAGATGCAATCCACAGGGTCTGGTCTTCTGTGAAAACCAAAGAAGACCCGCTCCAAAGCATCATATCCTTAGACCCAAATTTTGAAATCGTAATACCCTTATGATATCCGTTCTGGTTCCATTTGGCAGTCCATATAATGAAATGTCTGTCTGTACTTAGCTCCTTTATAGTCAAAAATTTTAAAGAAAACACAAT
>NC_022022.1:11910056-11915490 GCF_000317375.1 Microtus ochrogaster
TTAAAATGTTAAGCAGTTCTTAAAAACTTAAGTTGCACCATGTACAGGTAATATGGTACTGTCTGTGTCCTGCCCATTCCAAACCTTAAGTGTGCTGTTATTACAGTAATTACGGTAGTTCCTGCCTGAGGTCAGCACAGTTCAGCATGGAGCAGCTGCTCCTGCCTCAGATTCATTTGGTGCCCCTGAGCCACAGTTCCAGGCACATAGCAAGTCCACATTGGAGCTGCACTCAGCAGTTTAATTCTGAGACTGAGCGTGCAGCACAGAAACTCTTTTTATCCAAGTTACAACCAAATCTGTCAAGCAGAGCACTGCACAGTCTGAAAATGCGTCTCTATATGGCTGCAAGAATCTGCCATGCTCTTCTGCCTGCCTAAGCCTGATTCTGCCATCTGCCCAGGTGCAGGCAGGGAGCGCTGAGCCACTGGCACGGTCTCAGAGCACTCTCCTTCCGATCCCAAGCGGAACACAAACATCCAGTCCCATAAAATCCATTGAAATGCTTTAAAGCCAGAGTTCACGGTGGCAGCACAGCCCCAAGAAGCCGCACTTTAAAATGACGCAGCATTTTTTCTGCTGCTGATGCCGAATCAGGAAATCTCTCTACAGCACACCACCAACTAACAGCCAAAAGCTGTGTTAAACTCTGTTTTTTTCTCTGATTAAAATTAAGCTCTCTCAGGTTTTACGTGGAGTTCATTACCACGCTGGGCGCCACTCTGTTGTAATAAGAGCAGCGAGGCTGAATCCCCGGCACCCGGCCGCCCGCATGGCTAGCTTAGCTTATGCCCCAAAATAATTACACGGAAACTGTATTCTTTTAAACACTGCCTGGCCCATTAGTTTTAGCCTCTTAACCCATTTTTAATAATCTATGTAGCACCATGAGGTGCGCTTACCAGGAAAGCTCTTAACCTGCATCTGCCTGGAGAGGGAGAACCATGGCGACTCCCTGACCCAGCATTCTGTTCTGTTTTCTCCGCCCACCTAAGGGTTGGCCTATCAAATGGGTCTAGGCAGTTTCTTTATTAATAAGAAATCACTCCCACATCACCTTCCCTTCTCCCTTCTCTCTCCCCATCTCTCCTTCCCCCCAATCCATACCCATTCTCCTGCTCCCAACTTTTGCCCGACAATCTTATCAACTTCCAATATCCAGGAGGATACATAAATGTTTTTCTTTGGGTTCACCTTCTTATTTAGCTTCTCTAGGATCACGAATTATAGGCTCAATGTCCTTTGTTTATGGCTAGAATACACTTATGAGTGAGTACATACCATATTCCTCTTTTTGGGTCTGAGTTATCTCACTCAGTAAAGTGTTTTCTATTTCCATCCATTTACATGCAAAGTTCAAGAAATCATTCGTTTTTTTTACCGATGAGTAGAACTCTAAAGTATATATGTGCCACACCTTCTTTATCCATTCTTCTATTGAGGGGAGCCTGGGTTGTTTCCAGGTTCTGGCTATTACAAATAGTGCTGCTATGAACATAGTTGAACAAATGCTTTTGTAGCATGATTGGGCATCTCTTGGGTATATTCCCAAAAGTGGAATTGCTGGGTCCTGAGGTAGGTTGACTCCCAGTTTCCTGAGAAACCACCACACTGATTTCCAAAGTGGTTATACAAGTTTGCATTCCCACCAACAATGGATGAGTGTTCATCTTACTCCACAACCTCTCCAGCATAGGCTATCATTGGTGTTTTTGATTTTAGCCATTCTGACAGGTGTCAGATGGTATCTCAAAGTTGTTTTGATTTGCATTTCCCTGATCACTAAGGAGGTTGAGCATGACCTTAAGTGTCTTTTGGCCATTTGAACTTCTGTTGAGAATTCTCTGTTCAGTTCAGTACCCCATTCTTTTAATTGGGTTAATTAGAGTTTTAATGTCTAGTTTCTTGAGTTTTTTGTATATTTTGAAGATCAGACCTTTGTCTGATGAGGGGTTGGTGAAGATCTTCCATTCAGTAGGTTGTCTTTTTGTCTTAATGACAGTGTCCTTTGCATTACAGAAGCTTCTCAGTTTCAGGAGGTCCCATTTTTTCATTGTTGCTCTTATGGTCTGTTCTACTGGGGTTTCTACTGGGGTTATGCATAGGAATTGGTCTCCTGTGCCCATGTGTTGCAGACTACCATCTTACACCATGCAACACATGGGAAGTAGTCTCAGTTAAATTATTAAGAAAAGACTGAAAATTCTGTCTACAGTTAAATATTAGCTATAAATTCTCAGGAATCTACAAGGATGACCCCAGCTAAGACCCTAAGCAATAGGAGAGAGGGTGCCTGAACTTGCCTTGTCCTGTAATCAGACAGATGAATATCTTAAATATAACCATAGAACATTTATCCAGAAACTTACAGAAACAGAGGCAGAGACCCACATCAGAACACTGAACTGAGCAGCCAACGTCCAGTTAAAGAGTGGGAGGAATGAGAATATGAGAAAAGAGGTCAAGACTATGATGGGTTCACCCACTGAAACAGTCTAATAATGAGCTAATGGGAGCTCACCAATTCCAGCCAGCTGGGAAGGAACAAACATGGGACCAAACTAGTCCCTCTGAAAGTGGTGGACAGTTACACTGCTGAGGCAGACTGAGGGACCACTGGCAGTGGCACCAGGATTTATTCCTGCTGCTTATACTGACTTTCTGGTAACCTATTCTCTTTGGAGGGATACTTTGCTGAGCCTAGATATAGTAGGGAGGACCTTGGATATTCCCCAAAGCAATGTGCCTTACCCTCTCTGAAGAGTGGATGACGGTGTGGTGGGAGGTTATTTGGAGGTAATGGGAGGAGAGGAGGGAGTGGGAACTTGGATTGGTATATGCAATGAAAAAGGATAGTTTGTTTTCTTTTTAAAAATAATAAAAAGAATACACCTAAAAAGACAGAAAAACTAGCAGTTGTTTTTTTAAAAGTAGATTCAATAATCCCCCTTTTGATCATATTATGTCTATATATTTCCTTTTGTTTATTCAGAGTAGATTCAGTAATCCACCTTTTTATCCTATCATATCTATATCCCCATTTTTTCTTTTTAAAACAAGAACTTTGTATTTATCCTTTGTTCAAACTTCCTCCTGAACGTAACCAACAAGAATTTGTAATCAAATCCATAAACATTGACAAATATCCATTACCCTCTGAATGACCAATAAACCATCCACCCCACCTCTTGGGAATGTGGGCATAATAAGCTTAAATTTACTTCCTGCTGTCTTGGGGCAACAGTATCTTTAGATAATCCTTAAAAAATGGGTAAATTTTTAAGTCCAGGGAGAGGTAGCTGTCTAGCCTCTGCATAGACTAGAAAAGTGGAGGGCTTGAGGATGCTAGAGCAGTCTGCTAGTCTAGATCATCCCATGTAGCCACCTCAAACTGATCTGAGCAGTTTGAAGTACAAAGTCGATCTTTAGGTGGTGTTTTTCAGCTTAGTTGCATTATCATAATCCTCTAGGAATTGTCATTGTAGGGCCCCATCCTCCTTTTGGAGATTTTGAAGGTCTCTGTTAGGTATGCTCATGGTCTCTACAGAAAACTGATACTCAAACCCCAAATCATGTACAGGAAGGTAGATGAAATCTTTTTCTAGAATTATATAGAACTCTATGTTACCATTAAAATCATGACAAAAAGCTTAAAATATATACATATGTCTGATATATATATGTATGTATATACATATATATATATATAATACCTTAAGAAAAACTGTTGAAGAGTCAATGTAAAATCAAAAAATTATGTGATGCGTGCTAATAAAGTAGTCCTTAAATATTTGATTGTCTTCTGTCCCATATCAGTGGCTATTCTGACATGAGGCAGAGATTTTGGATTTTACTTTAGCAAGTATGCTTAGGTTTAGAGAAGGAGAGAGACACATTCCAACTCCAAAACTAGCTTAAATCGGACTGGGATTACAAAAAGACTATTTGGGTTATATGTCTGTAGAGAACAGCAGAAACAAACATTTGGGAAGATCCCATTGGAAATGTGATATACCATTAGGACAATTTACTCCTTTTTTTGAAGCATATTTTTCTGGATGATTTGTCCTTTTACTTCAGATGTCTCATTTGTCCAGTGGTCTTCAGATTCAATACATTTTTTTCTACTAAAAAGAAAGAAACAAAACCCATCCTCAACCCTCATTTTTGGGAGACTCTCTTTTTTGCAAGTTATATCTGACTAAATGAAAACCACTTGTTTCATAGGTTAGTTTAGCTTAAAAGGACAGACTGTTTGATGAACTATCACCTTTTCTATTTAAGGCATGCTCTTATCCAAATAGAATCTTATCAATTTTGGTGGTATCTATAGCTTTTCTTCTCCTGTGGAAACAAGAGCAAAACCCCTTCCCCAGTGTAACACATGTCCTAGTTTCCATCCTGAGGTCAGTTCACCTTTAAACTATATCAGCTGATTTAATTCCATAGTTTTTCTGTTATCCAATGTCTCCACAGCTGTTGTTCCTTTCTCATTAGCATTTAGAAAATTCAAAGTTAAGAAAGCATTATGCAATCTATTTTTAGAGGTTTTTATAATCCTTTTCTGTTCATTTAACATATTCTTTAGAGTTTGATTTAATCTTTTTATAACTGCCTGCCCTGTAGTATTGTGTGGTGTGCCTGTAATATGCTTTATATTATAATAAGCAACAAAACTGTTTCATTTTCTTAGAGACATATGTTGGAGCATTGTCTGTATTTGTACATGTATACCCATGATGTCCATAAAAAAATCTTAGTCCTATGAGAATAGGATATAGTTCTGACTTTTGGACAGAGTCATAAGTGCTTTGTTCCACCTTTGTAAACATTTCTGATTTGTAGCCTGTCTTTCCTGATTTATTTGCATAAGTATAGAATGTATAAGTATAGAATGTAGGAGCTCCAGATATTGGTATGTGTCCTATTCAATGTGAGGAAGAATCCAGTTAGTTCTTTTTATAAGTTGAATTCTCTTGCTTTTAAATCTTTCCAAAAAATTACTACAAAAAAATTACAGGGTTTATTTTCTTGCCATAATTTGACAATTTCATCATTATTAAAAAGTACTATAATTTCTGTTGAATCTATTCCTGCTAATTGACAATGTTTCAATTTTCCTTTCAGAATTAACTCAGGGATCTTTTTCACAGAAGCTTTTAATTTTTTACCTGACTTATGTGGCTAAATATCCATTCTAAGATAATATCTTCCCTCTGCAATAAAATTCCTGTAGGGGAATGTTTGGAGGATAATATGACCTGAATGTAGTTAAGATTAGGAGTCACATGATCCACATGTACCTTCTATAATTTCTCTTTAATCAAAGCCAATTCTCACTTAGCATCAGTTGATAATTCCCTGGAACTATTTTTTTCCTTGTCATCATCTAAGGTTTTTTTTTTTATTTTATTTTTTTTTATTTTATTTTTTT
>NC_022022.1:11933191-11961403 GCF_000317375.1 Microtus ochrogaster
TACACACAGATGATTAGAAATGGGCTAGTCCAGGTGCGAGAGTTAGCCGAGAAAAGGGCTGGAGCTAAAGAGCCAAGCAGTGATTGAAAGAATGCGGTGTCCGTGTAATTATTTCGGGGCATAAGCTAGCCGGAGGCGGCCGGGGTGCGGCTGGGGTGCCGCAGCCCCGCAGCTCATATTACTACAGTGTCTCTTTATAGCAATAGAACACTATGACATAAATTGGTACCAGGAATGGGGTATTGCTGTGACAGGCCTGATCATCCTGCTTGTTTTAATCAGGGTTTCTATTGCTGTGAAGAGACAGCATGACAACAGCTATGCTTTTATAAGGAAAATATTTAATTGACATGGCTTACTTACAGATTCAGAGGTTTAGTTCATTATCATCATGCAGGCAGACATGGTACTGGCCACATCTTTATCAAAAGGCAACAGGCATTGGACTGTTACACTGCGTGGTATCTTGAGCATAGGAAACCTCAAAGTCCACTCCTATGGTAACATAAGTCCTCCAACAAGGCCATATATACTACAACAGAACCATAACTCCTAGTAGTGCCACTATGAGCTTACAGTGGTTGATTTCATTCAAACTATCATACTGCTTGTTGGCAGAATGTAAATTTTGGATTAGAAAAACAATTGAATGCTTTAAGTGGTACTTAATGGCCATACTAGTAGAAGTATGGAAGATAATGGTGATAGAGCAATGCAGATTATGATAGTCTAGGTCAAGGGGTGTCAAAGGAAAAGATTAATAAATGATCTACAGACCTTTCTTACGATGTTTTGGAAAAGAATATGACTGCCTTTCATTCTTGTTCTAGAAATGTGCCCAAGGCTAAATGGAAGCTTTTTGGATTAATGACATTGTCAGAGAAGATTTCAAGATAGTCTGGTATTTACTGTATCATGTGGTAATTAGTGGATCTTCTTATGCGACAGTGAAAAGGAGCAAGATGGACAAAGAGAAATACACAATATATAGTTGAGGGAGAAAAGGAGCATATAAAATTTAATGTTGGAGCTAAGCTCAGTGCTCAAGGAGATAAAGAAAGCTTAAAACTTAAAGCTATATGTTTTTCTTTGGGTTCACCTTCTTATTTAGCTTCTTTAGGAAAAACATATAGCTATCCTCCTGGTTATGGGAAGTAGACAAGATTGCCGGGCAAAAAATTGGGATCTTGGGAGTGAGGTGGGAGGGGGGTAAGGGGAGATGGGGAGAGAAAAGTGAGAAGGGGAGGATGGGGGGAACTTGGGGAATCGGGATGATTGGGATAAAGGAAGGTTGGATAGGGGAGCAGGGAAGCATATATCTTAATTAAGGGAGCCATCTTAGGGTTGGCAAGAGACTTGGACCTAGAGGGGCTCCCAGGTGCCCAGGGCGATGTCCCCAGTTAGTTCCTGGGGCAGCTGAGGAGAGGGAACCTGAAATGACCCTATCCTATAGCCATACTGATGATGAATATCTTGCATATCACCATAGAACCTTCATCTGGCGATGCATGGAGATAGAGACAGAGACCCACATTGGAGCACTGGACTGAGCTCCCAAGGTCCCAATGAGGAGCAGAAGGAGAGAGAACACGAGCAAAGAAGTCAGGACCACAAGGGGTGCACCCACCCATGAAGACAGTGGGGCTGATCTATTGGGAGCTCACCAAGGCCAGCTGGTCTGTGACTGAAAAAGCATGGGATAAAACCGGACTCTCTGAATATGGCAGACAATGAGGGCTGATGAGAAGCCAAGGACAATGGCACGGGGTTTTGATCCTACTTCATGTTCTGGCTTTGTGGGAGCCTAGCCAGTCTGGATGTTCACCTTCCTAGACCAGGATGGAGGGGGGAGGACTTTGGACTTTCCACAGGGCAGGGAACCCTGACTGCTCTTCAGACTGGAGAGGAGGGAGGGGAAGAGGAGTGGGGGGGGAAGAGGAGAGGAGTGGGAGGAGGGGGAGGGAAATGGGAGGCTGGGAGGAGGCAGAAATTTTTTTCAATAAAAAAAATTAAAAAAAAAACCTAAGGCTAAATGGAATAAAGAAATTGGTGATCTCAGAGCAAGACCCCACCCAGTAAAGCTTCCAACTTGTGAAAAGTAAGTAAAGAAAAGTTTAAACAATGCAGGAAATAATAGACAGCTGATGCAGATATGATTGAAGGAGCAGTATGTATTCCAGTCTCAGCAAGCAGCAGAACTTGACAAGTTTGAAACTGGTGGTCCTGGAGCATGTAATAAAACATGCTGAACAAACCACGAGGAACAAGCCAGTAAGTAGCACTCCTCTATGGTTCTTTTTCAGTCCCCAACTCCAGGTCCCTGACTTGAGTTTCTGCCCTGATTTCCATGGATGATGACTGCCAGCTATAAGATAAAATCAACTGTTTCCTCACCAAGGCTACTGTGGTCATTGTTTTTATTATATCAACAGAAGCTCTAAGACAGAAACTGATAACAGTCATGGGCTATTGCTGTGACAGACTGGATCATATTTTTGCAAGGATTATGGAAGGACTTGGAAATTTGGGCTAGAAAAGTCACTGAGTGCTCAGAGCTCAGTGGGCTATTCTGTGGGAACTAAGGATAAACCAAAGAGCAGTACAGACAATGGAGGCCTGGCTTATGGGGTTTCAGAGTGGAGTTTGAGAGTTCCTTAGATACTCTACATGAGCCATTTAATGTGTTGAATTATGAACTACTAACATGAAACCTTGCTTTGCTGGAACAATTGATGATGGTCAGCTGAAAATTTACTGGTGATTAAGAAGAGGCTGAGAAATCTTCTCGGAAGTTTTCCTTCAGAGTTGTATATTATACTGGTAGCCAAACTTGACCATGTGAAAATCACTCAAGTGGTACTAGTCAGTTTTAAAGGCATGAAGGGGTAAGGAAGAGCAGCTGAAGCTTTGACAACCTCAATTGTGAAAATGCCCTCACTAGATTGGCCTGTTGTCAAGCCAATGGTGCATTTTCTTGGTTGGTGATTGGTGAAGCAAGTCCAGTTCACTGTGGGGTATATAGTAAAACATGCTTGCTGAGCAAGCCACAGAGAGAGAACCAGTGAGGAATACTCTTCCAGGTAGTCTGTGTCAGATACTGCCTTCAGGTCGTCAAGAGTTCTTGCCCTGACTTCCATAAATGATGGACTATAAGTTGAAAGATGAAAGAAGTCATTTCTTTCCCAGGATGATATGGTCACAGTATTTTATCACAGGAACAGAAATCATAACTAAGACAAAAATATTTTTAAAAAGTGTGTGTGTGTGTGTGTGTGTGTATGCAGGTATCTATGGATACAAGAAGTTGGTGTTGAATCCTGTAGAGCAAGAAACATAGACAGTTGTGAGCCATCTATCAAGGGCATTTGGGTCTGAGATTAGATCCTCTGGAAGAGTAATATGATTTCTTAACTACTAAGCCTCTCTCTAGCCTGTGAGAATTTTCCTTCTACTCTGGGTGATTATTATAATTTTTATTATAAGGGATATTAAGTTTTGTCAGAAACCTTTTCTGCAACTATCAAAATTATGGTGTGATTTTTGTTCCCAAGTCCATTTATGTGATATGTAGGTTTGAATGTGTTGGACCAACTCTGTTTCCTCAGGTAAAGTCTACCTCACAGTGATAAATGATCCTTTTGATATGTCGTTCAATTCAACTAGCAAGTGCTTTGCTGAGTTTTGTATTTATGCTAATCAGGAAAATAAAAAACAGCATAGTAATGGCAGGAAAATAGTCATATATATCAATGGAATGGAAGACTCAGATATTTTTGAAAGATGCCAAAAATACCCAGTGGAGGAAGGGCAACATATTTAATAAATGATGCTTGGAAAATTAAATATCTATATATGAAGAATGAAATCCCTATCTTGAATCCTGAACAAAATAATTTCTAATTAATCTAAGACATTAATGTAAGACTTAAAAATATGAAACTGCTAGAAGAAAAGCATAGGGGAAACACTTCAAGATATAGACATAGTACTTTCTGGATAGAACTCTGATTGAGTCAGGAATTAGACCAAGTATTAACTAAGAGGATATCAACTAATATCATAACATTAAAAAGCTGTATGGTAAAAGAAACAGTTAACCAAATCAGGAGAATGAGGAAAATCAGTGTGGAGCTAGAAAGTAGCACCAGGTGATCCAGCTCTATCACTTCTGAGGATGTAGTCAAAGGACCCTTGTTTCCTGCTACCCACGCTTACTGTTGCTGTTTTCACAATATCAAGGACATGGAGTGAGTTTAGGTACCCATCAATTGATTAATAGAAAATAAAAATGTAGTGTGTATGCATAGAGGAATTTTATTCAGTCATAAGAAGGTGAAATTACCAATTGGCCAGAAAATGGATGATACTAAAACATAGTGAGGTAGCCCAAACCAGAAAGATAAACACGGCATGTTCTATGTCAAATATAAGTAGTAGCCTTAATTTTCTGTATGTGCATGTCTGCAGGCAAGTGAAGGAGGGTAGTTAGAATTTCTATTGTTGTGAAAAGACAGTATGACCATGACAACTCTTATAAAGGAAAACATTTAATTGGGACTGGCTTACAGTTCAGAAATTTAGTCCATTATCATCATGGCAGGCAGGCACGGTGCTGGAGAAGTAGCTAAGAGGTTTTTTTTGCATCTTAATTTGCAGGCAGCAGGGAGAGATTGAGACACAAGGCCTGGTTTGAGCTTCTGAGACCTCAAAGTGCGCCCCTAGTGACACACTTCCTACAACAAGGTCACACCTACTCCAGCAAGGCCACACCTCCTCACAGTGCCACTCCCTGCGAGCCTATGAGGGCCATTTGCTTTCAAATCACCACAGTAATGTCAGGAACCTAGGCAGGGGTCCAGGACAGCTGGGGAAAGAGGCTTTAAGGATAGTGTTAGGGAGAATAACAGAACACACTTTATAAAAGTAAAAGGGTAATACTGAAAGTAGATGTGTTTCAGGGAGATGTAAGAGAAGAAAGAGGGAGATGGGAGTCAAGCTAAGAATGATGGTTTAAATAAGAATGGTCTCACAAATTGGGTGGTGGTGGCACATAACCTTTAATCCCAGCACTTGGAAGGCAAAGGCAGGTTGATCTCTGTGTCTTCGAGGCCAGCCTGTTTTACAAAAGCAAGCCCCTGGACAGCTAGGGCTGTTACACAGAGAAACCCTGTCTTGAAAAACAAAACAAAACAAATAAACAAACAAAAGAATGGTCCTACAGGCTCATTATTTGAATGCTTAGTCACCAGGAACAGTGACTCAGATACCAAACTTAATAGGTATGACC
The DNA here is from genome assembly GCF_000317375.1 of Microtus ochrogaster. NCBI lineage: Eukaryota > Metazoa > Chordata > Mammalia > Rodentia > Cricetidae > Microtus > Microtus ochrogaster. Next base: position 11,938,479 of record NC_022022.1, read on the forward strand.
ATCTGTAATGAAACCTGAAAATTCAAATGGTTAAAAAAAAATTCCACTAAAAAGTTCACATTTTATAACTAGGACACAGAATAAAACCTCACTGTGACAATGTCTATAATAAAAATGAAATAATAAAAGACCAAACACAAAACAAAGTTCTAAATATACGAAATTATAAATTACTTAAAAGCTGCTATTTAGTTCGAAAAGTATAAATTCAATAGTGCGCAAATGATTTTAAACAATGCCTGTGAGTTAAATATATTGTTTCTGGTTAAGCACATAATAGGAACCATCCTTCATATCTGAAGAAACTGGACACGTTATAAAAGTTCTTCACTTGGTATTATGCTCACCAGATGTGGAAGCAGCCCTGCGTTCTCCAGCAGTGGCTAAACCAGAACAGCGCCCACAAGCCTTTAATGCCAGCACTCTAAAAGCGGAAGCTGGAGTTCAAAGTCACTGTCAGCCCCAGCCAGTTCCTGGCCAATCTGGGCTACATGAGACCCTGTCTTAAAACAAAATTTAGATCATCAATCACGTTTTTGTTCTTTTGTTTATGAAAATGTTTTAAGGTACATGTATGGAGAAATAAAACTTAATGATCATAAGCTACAAGTCGATAAATTGTTAGTAATTTAGATGTACATATATAATCAGTAGATGAGGCTAAAAAGAAAGCCGCCTTGTATTTGCTCACCTTTTCCAACTTATTAAGTGAAAAAACAACAACAACAAAAACCTGTTTTACCAAGTTAAATGATTGTTCTGCGATCACGTCTCAAAGCTGCCCCCACATGGCTGATTTAGAACCTGCATCAGTTCAGATTCTGCTCCAGCTCCAGGGCGAAAAGGTTTGGCTGCAGAGACCTCTAGGATGTCTCCGCCTCCATCCTGAACCAGTTGTCTACTTCTGCGTGTTTCCCGGGCAACCGACTCCAGCCTCTGTCTCGCGGGAACCACAGTTTCCGGCTGTGACGTCACAGCCGAGGCTACGGTGGCAGGCTCAGGTGCTAGCCAAAGGACCGCCCACTGAGAACTCGCTACTCTAGCGGCCCTAAGTCTATAGGTCCGGAGCTCCCTCCCCAGAGCACTTTGTATTGCTTTGCTGTCATGGCTGGCGGGACCCGCGCAAGAAGCAGGGCAGACAAGGCGAGGCAGGTGAGTACCGCTTGCACTGAAGGACCAGCTGTCTGTGCAGCTAGAGTGAGCATCGGAGGCTCTCGGATCTTCATTGGTCAAGAGACCCTCCTGTGGAAAAGCGTGTATCCTAATCTCTTGCCAAGACAAAATAAATAAATACATAATACATAAAAATTAGTTAACAGAAACGATTTTGAATGCCCTCCTATAAAGAAACGATGAGAGCCTGAAGTGAAAATATGCCAGTTGCTCTGATCGTTGCACACTGCAGAATGTATTGAAATGTCACAATGTGCCTCATACACATACAATTACTGTGTCGATGGAAATATATTTACAGTCAAATGGAAGATGAATAACTACATAAAATCTAAACGGCAGCTCATCAGTGGACAAAGGATTTTGGTGGACATTTTTCTCAGAAATTACATAAATAATAAGCAGATGAAAACAAAACACTTAACCTTAGTCATAGGAAAATGCAATCAATACCTCACATAGAGAGCAGTTTACTCACTAAGATTGTAACTTTAAAATATTGCATAACAGCAACTATTGGCAAGCATGGTGAAGAATTTGGACGGCTAAACATTTTGGCTGAGATCGTAAATGATATATCTATTACTGGAAACAGGTTAGCAGTTTCACAAAACATAAATGACGAATATATCTTCTGATCCAGCAGTTCTAGAGACAGGCAAACAGGGCTCTTGCTTGCTTGTTTTGATTTTTATTTTTGAAACTATAATAACATTTTTCCTTCTCTTTCTTCCCTCCAAACCCACTCATGAACCCTCCCTAATCTCCTTCAAAGTCATTGCCTTTTCAACATACTTATACACATATACATGGCACAAATATAAGCTTTTCAGCCTATATAATGTTACTTCTATACGTGTGTGTGTGTGTGTGTGTGTGCGTGCGTTCGTGTAAACAGGGTTTTGTGTAGCCCAGGCTGGTCTTGAACTTTCTATATACCCAAACATGACCTCAAACTTCTAATCCTCCTTCTTCCAAGTTCCTGTGCTGAGGTCTCAGGCATACACCACCATGCCTGGCTGAAAACAGGTTCCCAAACCAAATTTTGGATAAGTCTGTTCACAGCAGCAGCATTTCCGAAGTGAAACCATCCAAATGTCCATCAACAGGTGAAGTGCTTTAAGAAATTGTAATATAAAGGAAGAATAATGTATTGGTACATGCTACAGCTACCTGAATTCAGAAGCACAATGCTAAGAAGATTAGGCAAACAAAAATCCGACGACATCAGTTTCGGTGTGTGTTCATTATCTGGTATAGCTTATTCCACTGAAGTAGAATGGTGATCGGTGATTGCTGAGAGTTGGAAGAAGGGTAAAAAGGTCGTTGCCCATTGGTGAAGTATTTTGGAATTAGATAGAAAGCATTGTTTTACAGCACTGTGGATAAATAAAAATGTATAGTCAATAAAAATCTTTCATTGATTTGGTTGCTCTGGAGAACTCCCATTAATATAAGCAAACTAAGGAAGGTCGTTGATCGAAACCTCTTTTTTTCAATGCAGATACTTACTGCTGTTCATTTTTATTTTATGTATTTCTTTAAAGGTGTTCTAACACTTTTTTAAAATGAATAGTTTATCTTTAAGTAGTTTAAGAGACACAGGAAAGTGGAAATTATTCCTGTACCCCCTCACCTCTAGTATCGTCCACCTTTATTTTTAGCATCTTAGATTACTGTTGTCTACTTGTTGCAATTGATAAACTAATGATGATGGAGTCAAGATGCTTACTCTTGGTGTTATATACGCTATGGATTTTGACCAATCTATAAATATATTTACATTTATAAAGTGTAAGTAACATGTGGATTTACTTTTACAAAATCATTCAAAATAATTGTTTCATTGCCATAAAATCTTCTATGCCCAGCTTACTCATTTTTTTTCCTGTGAAACTTCAAACACTATGATTTTATTTTTTGTTTGTTTGTTTTTGGTGGGGGGTTACTGGTAGAGGTCTACTGGTAGATGTTTGAACATCAACTTGTATCTGCTACAGATTGCTATGGTAAAGATGTTTGGGACCCATCCCTCTAGTTAATATGTTTAAATGCATTGTTACAGTGTTTGGAGAGTTGGGGAAGGTGATGAGGCAATGAGTGCAGAACACTCATGATTGGGATCTGTGTTCTTATAAAGATCTCAGAGCCCTACTGAGTGAGTCCTTCTCTTTGCTAATTGCGGTTATAGTGAAAAGAACAAGACAGCAATGACGTCTGTTTACCAGGAAGTGGGCCTAACTAGAAAGCAAGTAAGACTTGTTCATAGACTTCCCAGCTTCTGGTTTCTGTTGCCATAGCAACCTGAGGATACTCAATCAAAGACCAACTCTAAGCACTGTTCAAAGCTTACAGCTATTTTTGTCCCTTAGTAAATGGCAGGCCAGGGTAAGGTACCAAATGAGAAATATGTTGCCTTCAAAAATCTAAATAGGCATATTACTGAGTTGTAGTAGCTCTTTCTTGGTTGTATGCAGGATCATATTAAATGGTTTATTCACCAGAGCCTGAGAAATCGATAGATTTCATGGAGTTAGAATGTTTTAAGAGTTTACTTGGATATATTTCCCAATATATGACATTATAATATCTCATCAATACATCTAGAGTGTAGTCTAGGTCTAGTCAAGATAATATCTTTTTGATAATAGTCAAGATTGTGATATCTTGTAGAAGGGAAAGGGTATTAGCATCTCTCTAACTTTGCCTTGTAAAATGATTCAGTTGTTCAGCAGATAAAGGTGACTGTCACCAAGGCTTAGAACTTTAGTTAAATCGCTGGGACTCAAATGGTAAAAAAAGAAAATTGATTCACAAAGGTAGCCCTCTGACCTCTACGTATGTACTGCTGAAGCTTGTGTTTGTCCCTTCTCTCCCCCCCATATAGATAGATAGATAGATAGATAGATAGATAGATAGATAGATAGATAGATAGATAGATAGATGGACGGATAGATGATTAATGGATGTAATTAAAAAGAACCCTTTAAAAATCTCACCAAACCAAATTGTAATAGTGTTAAAAAGCAGTGAAACTATGTTGCTGTCCTTGTTATGTGAAAGCAAATTTCTTCTAGTGAGCATTATGGACAGAAATGAAGAAAAAGACATTTTTCAGGAATGTCTTTCCAGTTACAGAAAAAGGCTTCTGTAAATACTTTGAAGACCAAAGTAATAGGTGTGTTAAATCTGTTTTGTATCACTGTCACAAAATACGTGAGGTATACTAACTTCCCCCCAAAAAAGTTTGTCTATTTAGTTTATAGTCTTTATAGACTAGAGGGCAATGTGCCATCATTGCCTTAACTCTGGTGAGGACTTTGTGATAGGTAGCAATATAATAGGAGAAGCATGTTTAGGAAGAATAGATTACATAATCAGACAAAAATCTAGTGAGAAAATGAGTACTTTCATTTTTTACATCTATAACACTCCGTCTTTATCTCTGTCTCTAAAAATTATTCAAGCAATTGTGGGCATTTAAGGCTTCCTACTATATGTTGTTTACCAACTGAAGAGTTAGAGATTTCAGTATTATGATTCACTGAGTCCAGGACCTCCTTGTGTGAGGACAAGAGAATTATAATTGGGGAAGATAAATTGCCTTTCTTGTACCTTTTTATCCTGTTTGGACCCTAAATGGATTGGGTGATGTTCTTCTTCTAAGTGAGAATGGTATTCTTTATTCAGTCTAACAATTTAAATGTTCATCTCTTTCTGAAATAGCCTTACAGACACTCCCAGAAATCCCTTTACCCAATAAAGCTGGCATCTAAAATTAACCATCAAGTTATCAAAGGGGTTATGCCAATATTGCTAACATGATCATTTGCGTCATTATCTTTCTAGTTGGGAATGTATGTTTATATAATCCAAATATGTTATTAACTCCACATATAAAATGTTAAATCTTCTGAAATGTTTTAGATGTAGTTTGTTCTCCAAAGGCTATGTGGAGAAAGTTGATCACTCCTCCAATGTGGTGAGAGGTGACAAATCCTCCAGTGGTGGTGAACAGAATGAGAAATGAATAGGTCTTCAAGAATTATAATACCTTTCAGAAATTTATAGATTAGAAACACCCAGAAGTTTTATGAATCTGCCTGTGTGTGAAACTGAGCATCAGGTACACAATGAAAAGAAAAGCTGGCTGACTTTGAAAGGTGCAGGAGGGAGCATAAAAGTTAAATAGTAGATATTTACAAACCAGAATTATTTGTGCCTATTTTTATAATAGAAATAATGAAAAATAATATTCAGAGCAAAGCAAAATGATAAATAATGCAAATTTCTCAGAGGCACACAATCTGAAACTCTGAAAATGTAATTTAATATAGAAAATTTGCCATCTGTGCAGCAGGCAAACACCAGAGAAAGTACACCCTTGCCCTTCATACTTCAAAGTTTATTTCCCACTACTCGTAATTACATTAAGAGAAGTATTATTATTAAGCATTTCAGCTGGGGGTAGCACAATCTTCCCCATTTTTGTGTTCCCAAAGATCTCTCCTGTCTACTGCCTGAGTGACAATACTGAGTATCAGTGTAGGCTGAGGAAACTGTCTGTGGCTTGGACTTGGACCCAGGGACACAGACCCACATGGTGGGAGGTAGTGGCTTCACTATATAGGGAAGCAGGTGGCACAAACATTTGGAATTTGCAGCTCAGCCAAAGTTTCACCCATGTGAGACTAACCCACATGTAGTTGACTAATACATGTAGATGATTAAGACTAGAATGTCCAGGGCACATAGGATTATTCATGACCCATATGTCGACCCATATGTCCTCCCAGACTGTCGTCTTGTTTGCTTGCTGTCTACACTCCAAGAGGCCTAGAGACATTTGGTGGAAACAGTTATTACTTGGACATTCCTTCCCCCGTGCATACACTGGCATTAGAGGGCAGTTAACTGGTGGGACTTGGATTCAACTGTTTGGAGCAGCATGAGGGCAGCTTTCAACCTTTTTGTGTCGATGGGACTATATATGAAGAACATTAGCATGAATTCAGCCTACCAGCAGTCATAATAGTAGTGTGTGTACTTCCACGGTAAAGGCAGGACAGAGAGTAGCCTGCATATAGCTGTTTCTGAACTAACCTGTTTAACGTGTTTGGATTTCAGAGAAGAGAGTAAATGACTTAACACCCGTTTGGCCCACACAAGCCTGGGGGAAAAGGCATCTCTTTGTCTTCTTTTTTTTTTCTGTAAGAAAGAAATATCAGTAGTCTTTTCAATTGTTCTTTCTTTGCAATTATTATGCTGTTATATTCATCCACACCATCATTTCTCACACCTTCATCCCACCGAGCTTGCTTCTCTTTTCCCTTTTTCACGCCCCCCCACTTCTTATTACTTATTAACATTTCATATTCTCCCAATAAAAAGTTTAGTATCTTGTAAGTCCCCCACCTTTCTTATTTTATATCATTATTGGATTAAAACCTGTTGATTCCATTTTGTGTATCTTGTTTATTATATGTGGTTAAAGTATTTTCAATGTTGCCATGGTATTGCTTTTGCTTCGCTAAGTGGTAGTGGGGACTGGGACTTTAAGAGAAAAGTTTGCCACTGAGAAATCTTCATATAAAGTGAAGGGGGAAGTATCTATCTCAACACATACATAAATAATATGAAAACACCAAAACAATGAAAAGCAAGGCATTTTGACTCCCTCAAAATTTTACAACTCTTCCAAAACTGAATGAGAAGGTATTGATATTTTTTAATTATTGGACAAAGAATTCAAACGTTTAAGTTGAAGATGATTGGTGTTCTCAAACAGGATTCAAACAAACATTGAATAAAGCAAAATATGTCAATACAGGATTTTCATGAGAAATTTCTCAGAGATAGAGATGAGGAGAAGGAGGAGGAGGAGAAGGAGGAGGAGGAAGAGGAGGAGGAAGAGGAGGAGAAGGAAGAAAAGACTACTTAAACAGACATCTTGGGAATAAATGAAAAGATGAAGAAATTGCTCAACATCAATATACTAAATCAAGATAAAAGCATCAATTAAAGAAATGGACAGTGAATTATTTCATTTGAATAACAATAAAGAAAAATCATGACCATAGAATTTTCAACAACTCTGGAACACATAAAAAGACCATATTCAAAAATCCTTGGATTAGACAAAGAAGTAAAATAAAAACTGATGACAGAGAACCATGTTCAATGAGTCTAGGAAGATATAAGAACACCTTAATACCTAAGGGAAATATAACACCAAATGAACATGACTAGACAATAACCTGATCATATCAGGCTATAGTTAAAGTATCACAAGTACAGAGCTAAGAAAGAATATTGAAAACTGCAAGACAAAGATGTCTAGTTACAAACTAAGGTAAACATCAGATTTTGCAGCAGAAACTCCAGAAGTCAGGAAATAAGGAATGGGGGTATTTCAATATGTTAAGGTAAATAACTTCACTTACTTCCACCATTCTATTTATTACGGCCTGCAGCTCATTTGGACATTCAGCAAGTAGTGCTGTATCATCGGTGAAATGCAAGTTATTGATTCGCACACCACCTATCTGCATGCCTATGTCCTCATCCTCCAGGGCTGTTATTATTAATTCCAGGAATATATTAAAGAGTAGTGGTGAGAGGACTCATCCCTGCAACGCTCCTACAATGGTCTTAAACTGATTACTTAATTTGCCACAGACTTTGACTGATGCAAATGTATCTTTATGAGCATTTTCTAATATTCTTATGATTTTTCTCTGGGTACCCGTAGAACCACGTTGTTTCCTCCAGGTTCTATTGAACGTCTTCCTGAAGTCGATGTAGGAGACATATAAGTCTTTTCCAAATTCTTAGTATACTTCTACCAGTTGCCTCCAAGTGAAGATCTGATCAAGTGTGTTCCCGTTAGCTCTGAATCCATACTGGACCTCTGCTAGGATTTCCTCTGTTTTGCCCTTGATCCTTTGCGGGATAATGGAGGAGATCTTGCTGCCATGGCACAACAAACTAATCCCCTGTAATTTGAATAGCCCAGCTTGTCCTTCTTGTGTATGGGAATTGTGACTGAGTGCTTCCATTCCGTGGGTATCACTTCGTGTTCTCATATCTCTCTGAAGAGCTGAAAAGCGCCTTGGCTCCAGAGCCTGTTGTCATCACCTCCAGTTCCTTCACTGTGTTGCCATCCACTTCTGGGCCCTTCCTGCCTGCATTTCACTCCCCTGATAGCTTCCTCTGTCTTGCTCCTGTGAATATTTAATATTTCTTCATCATCTCTGGTGTTCAAGCGGCTGCCAAAGTGTTTCTCATTGTAGTCTATGAGATATAATGCATGGGAAGGGTGCACAAGGATATTAACATTGTAATAAAGAATCAGAACCTCAAGCAAACAGTCAAATCTCAGTTCAAAGGAGGAGACTATTTCAGATATCAAGAGGCAGATAGGGATATCAAGGGTTGAGTTCCAGTCACTAGAAAAAGATTTGGTCAGCAAGAGACATAACGACAACAACAAAATTACAAGTATATGAGATACTTGTCTTGAGCTGCCTTCTTTACAACTTTGAGACCTGGGCAATGAAATGCTCTTCAGAACAGTGGCTGAATGTGCTTGAGATGATATGTCTCAGCAGGATTCTAGGTGTCACACAAAGAGATAGGGTGCGCAACGATGACATTAAGAAACATCTCTATCTACGGATGGAAGTAAACTACAGGATACAGTGATGGGGTTTGAGGTACTTTGGTCATGTTACGAGAATGAATGACTGCAAATACCCAAAGATAGCCCTGCTTGGAGGAGTGCACAGGATAAGGAAAAGAGGAAAGCTCAAAAAACGAAGGATAGCATAAAGGAAGACTGTGCAATCTTGGGGATAACAATAATACAAACATCTAGGACTACCCAGGATAGGAACAACTGGAGAATCGCCATAAATGGGCTGCCCATGCATGTTTGAGCATTGCCGGGGCATAAATGATGAAATGATGAATGAAGGTAAATGACTGCTATATCTAGCAAAATAAGCTTTGAAAACCAAAGGAGGTATAAAGACTTTCCAAGATATAAGTACTGATTAAAGACATAACCACTAAGCCAACAACTGCTGAAAGATACATAAATAAATTATACAAATCAATGGGGGCAGAGAGATAGGCATAAACAATAGAGTCCAGCAAAAATTAATTTCATGAAATTAGTAGAACTAAAAAGAATTAGGAAAGAATCAAATATTTTCAGCTTTGCAAACCAGCTAAGCTCTTAGGTGAATTGGGGAAAAAGAAAAGAACAGAGAGTGCTTGAATCAACCAGCAAAAAGCACAAAAAGATAAAATTTAAAAAAAAAACATGAATTAGCACACAGTTCTCAATAACACTGCTAAATGTAAATTGTCTTTGCTCTCCAGTTAAAAGACACAAACTGGCTAGCTAGATTAAAATATAAAATCCAACCTTTTGCTGTCCACAGGAAACTACATATTGCTGTCAAAGAAACCGAGACTAAAAGTAGAACCTTGGGAAATAAATTCTAAGCAAACATTTTGACGATCTTTTTTGTCAAAAAAAAGTATTTGACAAAAATGCTTCTTTTTTTTTTTAAAACTATCTTCTCATTTTATTTTATTTATTTATTTATTTTGGTTTTTCGAGACAGGGTTTCTCTGTGTCTTTGGAGCCTGTCCTGGAACTAGCTCTGTAGACCAGGCTGGTCTCGAACTCACAGAGATCCGCCTGCCTCTGCCTCCCGAGTGCTGGGATTAAAGGCGTGTGCCACCACCGCCCGGCCAAAAATACTTCTATAATGGTTAATCTTTGTCAACTTTCGTGGATTTAGAATTACTAAGGAGAAACATTTATGGGCTTGTCTGTGAAAATGTTAATAGAATAGATAAACTGAGGAGAAAAGGCACACCTTGGATGTGCATGGCACCGTTCCATGGGCTGGTAGCTCAGACTAAATCAAAGGGTAAGAAGAAAGTCAGATGAGTGCTGACATTCTTTTGTCTCTGCTTTTTTGTCTACTCAAATATAAAGAAGTAGTCTCATGCTCTGATGCTGTAAACAAGACTTGTCCCTGCTACCATGTCTTCCCTACCATAATAGACAGTAGCCTCAAATAAATTCTTCCACTTTTAAGTTGCTTCTTACAAAGTCATTTGTCTCAGCAATGAGAAAACTAACATGACTTATGTGTCAGAAAGTATACTTAAAATAAGCTAAACAATGAGACAAAGTTACTATATACTAATATAAGAAACAATCTCCCAATAAGATATAACAGTTATAAACATATATTCACTGAATATTGATATATCCAATTTTAAAAACAAACACTATTGGACATAAAGAGATAATTTTGTCTATATACAATGATAGTATGGGATTTAAATTTCTCATTCTCATCAATAGCATATCAAGTCAAAACTGATGAGATACTTCAGAATTTAACAATAACATAATCATGGAAACCACACACATCTATATAATATTGTATCCAGCAGCTGTATGTTCTAGTTTGCATTTTGCTGCTATGATAAAACACGGACCAAAATTAATTTGTGGTAGGAAAAGGTTTATCTTATGCTGCCAGATAATGATCCGCTGTTGGGGAAACTTGTTCATAGCTCACACTCAATTAATTATTTAGCTAACTTTTTTATATAAGTCAGTCCCCATTGCCCAGGGATGGCACTACGCACAGTGGCCTGGGCCCACCTATATCCATCAACAATTAATAAAATGTTTCCACAAACATGCCCACAGGCTGGTATGATGGGTGCTGTTCCTCAGTTAAGGTTCCCTTTGCCCTGGTGACTCAAGTTTATCTCAAATTGACAAAAACTAAGCATCACACATGTTTTACCACCACATAAAACTTTTTCCAAAATAGATATTTTTCCCCATAAAACAAGTCTTAATAACTTAAAATAAAGTGCCATATATCGTTGGAGCAGTCTCTAGCTGTAATTGTGCGAAACGGGGAAGCTATGTACGTCCACAGTGCAATGATGGGGCATCCATCGGGTAGATGCTCCCATTCCAAAATGGAGAAATTGCCGGGCGGTGGTGGCACACGCTTTTAATCCCAGCACTCGGGAGGCAGAGGCAGGCGGATCTCTGGGAGTTCGAGGCCAGCCTGGTCTACAAGAGCTAGAGCCCGGACAGGCTACAGAGAAACCTTATCTCAAAAAAAAAAAAAAAGAGAGAGAGAGAAGAAATTGGAAAGATGAAAGCATGATGTATCCCCAACAAAGCCAAACCTAGCAAGTCAAATTCCATTAGAATTTAAAATTAAGAAACTATCCTCTTTGGATTGATATCCTGTCATCTTAGCTTAGTGAGATGGCAGTGTCATACCAATGAGACTGGGTGTTAGCAACAAGCCTTAGTTTGGGTTATTATTGCTATGATGAAACCCCGTGACCAAAAGAACTTGTGGAAGAAAGGATTTATTTGGCTTATGCTTCCACATCACAGTTCATCATCAAAGGAAGTCAGAGTAAGATTTCAAACAGGGCAGGAACCTCTGTACCAGGAGCTGAGACAGAGGCCATGGAAGGATGTTCCTTACTGGAATAGCACCTGTGGCTTGCTCATACTGTTTTCTTATGGAACCCAGACTCACCTGCCAAGGAGTGGTTCTACCCACAATGGTCTGGGTTTTCCCCCACATCAATTAGTAATTAAGAAAATGCTCTACAAAGAAAACCAGCCTACAAATCACAATTCCAGAGAACCTAGACAACAATGAGGACCCTAAGAGAGACATACATGAATCTAATGTACATGGGAAGTAGTGAAGACAAGATCTCCTAAGTAAATCAGGAGCATGGGGACCATGGGAGAAGATTGAAGGGGAGGGGAGAGGCAGGGAGGGGAGCAGAAAAACAAATGCATAACTCAATAAAATCAATAAAAAGGAAAATGCACTAAAGATTTTTATATAGACTGGTCTTACTGAAGCATTCTTCTAGCAAGGCTCCCTCCTCTCCAGTGACTTTAGCCTGTGTCTAATCAGCATAAAACTAGTCAGAACCCCAAACCTACATGATTCCTTACTCTATGCCACCTCCATGGATCTTTATAGTGACTCATCCCCCTGGTTCTTTGTGGGAACTAGTCTGGTCTGCTGACATAGAGGAGATGGTTCTAGTTTCTTTGACTCGTTAGTTAACAATCTTAAGTCCTGAGGCCACATGCTATGAGGTTGTGATAAGAGTAGAAGACCTGACGTTCTTTAAACGTCTTTATGTTTATTTTTTCCCTAAAATGAATATATGCACCAGACTAGTTCTGTTGTAAACTCTTGTATAATCCCAGAAGTCTGGAAGTCTCCTTTTATGGTATGATTCCTTTAGACTTCAAAGCATTTCTGCTGGTATAATTCCATGTACATACTTGGCTCCAGCTGAGATGGTTGATTTCATGGATAATCTCTAGACATATGTAATCTTTGGCTAGAACCATCGTATTCTTTCCTGAACATACTTTCTCAACTCTTACGATATAGATAACACCAAAGTTATGATTTCTTTTAACCAAATAGTTCCTTCAATTTTCTGTCTCCTCAGATTTTACCGTAAACAGAAGAGGAAAACATTCAAAACTTTACAGAGATATAGCCATTCCTAGAGTTCCAAGGTTATGTTATAAGACACAATTTAGTCAAAAATTTGCACACACACATACACACACAGAGGGAGAGAGAGAGATTCCTTGACATGAAAAAGATCATACAAAATAAATACTAAAGTAACTCAACAAATGAAGCATACACTTGCCTCTAGTTATCTTCTAGTGCAATTAAATCCTGAGTGAGAAAAGTTAAATCATGAATTTTTCTTCTGCTTCTCAGATCCCACAGAATAATCTCTGCCTTAGGTAAGGTGTGTTGGAAGATTGGTGCACTGATTACTCTTCCCCACATTCAAGAATAGATGGGTTTTCATCAGATATAGAATAGAAATAAAGAAAATTTTCAAATATTTTCATAGAACTAAAAATCACAATATCTGGAATTTAAAGGCAGGGGATGGTTCACTAGAAGAGGAAAGAATATAAGGAACTGAATACAGATCATTAAACAGAAAGAAAAACAAAATAATAAAGAGAACAAAGAAAAAGAGAGAGGGCTTAAAGACAATGTAAGAAATCATTAGTTGCACCAAGAGATGTGAAATGAAATTTCAGATGTTAGAAGGGCAATTGTAGTAGAAGAGTATAGCCTTCTTTGGGTGGATATGGCACCATACATATAATCTTAACATTCAGGATGCCAAGATAAGAGGGCTGTAAGTTCGAGGCCAGCCTATGTTTCTTGGTTGTCAGAGTGATTTGGGTATTGTAATGTTTGTGTTCAAGTTAACTTTTATTCAACAATGGCCCTAAAATGCAAGAATGCTGATGCTGGCGTTTGAAATATGCCAAAGAGATGCTGTAAAAAGAGCTGAAAATAAGATGAAGTGAAATGTACATTCAAACATATGTTTATATGAAAACTAGCTTAGAAAACTCACCCCATGTAAAAGAAAACAGTGGTAGAGAGATAAGAGTATCAAAAAAGTTTGGTACACATAGAAAACAAGAGGGGAATGGCAGGTTTAAAACCAACCACATAGCTGCTAACGTTAAATGCAAATGGGTAGTGAGCAATTTAAAGAAAAAAGTCATGCTAGCAAAAATGATCCAACTATTTGCTGTGTATAAGTAATTGTATTCAAAAAGAAAAAAACTGTTGGAAGTTAAGGAATTGAAAATGATCCTATAGAACTAGCAACCAATTAAATATGTGGCTATAATATCACACAGCATAGACTTGAAACCATGCTGCTAGGGGTAAAGATGGTATTTTTCATAGAAATGTAAAACAGAAAGCTTTTTTATGAACTCTAGCAAACTTTCTAAAAGAAATTGAGTTCTTCAGAAGATCTTTCTAAAAATAGAATGTGGGAAACTCTTTGTTGTTAGGTGTGACACCAAAATTTTACTATGATACTCAGGTCAGACCAGATTTCACAAGAGCCATCCATGCCAAACCTATTACATTTATAGTACAAAAATCTATATACAGCATGTCAAGCTGGGCAGTGGTGGCATGTGCCTTTAACCCCAGCTCTGGAAAGGCAGAGACAGGTAGATCTCTGTGAGTTCAAGGCCACTATGATCTACAGAGTGACTTCCATGACAGGCTCCAAAGCTCCAGAGAAACCCTGTCTCGAAAATTTAAAAAAAAACATGTAAAAATGATCAACTAAATGAACTGGATAACATGCAGTAATATATGGGTGATTTAGTATCTGAAAATAAATGAGTCTAACCCAACATTAGGAAAAGAAACAAGTTTACATTATGATCTACCTCAACCTGCATTTAAAAAGGCATTTGGAAAAATTCAAAACTTTCATGAAAGAAAATATCAAAATCAACTGAAAGAAAACTCTCTTACCTGATTAAAAAAACTACAAAATTAACAAATTGGCTAACCTTATAGTGAGTAGTGAGACACTGCAGGATTTTCATCTAAAATCCGAAGCAAGACAAAGTGGTCTCTTTTATCTGCCCAACAAATCAAACATAAATAGTCAAGCCTGTGGTGGAGACTAGAAAAGTATTCAGGAAATGAAAATAAACTGCATCTAAATAAGACCTGAAGAGAAGTATAACAGAAGACATGATCTCACACAGAGAAAACCTTAAGAATGCCAATAAAAACTGTAGAACTGATAAATTAGTTTCATGAGGTTACAATATACAAGATTCCTATACAAAATTCAGTTGGAGAGATGGTTTCTGGGAAGATGCAGGATTAGGAAGCAAACTAAAAATTATTAAATGTTAGATATCTACTTCTCTAGCTAGATAACAACAGCACCAATAGACTCTTACTCATGTATTTATTTTAGGATTCTTGTCTAATTGAAGACTGGCGTAGTATCTACTTCAATGGCAAATTGTAGTGATATTTCCTTTGTATTTTAATAAATAAATCTTGCCTGAAGATCAGAGAGTAAAACGGTTGTGTTGATCAGCTTTAATCCCAGTAGCCCTGCTAGTTTGCCATAGAAACCAGGCGGTACTGGTGCACTTTTAATCCCAGCACTAGAGAGGAAGATAAAATGGGAAGATACAGATTTTGAATTCAGTCTCATTCTGGGGATTCCTGGAAGCAGAATCACCATTTTTTTTTGACTGAGGTAACGGTAAGAGCCAGTGGCTGGCCACTTTGCTTTTTTGGTCTTCAGGTTGAACCCCAATATCTCTCTCTTGGTTATCATGCTACAGTGAATTATGGTAGATTTGGATCAGTTTAATCTTTTTGTTGTTGTTTTGGGGACATTTATAGGGTTTTGTTTTTGTTTGGTTTGGTTTTGAGTTTTTCAGACAGGGTTTCTCTGCGTGGGTCTGGCTATAGTGGAACTCACTCTGCATAGATCAGGCTGGCTTCAAACTCAGAGATCCACTTGCCTCTACCTCCCAAGTGCTGAAATTAAAGGCATGTACCACCACCACCCTGCCCGTTTAATCTTTTAATACATTAGTACATTGGCAGCTACCTAACCTTTACTTTTTAGACCCATGGCAGAAAACTGTTAACAAGATCTGAGAGCAAATAGCACACGCTTTGTTGGCATGAGCAGAAGAAAAGGAGCCTGTCCTTCAAATAACAAGGATTTCTGTTCTGACTACTGCTACTACTTGATGGAGGAAGGTCATTGGTTGATTTAATAAAGAAGCTGCTTGACCTGATAGGTTAGAACGTAAGTGGGAGGAGCAGAATGCTGGGCGGAAGAGGAAGTGAGGTGAGAGACTCGACAGCTCTCCTCGAGGGGGCAGGGGCAGACGCCTCAGAGAGACATGATGCTCCACTCCTGCGGGCAGAGGCGAGAGCTCTGCTCTCTGAGGCACACGCGATGAAGCTCCGACCCAGGACGTAGGCTAGAATCTTCCCGGTAAGCGCACCTTGGAGTGCGACACATATGATTGGAAATGGGTTAGTCCAGGTGCGAGAGTTAGCCGAGAAAAGGGCTAGAGCTAAAGAGTCAAGCAGTGATTGAAAGAATGCGGTTTGTGTGTTGTTATTTCCGGGCATAAGCTAGCCGTGCGGGCAGCGGGGTGCTGGGAAGGCAGCCCCGCCGCTCATATTACTACAACTACTGATCACAGAAATGCAGAAAAAGGATGGGAAGTGCCTTTATATTTTCCCTATCCCTAGAGTTATGTTGCTTTTCATATGGCTAAAATGGTTTATAAAGAATTTAATGGGCAGGTGCCTCATTTTCTCACTCATGGTTCCTTTTCTACATTTTCAGAGAACAGACTTAGAGACTTTGTCATTGCCATGTATAGGGGAAATCAGACAGTCATTGTGCATGCTAAGAGACCGATGAGGCTCAGCAAAGAAAGGATGGTTAGAGGCAGAGTTTGGCCTAGAATGTTGCTAAAGGTTCATCTAGCATCGCAGTATTCCTGTTAGGTTGTGGTGGAACCTTTGGAGTTGGCGCCTAATGTAAGTAACTTAGGTCAATGAAGGCATTCCACTGAAGCGAAATGGGACCCATGTCCCCTTCCTGTTCCATTCATCCTGTTTCCCAGCTGCCATGACTAGGTCCACTCATGCATTCTATGATACACTGTGCCACCCAAGGCCCAGACCAGCAGGACTAAGTGACCCTGGCATAAAATCACTAAAACCATGAGCCCAGATGGAATTATTTGTGGTAGCCCACGTGTGACTCCGTTTCCATCGGGAGTCAATTCTGACTTATAAGGTATAAGGGAGGTAGAGGCAAGTGGATCTCTGAGTTTGAGCTTGCCTGCTCTACCTGCAGCCTTGAAAGCATACATTCTAGGCAGATTAGCACTAGAGAAGAGTTTTCTTACATCCGCCAGTATAAATTTATGGTGCTATTGTTGATTGGGACCCATCTTATAATATGCATTATGGCTTGGGTGACAGGAAAGCCCTGTATTTTATGTCATTTAGTCCTATGGTCTTTTCTCTCCTGTGTATCAGGAAGTCTTCCTAAGAAGTAGTGTGGGCCCAGGAACCCTATTAATGTGATCATCTGTCCTCTATGACACTCTTCTGTCCTGACGCTGTGCCTTGATTTAGAACTAGAAGCAGCTAGAGTAATTATCCAAGTGACTTTGTACTGAAACCCTGATATTGTGAATCAAAACAAATCTTCCTTTTTTAAGCTGTATTTTTCAAGTAGTTTGTCACAGTAATGGAAGGCTGAATAACACAGCAAGGGTCTAGCTTTATTTTTCTGCACTTATATATCTATTTGGTTTACTTAGCTTTTCATACTGACTTGAGTAGGCACTTGTGTCCAAAGTCATTTAAATATAGGTGTAAAGACTTCACTTGATAAAATGATATTTCTCTGTAGTTTTATTTGCATTTGCCAGATAACTAAAGCTATTGAGTATTTTTTCATGTATATATTGGTCAATTGTGTGTCTTCTTTTGGGAACTTTTTATTATTGATAGAATTTTAAGCATCATATTGAATGAGTGTGACATAAGTAGATATATTTGGTTTTTAATTGCAAGTATTTTTTCATATTACATATTCTGATCAGTTTCACCTCATTAATCTCCTCCCAAATTCTTCCAACCTTCCCTCCCATATAACTCCAGCCCTTGCCTTCTTTCTCTTTCTCTTTAAAAACAAACAAGCAAAAGCAAGAAAAACAAAACAAGCAAAACTGAAAAAACAAAGAAAAATCATGAGAAACATGCACACACAACCACAACCCCCCCACACACATAATCCTAAACCATATATACAAGCAAAGGACCAATAAGGTTTTTTAAAATGTCCAAACAAATAAGAGACAAAGAATCTACAAAAATGTCATTGAATTCATTTTGTCTTGGCATCTATTTCTGGATATAGAGTTTATCCTTAAGTGTGGTTTATATACCCAGTGAAACTCCTTTGCATGCTTCCTTTGAAAGCTATTGTCAGTCGGATGGAGCCTCTTGGTTAGAGATGGGAGCTCCTGTCCTCTTTCTCTATTGGTGCTGGAAGCCCATTTGGCTTGGACCTGTACAGGCTCTGCAGTTGCAGCCACCGACTCTGTGAATTCATATGTGTGTCAGTATTGTTGTGTCCCGAAAGACACTCTATCTTCCTGTCATCCACCACTTTTGGCTTTTACAGTCTTTCTGCCCCCTCGTCTGCATAGCTCTCTGAGCCCTGAGGGGAGGGATTTGTTCTAGTACATGTGCTCTTAGCGTCCTGCTCAGAAAGTCTTTTCCTGTGCCAATGTGTTCAAGAGTATTTCCCATATTTTCTGTTACCATATTCAGGAGTTCTGACCTTACGTTGAGATCCTTGTTACATTTAGAATTGGGTTTTTGTACAGAGTGGTAAGTATAGATCTGCTGTGTTCTTCTATGTGAAGCCACCCACTTTGACCAACAACACTGTTGCTTTTTTTTTCCAGTATGTATTTCTGGCTTATTCATAAAATATTAGGTGTCCGTATGTGTGTGAATTTATGTCTGGGACTTCAATGTAGTTTCATTGACAAGTATGTCTTTTTTAAGCCAATACCATGCTGTTCTCATTTTATAGCTTTATAGTACAACTTTTAACATTAAGGATGGTGATTTTAAAGAAAGTGCTTTAAATATTTTCCTCATCCAATATAATTTGTCATATATACCATTGGTTATGTTAGGTATGATCTTTCCTTTCTTAGTTTATTTGAAGTTCTTAATATGAATGAAAATTTAATTTTGTCAAAGATATTTTCTGTAACTATTGGCATGATTATGTGATTTATCCTTCATCATACGTATTATTGCATTTTTTATTGGTCAGACTATCTTTGCATTCCTTGAATGCAAACAACTTGATCATAGTATATGATATGTCTAAAGTGGCATGGAAGTAGTAATTTATTGAGGATCTTAGACTTGCATTAATTAAGTGTATTGAACTTGGGCTTCTTGTTTTTGTTATGTTTTTATCTGATTTTGTTATCCAGGTACTACTGGCTCTTTTTAATGAATTTAGAGATACTGTTTTTATTTCTAGTTTAGAGAATGGTTTGACAAGTATTGATGTCCTTTAAAAGGTATAATAAAATCTATATTGGGTGTTTCTTTGTTGAAATACTATTTTTCATTAAACCTCATTGCTCATGATTAATCTGTTTAAGTTTTGTATAGTCTATTAGGTTTTTTGATAAGTCATATATATTAAAGAATTTGTCAATTTCTTCTAGACTTTCAAGTTTATAATGGATACTTTCTTGAATTATTTTCTAGGTATCATTTTAATTTCTGCATGTTATCTGCCATATCTTTTTGTTATCTTTATTTTTTTTGTTAGTTTGCATTGAAGATTTAAAAATGTGCACATTTAAAGAATTACCTCTAGTTTACTTATTTATTTGTATCATTATCCTATCTCTATTTTTTTTTTTTTTGGTTTTTCGTGACAGGGTTTCTCTGTAGCTTTGGTGCCTGTCCCGGAACTAGCTCTTGTAGACCAGGCTGGCCTCGAACTCCCAGAGATCCGCCTGCCTCTGCCTCCCGAGTGCTGGGATTAAAGGCATGCGCCACCACCGCCCGGCCTCCTATCTCTATTTCTTATGTTTCTGCCTGTTTTCACTTCTTTTTTCAGATTTAGAGTTTCTTTTGTTTTCTATTTTACAAGACATTGCTATTCATCATTAACTTATTTGGTGTGTCTAGATGTATCAATGTTTTCCAGTAACCAAATTTAGTATTTCTTTTTTAAGTTATTTATTTTATTTTTTGAGATTATAGTATGGTTACGTATTTCTCCCTTCTCTCTCCTTTTGAAACCTCCCTTTTATGCATCCCTTTCTCTTTCAAATTCATAGCCTCTTTTTTCTTTAATTGTTGTTACATACTTATTTTTATGTACATATATGTTCTTAAATAGATAAATATACACTGTACAGTCAGTATAATGTTACGTGTGTGTGTGTGCGTGTGTTTCAGTGTTGACCAATTGATATGGAATAAAACACGGTGTGCTCTTCCCTCAGGAAGACTGCTTTTCCCATTCTCAGCATTCATTAGTTGCCTAGAGGTTTTGTGTTGGGCGAGGTCTCCAAGGATTTTTACCTTCAACTTTAGCATGCCTATCACTGTTCCTTTTCCACTTATGTTAGGCAGTGTCATTGGTGATACTTTATGGGTGTACTTTCCAACATTCCTGGAAGACACAGTCTCACAGCAAATTTCCTGACCCCTCTCTGTCCCATCTTCTGCAGTGTTCGCTGAGTCTTATGAAAGTATTTTGTAGATATATCCACTGAGGCTACTAGGCTCTACAACTCTGCATATTGATTGGTTGTGGTTCTCTGTAGTTCTTTCCATCTGTTGCAAAGAGGAGTTTCCTTAATGAGGGATGCAGACTGCAATTATCTGTGGGTATAACAACAAATGTTTTTAGATTATGGTTATAGATTATACTAGTTTTAGTTAAGTGGTGGTTGTAGGTTCTTTTCCAAGATCCATGACTTTACTAGCCTGAAAGTTGTCTTGGTTTCCAGCACCAGGCATGATTTAGCTCTTCCTGAGTGCTCTTTAAATCCAATTAGAGAGCAGTTGCCACCAGAGTAGTATGTGTTCCACTATTGAACCCTTAAGTTTATGGACAGTGCTGTGGTTATAGCTGGGTGAGTCCATTGGTTGCTTCCCTCCTTTAATAACTTGCATTGTTTTTTTGATGCCATGAAAGCTAATCCCCAAGGAAGAAGTTTCAGGTCAGTTCTAGTTTAGGGGCCTCTGGGCTGTGTGTCTGTAGTGCATGGTATCTCCCGCAATAAACACTTATTTTCAAGCCCTTTGGGCTATCCAAGGACAATAGTAATAAACTATAATATTTTGGGAGCCTCTTAGACAACCCTTATCAACAACTCAAATAAGATTTCTCATTCCTGGTGTCCCAACACCATATTATTTACCAATAAAAGCAACATATATGCATAAGGACTTCCTACACTACCAGATGAGAAAATTTTATTCAAACTATATGGATGTATTTATGCACAGACATTTGTGTATTATATGTTTTTATCTTTATTTCATAGGTGGTTAACAATACCCCGTATTGTTAGATGATACCTGGCTTTTGGAGGGAATATTGTCAACTCAGGTTGTTGTAAGGAGGCTGCTTGTTTGTTTCTGGGTTCTCAGCCCCAAAACAATCACAAGAAACCATATTATTTGCAATACTATTTAGCCAATAGCCTAAGTGTATTTCTGGCTAACTCATATCTAAAATTAACCCATCTCCATTAATCTGTGTATCGCCACGAGACTGCATCTTACTGGGTAAAGTTCCAGCATCTGTGTCCAGCGGAGCTACATGGCATCTCCCTGGCTCACCTTCTTTCTTCCAGTATTCAGTTTAGCTTTCCCCACCTAGCTCTGTTCGGATGTAAGTTGATTCCCAATATTCTGAGAAACCACCATACTGATTTCCTGAGTGGTTGTACAAGTTTGCATTCCCACCCGTGATGGAAGAATGTTCCCCTTAATCCACATCCTCTCAAGCATAAGCTATTATTGGTCTTTTTGATCTTAGCTATTCTGACAGGTGTAAGATTGGTATCTCAGGGTTGTTTTGATTTGCATTTACCTGATGGCTAAGGATGATGAAAATTTCCTTAAGTGCCTTTCAGCCATTTGAGATTCTTCTGTTGAGAATTTTCTGTTTAGAAATATACCCCATTTTAAATTGGATTATTTGGTATTTTGATGTCTAATTTCTTGAGTTCTTTATATATTTTTGAGTTCAGTCCTCTGATATGGGGTTGATGAAGATCTTTTCCCAGTTAGTAGGCTGCCTTTTTGTCTCACTGACTGTTTTCTTTGCTTTACAGGAGCTTCTCAGTTTCATGAGGTCCCATTTATTTATTGTTGCTCTCAGGTCTGTGCTACTGGTGTTATATTTAGGAATGGTTCTTCTGTGCCCTAACATTGAAGGCTACTTCCCACTTTCTCTTCTATCAGGTTGAGTGTGGACAGATTTATATTGAGGTCTTTAATCCATTTGGACTTGAGTTTTGTCCATGGGGATAGATATGGATCAATTAATTCTTGTACATACTGACAACCAGTTATGCCAGCACCATTTGTTGAAGATGCTTTCTTTTTACCATTGTATAATTTTAGATTCTTTGCAAAAAATACCGAAATATGGGCCTACAGTGTTCATATGTGTGTGGATTAATATCCTTCTCTTTAGTTCGGTTCCATTGGTCAACCTGTCTGTTATTACAATACCAGACTGTTTTCACTACTATAGTTCTATAAGAGAACTTGCTGTCAAGGGATATGATGCCTCTGGAAGTTCCTTTATTGTACAGGATTGTTTTGGCTATCATGGATTTTTTTGTGTTTTTGTATGGAGCTGATTATTGTTTTTTTAATGTGTGTGAATAATTGTGTTGGGATTTTGATGGGGATTGTAGTGAATCTAGAAAGTACTATTGGTAGGATTGCCATTTTTGTTATGTTGATCCTACCTACCTAAGAACATGGGAGATCTTTACATTTTCTGGTATCTTTTTCAATTTCTTTCTTCAAAGGCTTAAAGTTTTTGGCAAACAGGTCTTTCACTTGTTTGGTTAGTATTACCCCAAAATATTCTTATTTCTTTTTCAGCTTCTTTATCATTTTATATAGGAGAGATACTCTTCTTCTTCTTCTTCTTCTTCTTCTTCTTCTTCTTCTTCTTCTTCTTCTTCTTCTTCTTCTTCTTCTCCTTCTCCTTCT
>NC_022022.1:11961503-11973318 GCF_000317375.1 Microtus ochrogaster
TTTTGAGATTATCTTGTATCCTGCCATATTACTGACGGTATTTATCAGCTATAAAAGTTCCCTGGTAGAGTTTTTGGGGTCACTTATGTATACTGTTATATTATCTACAAATAGCAAAAGTTTGACTTCTCCCTTTCCAATTTGTAGCCCTCTGATCCTCTTTCATTGTCTTATTGCTCTAGCTAGAATAAGAACTACATTAAATAGATATTTAGAGAGTGGACAGCCCTTTGTCTTGTTCATGATTTTAGTGGAATTTCTTTGAGTTTCTCACCATTTAATTTGATGTTGGCTGTCAGCTTGCTGTATATTGCTTTTTATTATGTTTAGGTGTGTTCCTTGTATCCCCGATCTCTTCAAGACCTTTATCATGAAGGGGTGTTGGATTTTGTCAAATGCTTTTTCAGCATCTAATGAAATGATCATATGGTTCTTCCCTTTTAGTTTATTTATATGTTGGATTAATGAAGATCGTGTCAAATGGGGGAACATGAGTCAAATAATCTCAAGATAACACCAAATAGGGTATTCTAAGGATTTTCTTAATTATTAAAGGGGAACTCACAGATCACAGCAAGGAAATAGGAATGAGGTCTGACATCCAGGTGTGGTTCTCGAGGAGAAGAGAGTGAACTAACTAGGTAGGACCCTAAGTCATGCTCCAACCTGGTCCAGCCCCTTAAAAGCCATTGGCTGAAGGAGGTTCCCCATCACATCCCTCTTTTGTGTAAATAAGAGACTTCCAAATCAAAAACAAAACTATATACACCAAGAACAGTTATCAAATATAAAAATAAGAATTACAATCAGCATAAAAATATTAAGCAAGGAACGTATGTTAAATGTTTCAATAACCATTGTATTCTAAGGAGTCTAAGTTTTCTTTAGAAATGGCTTGGCTAGATCATAAGAGGAAGATAACTATGACTATCTAATCTTTAGCCCCACTGAAGGCCTGAGAAGGGAGATAATATTACTTGAGTAGGCGGGAAGAGCAATCAAGCAGCTTCCAAAATGTGCAGTAGATGACAGAGACAACTGCCTACCTGAGATTTGCAACCTTTGACTAAGGCCCAGAGTAACTGACAGACCATTTTCAAAGGCAAGAAAAAATTTTTAAAACCATATTACCCTGTCTTGGCAAGGTTTAGCAGTCTTTTTTGGCGGGGGGGGGGGGGGGAGTATCCTGCTTGTCGTCTGGATACCATGCACTTTGTCAGTGGTCATGGCATGGGCAGTTTCTTGCCCAAAGGCCAGTTGTGCCAAGAAGAAAACAAGCTTTAAGTAGAATGTCTTCAGTACCCAACATTCTCTTGGGAATAGACTGGTGCTGCCAGGTACAATTGTGTCTCACATCAATGGAACCCTAAGTTATTTAAATTCCATATTCTACAGTTCTTTGAAGTGATTGAAGATTGCCTATCTATATAATCTCTATGTATCTAAAGAACATGAATAGTCTAATTATAAATATAACATGAATGATTATTAACCTATAATGCTTAATACCTATATAACTTAAAGACTAAGACTTTATATTAGAATATTAAACAATCTTTAAACAACTGCAGCAATTGAGGACAATAACCTCAAAATACAAACAACATACAAGTATCTTTTTTATAGCTTTTTTTAAGATTTATTTATTTATTATGTATACAATATTCCTTCCATGTATGCCTACATACCAGAAGAGGGCACCAGATCTCATTACAGATGGTTGTGAGCCACCATGTGGTTGCTGGGAATTGAACTCAGGATCTCTGGAAGAGCAGTCAGTGCTCTTAACCTCTGAGCCATCTCTATATATCCTAAAATTGTATCAATATACAAAAAATGTCTTAACAGAGGTAGAAACATGCATGCATACAATCTGACAAAAACTTTCCATAGGTATACAAATAATGTAAAGAGAAATGGGGGCATATTCATTATAAAAAATATAATTTGAACTTGTATCAATAAACAAGAATCTATACCAATGTAAATTGCCCATAAATAATAGCTCACAAGTATTTATTCTCTTATTCACTATTATTATTATCAGTGTGAGTAAGCTCACACTAACTACCTATTATCCCATTCAATTTTCTCTATTATTTTCTTTTTTTTTGAAGGAGATCTCTGGGCTTACATAATTTCCACCTCAACCCCCAACCTTATACAAGTAATGAGCAACCCCTAAGTGATGTCCTTAACCCTGATGACAAACTTTGTTGGGAGCAAAGACGTCATTTTTAAAAATTGCTTTCAGCTGCCATGGGAGCGATGTTCTTTCTAAGGTGCCCGGTTAAAGTAAAATGATTGTTAAGTTTCAAGATTACTGTCTTGTAGAATTGCAAATGGTCTCTGAGTAGTTGATAGGGTTGTTTTTTTTTTTTTTTTGAAGTTTTTATTTGGAGTTCTGGCCAGAACATTTTAAGAAGATGCGCCATTTTAGCTAACCAAATTGGAACCATCTCAATCAGCTGGTACCCAAAACCAGTCTTATAGTAATGCTTTCAGCATCATAATGTCATATCAATCAGGTGGAATCATTGTTAATGGGGCCTCATTTTCTTCCTGGAAACTTCAAAGATTACTGCAGGAAAATCTACTGTTCACTGTGGAAGACTTGAACATTATTAATATAGATATATTTAACAAAAGATATGATAGCTCCAAATAGAGTATTCTAAGGCTTTTCTTTATTAGAAGGGAACTCATGGATCACAGTGAGGAAAAAGGAATGAGATCTGACATCCAGGTGTGGCTCGTGAGGAGAAGAGAGCGAACTGAGCAGAACTGAGGCTTTTTGATACCCTAAGTCATGCCCCAACCTAGTCCAGCTTCTTAAAGGCCATTGGCTGAAGGAGGCTTCCCATTACAGATTACACTGATAGGTTTTTATATGTTGAACCATCCTTGCATCTCTGAGATGAAGCCAACCTGATTATTGTGGATGATTTTTTAATGTGTTCTTAGATTTGGCTTGCTAGTATTTTATTGAGTATTTTTGCATCAATGTTCATGAGGGAGATTAGTCTGTAATTCTCCTTCTTAGTTGAGTCTTTGTTTGATTTTGATATCGGGGAAACTGTAGCCCCATAAAAAGAGTTTGACAATATTCCTTTTGTTTCTATTATGTGAAACAACTTGAAAAGTGTAGGTATCAGTTCTGTTTTGAAGTTCTGATAGAATTCTGCACTGAAACCGTCCAACCCTGCACCTTTTCTGGTTGGGAGGCTTTTGATGACATCTTCTATTTCTTTAGGGGTTATAGGTCTATTTATATTGTCCACCTGGTCTTGATTTAATTTGGTATATGGTACCGTTCCAGAAAAATGTCTATTTCTTTAAAGTTTTCTAATTTTGTGGAGTACAGGACATTGTAGCATGACATAATGATTCTCTGGATTTCCTCCTTGTTTGCTGTTATGACACCCTATTCATTTCTGATTTTGTTAACTTGGATGTTCTCCCTATGCTTTTTGATTAGCTTAGGTAAGAGTTTGTCTATCTTGTTGATTTTCTCAAAACACTAAGTCTTTGTTTCATTGATTCTCTGATTTGTTTTCTTTGTTTCTATTTTATTCATTTCAGTTCTCAATTAGATTATTTATTGTCATCTGCTACTCCTGGATGAGTCTGATTCTTTTTGTTCTAGAGCTTTCAGGTGTGCTGTTAAGTTGCTAGAGTGAAACTTTCTACTTTCTTTATGTAGGCATTTAGTGCTGTGAACTTTCCTCTTAGCACTGCTTTCATTGTGTCCCATAAGTTTGGGTATGTTGTGCCTTCATTTTTGTTGAATTGGTAGGAAGTCTTTCATTTCTTTCTGTATTTCTTCCTTGACCTAGGGGTGATTGAGTTGAGCATTGTTTAATTTCCATGAGTTTGTAGTTTGTTTCTGCATGAGTTAGTGTTGTCATTGAATTCTAACTTTAAACCATGGTGATCTGATAAGATATAGGGGATTACGCCAATTGTTTTTGTATCTGTTGAGTTTTGCTTTGTTTTCAAGTATGTGGTCAATTTTAAAGAAGGTTCCATGAGTTGCTGTGTAAAAGGTATATTCTTTTGTTTTTGGGGGGGAATATTCTATAGATATCTGTTAAGTCCATTTGAGTTATGTTATCTGTTAATTGTCTCATTTCTCTTTTAAGTTTCTGTAGGATTGGCCTGATCATTGTGGAGATTTGGGGTGTTAAAGTCTCCTACTATTAGTCTGTGGGGTTTGATGATGGTTTAAACTTTAGTAATGTTTCTTTTACATATGTAGGTACTCTTGTATTTGGGGCTTAGATGCTCAGGATTGAGGCTTCCTCTTGATGGATTTTTCCTGTGATGAGTTTGAAGTGTCCTTCTCCATCTCTTCTGATTAATTTTAGTTTGAAAGCAATTTTGTTAGATATTAGGATAGCCACACCCACTTGTTTCTTAACCCTTTTCCCAACCCTTTACTCTGAGATAATGTCTGTCTTTGAGGTTGAGGTGTGTTTATTGTATACAGTAGAAGGATGAATCCTGCTTTGATATCCATTCTCTTATTCTGTATCTTTTTATAGGTGAGTTGAGTCCATTGAAATTAAGAGATATTAATGACCAGTGATAATTAATTTTTGTTATTTTTGGTGGTAGTGTTTGTGTGCCCCTTCTTTGGGGCTCACTGGTGTTAGGTAATCTGTTGCTGGTATTTTTGTGGGTGTAGTTAGCTTCCTTGGGTCAGAGTTTTTCTTTTAGTACTGGATTTGTGGATGGGCATTGTTTAAATCTGGTTTTATCATAAAATGTCTTATTTTCTCCATCAATGATGATTGAAAGCTTTGCTGGGTATAGTAGTCTGGGCTTGCATCTGTGGTCTCCTAGTATCTTCTGGCTTTCATGATTTCCACTGAGAAGTCTGTTGTAATTCTGATAGGTCTGCCCTTATATGTTACTTGACGTTTTTCCTTTGCAGCTCTTAATATTCTTTCTTCATTCTGTGTGTTTTGTATTTTGTTTATTATATGGCAAGGGGACTTTTTGGGGGGGTCTAATCTATTTGGTGTTGTATAATCTCTTGTACCTTCATAGTGATATCCTTCTTTAGGTTGGGAAAGTTTTCTGCTATGATTTTGTTAAATATATTTTCTGCGCCTTTAAACTGGAGTTCTTTTATGTCTTCTATCCCTATTATTCTAAGGCTTGGTCTTTTAATGTTATCCCAGATTTCCTGTATGTTTTGTGTTTAGAAACAAAAGAAAACTTTGACGGATGACTCTATTTTCTGTACAGTATCGTCAGCACCTGAGATTCTCTCTCCCATCACTTTTATTCTGTTGATTATGCTTATATCTGTAGTTTCTGTTCATTTATCCAGATTTTCCATATCCAGAATTCCCTCAGTTTGTGTTTTCTTTATTGCTTCTATTTCAGTTTTCAAGTCTTGAACTGTTTGAACTATTTGTTTCACCTCTTTGATTGTTTTTTTCTTGGCTTTCTTTAAGAAATTCATTCATTTCTTCCAATTTTTTGTTTGTCTTTTCCTCCATTTCTTTAAAAGAATTTTTCATTTCCTCCTTAAAGGTGTCCATCATCCTCATAAAGTTACATTTAAAATTGTTTTATTCTGCTTCTTCTGTATTAGGATAATCAAGTCTTCCTGATGCATGACCTCTGGGTTCTGGTGTTATCAAGTTGCTTTTTAGGTTGTTGAGTGAATTCTTGCATTGGTGCCTATACTTCTCTTCCTCCTGTTCATGCTGGCAGTGTCTTTGCCTCTTGTTCCAATCCTTGCAATTGCTGTCTTTGTCTTTGGGATCTGTTTTTGGTCTGCTCTGTACTTTTGCTGCCTGTGTCTCAGGGAGCCATTGAGGTCTCTCTTGTCCCACTCTCTTGTTCCTTGGTCTGCTTTCTTGGCTTGCTCTCTTTTTTGCTCTATTGGTCTGCTCTGTACAGTCACAGTCTGTGCTCCAGAGTTACTCTGAAGTCACGGGGTGGGGGGAGAGTTAGGAGGGTTTGGGGGCAGAGTGGGACTTGTAGCTTACAGGGTCTGATCTATTGGATGTGGGTGTTAGAGCAGCCTACCTGCAGGAAGCTTGCCTGCTGGCTGACTAGAGAAGCTAAGAAAGGCTTCCTCTTTCCTAGAATTCTCCTGTTCTCATCGCCCCGCCTCTAATTTCCTGTCTGGTTGATCTGCCTATACTTCAGCATTTATTTAAAACATGATTAACAGAATACAGACAGTTCTCCTGCACCACAACTTGCTCAGAATTCTCCTGTTCTCATTGTCCCACCTCTACTTCCTGCCTGGTTGCCCTGCCTGTACTTCCTGTCTGGCTACTGACCAATCAGCATTTTATTAAACAAGTGCAAGAAACAAATCTTGGGGCTGATCTATTGGGAGCTCATCAAGGCCAGCTGGACTATGACTGAAAAAGCATGGGATAAAACCGGACTCTCTGAACATGGCGAACAATGAGGGATGATGAGAAGCCAAGGACAATGGCACGGGGTTTTGATCCTACGTAATGTGCTGGCTTTGTGGGAGCCTAGCCAGTTTGGATGTTCACCTTCCTAGACATGGACGGAGGGGGGAAGACCTTGGACTTTCCACAGGGCAGGGAACCCTGACTGCTCTTTGGACTGGAGAGGGAGGGGGAGAGGGATGGGGGGAGGGGGAGGGAAATGGGAGGCTGGGAGGAGGGGGAAACTTTTTTTTTCCTTTTCTCAATTAAAAAAAAAAGAAACAAATCTTTACAGGGTAAAACCATTGTCCCACAGCACTTCCTCCCCACTTTTTTTAAAAAATAAAACAAGAACTCTGAATTGAATCTCCCTTCTTTAGCTTTCTTTCTGACCATGATCCATGCAACTTGTAACCAATACTCCAAACAAAGAAAAATATCTATAGTCCATTTTGGGGGAATGTGGGCATAGTTTTCTAGGCTACTTCCTGCTGATTGGGGGCACTTATAATCTTATGGGGACCTAAAGAAAATTTAGAATTATGATCATGTCCTGACTGGAGTATCCTGTGAGGCTTGTTCATCTTAGGCAACAAATGGCGCCAACATGGATAGCTAAATCCACTTTCAACCTGAGAGAGTTTGGGAAATAATTCTAGACAAAATGAACAGAGTTAAGCAAGGATTCTGGGTAGCATTTTCTCATGTGGGCTCTGTTTGCTAGAGGCAAGTGTATATCATTTAAGATAGATTTTCTGACTCAGATTTAGCTGTAAAAATGTTGCAGCCCTTTTAAGAGCCCCATCACAAAATACTTAAATAGTGCTTATGAACAGCCATGCTTCTTGGTGGTGGCAGGAACCTTGAAACTCCGTAGTGTTGTGGCAATAAACATGGCTTTGGCCGGTACCTCTGCTTTGAGGCTAGAGTCTCAGAAAGCTAAAAAATGGGCTGGATCCAGCCGTCAAAACCTCAGTTTTAATCCTTGCCATATCACTTAGAAAATTAAAGTCTCATGTGGTCAGAAAAAGAGAGATATACAGTAAAGATAGATTCAAGGATGAAGAAAACCTCTAAACAGTTTACAATGTATTTAAAAATATATGTAGGCTTGGGATTGAAAAGAAAGGACAAAGTTCTTAAAATAAGAAAGAAAGAGTAGTCAGGTGTGGTGACACACCCCTTTAATCCCAACACTTGGGAGGCAGAGGTAGGCAAATCTCTGTGAGTTCAAGGACAGCCTGATATATAAGTTCCAGGACAGCCAAAGATACACAGAATTATCTCAAAAAGCCAAGAATTAAAAAGAAAAATAAAAGAAATAGTTTAAAATAAAGCCACATAAAGATGAAAAATACACAGAGAGTCTGGATACTGTATATTATTGTGTTGTCTTTTAATTGTTTGATGGCTGAGGAAGGAGCGAATGCTGCTGAAAGATATTCTATTATAAATGCTGCTGGATTAATCCAACATGTATATTTTGAAAATGCCTTCACTTCAAAATTTAAGTCAAAAGCTATGTTACTTTGGAGAAGGGGTTTTGTTTCTGTTTTCACAGGAAATGAGAGGCTGTGGATTCATTCTGGGCTTAGAAAAATCAGGTTTGATCAAGGACAACCCCCTGAGAAATCTCCGATAGGAACGGATGGCCCAGATGTCTGAGTTCTACACCCAGAACAAATTCAAGACTGCTGCCTGAGATGATCAAGCCTCACAGGATACTTCAGTCAGGATATGATCATAATTCTAAATTTTCTTTAGGTCCCCATAAGATTATAAGTGCCCCCAATCAGTAGGAAGTAGCTTAGAAAACTATGCCCACATTCCCCAAAATGGACTATGGATATTTTTCTTTGTTTGGAGTATTGGTTACATGTTGTATGGATCATGATCAGGAAAAAAGCTAAAGAAGGGAAATTCAATTCAGAGTTCTTGTTTTGTAAAAAAAAAAAAGGTGGGGAGGAAGTGCTGTGGGACAATGGTTTTACCCTGTAAAGATTTGTTTCTTGTACTTGTTTAATAAAATGCTGATTGGTCAGTAGCCAGACAGGAAGTATAGGCAGAGCAACCAGGCAGGAAGTAGAGGTGGGGCAATGAGAACAGGAGAATTCTGAGAAGAGGAAATATGCAGTCTGCAGTCATCACCCAGACAGAGAGGAAGCCAGACACAGAGCAAAGAAGTTGTGACTGCCTTGCTGATAAAGGTACCAAGCCACGTAGCTAACATAGACAAGAATTATGGGCTTATATGTTATAAGAACTAGTAAGAAGCCTGAGATAATAGGCCAGTCAGTTTATAATTAATGTAGGCCTCTGTGTGTTTATTTGAAACTAAAGGGATATGGGACCTGGTAGGATAGAAATTTCCATCAACAGAAGGGAAGGTCCTATCCTCCAGGGAAGGGGTACCATTCATGATGGGCCCCAGGAGGAGCCTGTGAGGAGGGGCAGCAAGGAGAAAGCAGTCAATGACACAGAGAGAGCAGCAACAACTGCACCTTAGTCCCCATGCTCGGCTCCAGGCTCAAGCTCGTCTGAGGAGAGCGTTTCTATCCCAGAAGAGAAAGGGTATTCAGCCACAATCAACCAACCAAAGCCTTTCTGTGAATTGAGAGACCAGCCACCACCCTAATGGTCTTTAATAAGTGGTCACATAACTGGATTAGTTGAGAAGAGATACTAAGAAGGGAAGTCCCACTGTCTGTACTCTGAAGAGTAATCAGAACTCCCCTTAAAGCAAGACAGCCTTCAAATAATCCTGGAGAGTGGCCCCAGGCATAAATCATCAGTTGTTCTCAGGCCACAAGGCTCCCCGTCCTGTGATGACAAGGACTGAAGGGAAATGGAAAGCAGTGTTAGCTAACTGAGTGTGCTGCTTATATTGAGGGATTTCTGCAGTTTGTTAGGCCCCCGGGCCGTGTGCTCACATTGTGTCTCTGGGTGAAAAGGACCTGTTCTTTATTGGTTCTACCTCCCGGGTGGTCAGCCCTCATGTGGAGACAAACCAAGTTACAATGGAGAGTTCCTAATCAGGAAAACAAACAGGAGAAAGAAAAGAAAACATAGGGATAGGAAAGAAAGCCCTAACTCACCAAGATCTTAGAAAATGAAAATAGGGGTCAACTCACCAAAAACAGCTAAAGGGGGCAAACTCAAGATGCCAGTGGAGAGTCAGGATGTGGACAGCAGTAAGGGCAGTAAGAAATAAAGAAAAATGCCCAAAAGAGGGTAATGAGGATTCAAAAAGCAAGCAAAAGGAAAAGGTCCATCCATGTTGGGTGTCAGTTGTAGTTGTTGGCTTGCTGCTGCCTGTTGTAAGATCCCCATTTCCCAGGGACACAGGGAGTGAGAAGATGCAGAGGCAATGACAGAGACTCCTAAACATTCCAATGTAAATGCTCTTTATTGTAAAAAAAAAAATTGGGGTTTTTATGGAGTTAGGAAAATAAAGCTGCAGCAGGAACATTTTTCATTTTTGGTTGGTCCTTTTGAAACTTGCAGTTGCTGCTGGCATGTTGTGATTGGCTAGGAGCGTGCATCATTAGTTTCTGTGTTTTGGTCTGCTGACAGGTTGGGTTTTTTTTTCTGACAATTTTGATTATTCATTGTGAGTTTGCATGCACTTGCTTGGGCTTCCACTATTTCCCTGCCTCAGAGAGTAGGGTTTCCAGTTGCGTGGGTGATTACTCACCTCTTGGTCCACTCTGTGCAATCACAAGCTGTGCTTCAGAGTTCCTCTGAGGTCACAGCGGTGGGGGAATAGGAGGGTTTGGAGGCAGAGTGGGACTTGTAGCTTTCAGGATCCAATTGATGGGGTGGGGATGTCTAATTGATTTTCTACACCAAATTTCCAAAGTCTTCCTATTACCTCTGAACAACAGCATGGTCAGGCCTGTCACAAAAGCACCCTACTCCTAGTATTAACTTCTGTCTTAGTACAATTCCTGTGAAGAGACACTGACCATGGCAGCTCTTAGAAAGCATCCGATTGTGGTCTTGCTTGCATTTTCAGCGGTTTAATCTATTATCAGGGTATGGAACATGGCAACATGCATGGTGCTTGGCAATAGCTGATAGGTTTATTCAGATCTGTAGGCAGAGAAAGGTATGAGAGAGAAAGGGGGGGACTTGGGGAAGGGAAAGAAAGGAGAACCTGAGTCTGGCATGAACTTTTGAAACCTCACAGCCCACCCCCAGTGATACACTTTCACCAATAAGACTGTCTAATAATCTTTCTTATCCTCAGATAGTGCCGTTCTGTGACTACTATGTATTCAGATGTATAAGCCTAAGAGGGACGTTCTTATCCAACTCCCTCGGACATTATGACTGAGTTAAAATGAAACCTTAAAGCTCTTTTAACTTGTGTTTCCCTAATTGCTAAAGATGCTGAACATTTTTTTGAGGGGTGATATTTTTCTTAGGCAATTTTTACTTTTGTAAACTCTCTTTTCAAGGTACCAAGTACATTTTTGAGAGAGTCATTTATTTTAATCTCTGCCTTTTAGTTATTTATATATTCTGGGTATTAATCCTCTGTTAGATGTATAGCTGACAAAGATATTCTCCCATTTTATCGGCTTATTCTTCACCTGGTTGGGGTTTTTTTGTGGTACAAAAACTTTTAGTTTTACTTGTCACTTATTGACCTTAATTCTTTGACAAATGAAATCGTATTCAGAAAGTCCTTTCCTATACCTGTATCTTGTGGAACACTGCCCTTCTGTTTCTTCTAGCAGTTTCAGTGTGTCAGGTTTCATGTGTGGCTCTTTGATCCATTTGAGTTAGTTATTGTGGAAAGTGATAGTAAGTGCCTAATTTCATTTGTCTGTATTTGGACATCCAGTTTCCCAGCTACATATATTGAAGATACTTTCTTAACTCAAGCTTATGTTTTTGTCATCTTTGTCAAATATTTAATGGCTGAAGTTACATGTTTGGGTCTTTAATTTTGTAGTTGGTTATGTGTTAGTATTCAGGTATCTGCACTGGCCTGCCCTTGCAGTTCTGACAGGATACATCCTCAGCTGCAGCCACTAAGAGCGCCCCCTGTGCACATTCGCTGTTCCCTGCTAAGAGTCCTGCCCTCTCTCTCTCTCTCTCTCTCTCTCTCTCTCTCTCTCTCTCTCTCTCTCTCTCCTTTTCTTCTCTTATGCTTTTCTGGTCCTCAGAAGCTAATTTTTCCTCTCCCCTTTTTATGTTCCCTTATAAAGGGTGGACCTTGGTCACCTCCCTCCTCTTTCTCTTTCTTTCTCTCTGTATGTCTCTTTCTCTCTTCTCTTCTCTTCTCTTCTCTTCTCTTCTCTTCTCTTCTCTTCTCTTCTCTTCTCTTCTCTTCTCTTCTCTTCTCTTCTCTCCGTCTAGGCAGGGTCAGGTTTCTGCACTGA
>NC_022022.1:11973418-11979210 GCF_000317375.1 Microtus ochrogaster
CTCTCCTCTCCTCTCCTCTCCTCCCCTCCCCTCTCCTCTTCTCTTCTCTTTTCTTCTCTTCTGCCGCTTCTACACCAGAGGCTGGTCTCCTCCCTCACCCCCCTTTCTCATATTCCTCTTCCCCCAATTTAAAAAAAAAAACTTTCCATATGAGCTTTGTCGCATGGCATCTTTCTTTCACATGTCATTTTTGTAAATTAAAACAGTCTACGTGTTTGTTTTATGTCAATACCATATTGTTTTCATTACTGTAGCTCTGTAATATATCTCACAGTCACATTGTTCTTTTTGTACCAAACTGTTTAGCTATGTTGAGTCTTTTCTGTGTCTATATGAATTTTCAGATAATTTTTGTTTTCTATTTCTGTAAAGAATGAAGATGGGGATTTTGATCATGATTGCATTGAATATGGAAAAGTTTTAGTAAAATGGTTATTTTCACAGTACTCTATCAGCTCATGAACAAGAGAGGTCTTTCCATTTTCTAGTGTCTTTCTCACTTCAGAGGTTTAGTTTTCATTTTCGAAGTCCTTCACTTCTGTGGTTAGGTTTATTCTAAACATTTTGTATTCTTTCAGGCTATTGTGAATTGGAGCGTATCCATGATCATCATCTCTGTATTTGTTTATAGAGAAGCTACTGCTTGATTCAAGTTGATTCTGTATCTCCCCACATTGCTGAACTTGATTAGCATTTCTAAAAATTTTCTAATAGACTTTTGGGGATCTTTAATGTATAATATCATGTCATCTTCAAATAAAGGTTGATTTAACTTCTTTCCTTATTTGTATCCAATCTGTTTCCTTCTCTTGCCTCTAGTATTTCCGTGGAAAAGAAATAGCGATAATAAACAACTCTCTGTCATTCCTGGCTTCAGTGGAATTGCTTCATGTTTTCCTCCATTTAGGATGGTGCTGGCTACTGGTTTCTCAAATTGCTTTTAT
Source organism: Microtus ochrogaster (assembly GCF_000317375.1). Lineage (NCBI taxonomy): Eukaryota > Metazoa > Chordata > Mammalia > Rodentia > Cricetidae > Microtus > Microtus ochrogaster. The sequence goes on from NC_022022.1 coordinate 11,974,363, forward strand.
TATGTTGAGATATGTTACTCTAGTATTACTTTCTTTAAGATAGTTATCATGAAGACATTTGGATTTTGTCAAAGATTTTTCTATATATATTGAGATGATCATACAATTTTTCTGTTTAGGTCAATTTATATAGCTTATTACTTTTATTGGCTTTCTTAAATTGAACCATTTTTGTATTTCAGAGGTAAAGTCAACTTGGTCATTATAATATATGCATGTATTCTGTTTTCAAGTATTTTACTGAATATTTTTATTGGATATTCATCTGAGATATTGGCCTATGGTTTTGTTTGTATTGTTGAATCTTTACCTGGTTTTACTATTAGAGTCATAGTGGCATTACAGAAAAAATTTAGGAGTGTTCATTCTTTTTCTACTTTTTAAAAAGTAGTTTTAGAAGAATTGGATGTAGCTCTTCTTAGAAAGTCTAGTAGAGTTCTGTTGTAAATCCATCTGGCTCTGGATTAGACATTTTTTGAGCTGGAAGGCTTTTTATTACTATTCCAATCTTCTCATTTGTTATGGGTCTGTTTATATTGTTTATATCTTCTTGCTTTAATTTTTGTGATTTGCATTATTCTAGAAATTACTCATTTTTTAAAGTTTTCCAATTTAATTGAATACAGATTTTTAAAGTACTTTATTATAATAGTCTGAGGTTTTTTTAGTGTTTGTTCTAATGTTTTCCTTTTTTTTTTGATTCTGTTAACGTAGGTCCTCCCTTTATTTTGAATAGTAAGGATAAGGGTCTATAAATCATATTTACTTTCTCAAAGTACCAGGTATCAAATTTGTCACTTCTTTATATTGTTTTCTTTATTCTATTTCCTTGCTTTTTGCTGACATTTTTATTATATCTTGCCGTCTATTGGACTAGAGTTTGGTTTGTTCTTATTCTTTAAATTTTTTACTTGCGTCATTGATTTGTCCTCTTTCTGATTTTTTAGTGTAGGCTAAATCTAGATTTTTAGTTTAGAGCTAGAAACTTCTGTCACTGGACTATTTTCTCCATGTTCCAGAAGTATTGTTGTATTGTCTTTTGATTTCCATTTACTTCAAGGAAATTTTTATTTCTTTATTAATTTATTCTTTTATCAATTCATCATTCAGTAATGAGTTTCTTTAGCCATCATGAATTAGTGTATTTAATAAAGTTTTTGTTCTGTCAATTTTAAGTTTCATTACATTTTGGTCATAAGGAATACAGGAGTTATTTCCATCTTTTTTAATTCTTACAGATTTCTTTTGTGTCCTAGAATGTGGTCTTTTAGAAAAGCTTCCATTTGCTGATGAGTGCAATGTGTGTTCTATTTGGTGTTTGAAAGGCTTATTCTGTAAATATTTGTTGTTTATTTGATATATGACATCAAATAATAATGATGTTTCTGTTCTTTTTTTCTGGATGACCTGTCTTTTGGAGAAACTGGGGTATTAAGATCACTTACTATTATGGATTAATGTTAATCTGTACCTTTAAATGGCTCTTAGATTTAGTTGTCCCTCCCCATACTTCAACTTTCTTCAATTTCTCCACTCCCTCTCCATATTTGATCCTTATGATCCAGCCCCCCTCCTTTGTCCGTTCATAAACTTGTATTTATTCCATTTTCTATTCTTAGGGAAATCCATCCATCTTACTAGTCCTTTGTTCTAAACCTAACCTTGGTCATTCCAAAGATTGTAGTTTGTTTCCCAAAGGCTTAAGAGCTAACATCCATATATAAGTAAATACATATCATATTTGCTATTTTGGATCTGGGTTGCCTAACACAGGTTTTTTTCTAGCACCATCCATTTACCTGAGAATTTCATCATTTCGTTGTTTAAACAGCTGAATAATATTCCATTGTGTAAATGTACATTTTCATCATCAGTTCATCCATTGACAGACATCTAGATGGTTTTCAATTTCTATCTAGTAAAATATAGAGCATCACTAAACATGGTTGAGCATGTGTTTCTACAGTGTGATGAAGTGTCCTTTGGGTATGTTTGATCTTGTACAACTTGTATTTCCACCAGCAATGGATGTGTCTTCTCCTTGCTCCACATCTTTGCCAGCATGAGATGAAAGGTCCTTTTAAAAAAAAATCTTGATCATTCTGACTGGTATAAGATGAAATTTCAAAGGAGTTTTTATTTGCATCCCTGATTACTCACAACATTAAACATTTAAGTGCGTCTCAGCCATTTGAGTTTCTTCTTTTATGAATTCTTTACATTTGCGTCCCATTTTCAATTGGGTTATTTGGGTTTTTTTGATGTCTTGTTTTGTAAGTTCTTTATATATTTTTATAATAGCCCTCTATCAAATGTGTAGTTAGTTAAAAAAATCTTTTACATTCTGTAGCCTCTCACTTAGTCAAAATGATGGTGTCCGTTGTCATACAGAAACTTTTCAATTTTATGTGGTCTTATTTGTTAATTAGTGCCTGTGCTATCAATGTTGTGTTCACAAAGTCCTTTTCTGTTGCAATTAGTGTCAAAAAAGACTATTCCCCACTTTCTCTTTTATCAGTTTTGGTTTACCTGGCCATGTGTTAAGGTCCTTGATCATTTTGTGTGCAGGGTGATAAGTATGGATCTATTTGCACTGTTCTGCATGGAGCTATTAAGTATGACCAGTATTATTTCTTGAAGATACTATCTTTTTTCCATTATATGTTTCTGGCTTTTTTATTTAAAAAGAAAGGTACTTAAATACATGTGAACTTGTGTCTGGGTCTTCACTAATTCTGTTGATCAACGTCTCTGTTTTTCTGCAAACACCATGTTCTATAGTACAATTTGAGACCAGGTATGGTGATACCTTCAGCAGTTCTTTTGATATTCAGAATTGTTTTAGCTATCCTGGTTTATTTATGGTTTCATATGAATCTAAAATTGTCCTTTCAATTTTTATGAAGAATTATTTTGGAATTTTGTGTTGAATTTATTTATTTATTATGAATCTATACTTTGTTGGGGAAATTATTATTTTTTATTGAAAATTTCCACCTCCTCCCCTCCCCCTCCCTCTCCAGTCCAAGGAGCAGTCAAGGTTCCCTACCCTATAGGAAGTTTAAGGTCCTCCCCGCTCCCCCCAGGTCCAGGAAGGTGAGCATCCAAATAGACTAGGCTCCCACAAAGCCCGTCCATTCAGTAGAATCAAAACCCAGCGCCATTGTCCTTGGCTTCTCAGTCAGCCTTCACCGTCAGCCACATTCAGAGAGTCTGGTTTGATCACATGCTCCATCAGTTCCAGTCCAACTGGCCTTGGTGATCTCCCATTAGATCAGTCCCACCATCTTAGTGGATGATACACCCCTCACACCCCTCGCAGTCCTGACTTCCTTGCTCATGTTCTCCCTCCTTCTGCTCCTCATTTGGACCTTGGGAGCTCAGTCCAGTGCTCCAATATGGGTCTCTGTTTCTATCTCCATCCATCGCCAGATGAAGGTTCTATGGTGATATGTAAGATATTCATCAGTGTAGCTATAGGATAAGGTCAGTTCAGGCACCCTCTCCTCTGCGGCCCAAGGAACAAGCCGGGGACATCTCCTTGGCCATTTTCACTATATTAATCCTACTGAGCCATGACTGTGGAGGAGTGTTCCATCTTCCCAAGTGCCTTTAGGTTTTTTATTTACAGGTCTGTTGTGTACTTGGTTAGAGTTACTCCACAATTTTTTGAGCTATTGTGAAATATACATTTTTTGATTTCATTCTTAGCCTATTTGTTATTTGTATGTAGGAGGGCCATTGATTTTTAAGTATTAATTTTGTGTCCTGCTACTTTGCTTAAAGTGGTTATCAGCTGTAGAAATTTCTGGGTGGAGTTTTTAGGGTTATTTTTGTACATAATCATACTTCAAATACATACATAATCAACACTTCAAATACAGATACTTTGACTTCCTCCTTTCTTATTTATATCCCACTTGATATCCTTCAGATGTCTTATTTCTCTAGCTAAGACGAAGTACTACTATATATTGAATAGGTATAAAGAGAATGGAAGACCTCATTTTGTTCTTATATCCCTACTCTTGCAAGGATTTTTATTCTGAATGGGTATTTGGTTGGTTGGTTGGTTGGGTTTTTTTGTCAAAGACTTTTTCTGAATCTAATGAGATGATCACGTGGTTTTTGTCTTTTTGTCTGTTTATATGGCAGTTTACAATTATTGGTTTATTTTTGTTGAATCATTGCTGTGTTCTGGGATGATGATCTTTTTGATGTGTTCTTGTATTTGGTTTGCAAGCATTGCATTATTTTACATGTATGTTCACAATGTAAGGTGGTCTATAATTCTTTTTTTGTGTAATCTTTATATGGTTTATGTATCTGAATGTATGTATGTTTATGTGGTCTTATAAGAATTATACAATGTTTCTTCTCTTTCTGCTTTGCAGAATACTTTGGGAAGTGTTTGTGTTAATTGTTCTTTAAAACTCTGGTAGAATTCTGTTCTAAATCTACCTGTCCCTGAGCTTTTCTTGGTTGGAAGACTTTTAATTATCAAATCTATTTCACTATGAATTATACATCTGTTTATATTGCTTATCTTACTTAAATCTAGTGTTGTGCAGATTTTTTAAATATGTCCTTATGATTCTCTATACTTTCTTGGTGTCTATTGTGATGTCACAATTTTTGTCCCTAATTTTATTAATTTTTATCTCTTATTACATCACTTCTCTGGGTCTGTGGATAGTCGCATGGTTATCATTTAGTTTAACATTAATATCCACTTATAAGTGAGTCCATGCTATGTTTGTCTTTCTAGGTCTGGGTTACCTCAACTCAGAATGATATTTTATAGTTCCATCCATTTGCCAAAAATGTTCATGATGCCCTGGCGTGGGA
>NC_022022.1:11979410-11981741 GCF_000317375.1 Microtus ochrogaster
GGAGTCAGGGAGACACCATGTAGCTGCCAGAGGGGAAAGATGTGAGCTGCCAGCTAGAACCTTGCCAGTAGGCCACAAGCCTTATGGTAAATATAAAATAATGGAAATGGTTTAATTCTGGATGTAAAAGCTAGCAAGCAGTACACTTAAGTGACTGGCCAAGCAGTGATTTAATTAATATAGTTTCTGCATGATTATTTCCAATCTGGGCATCCGGAAATGATCAAACGGCCCACCTACTTCAATGTTCTTGTTTTTAACAGCTGAGTTATACTCCATTGTATAAATGTACCATATTTTCTTATTTTTCTTTCTGTTTTTTTGTTTGTTTTGTTTTGTTTTTTCCGAGACAGGGTTTCTCTGTAGCTTTGGAGCCTGTCCTGGAACTAGCTCTTGTAGACCAGGTTGGCCACGAACTCATAGAGATCTGCCTGCCTCTGCCTCCTGAGTGCTGGGATTAAAGGCATGCGCCACCAGCACCCGGCGTACCATGTTTTATTTGTCCATTCTTTGGTGGATGGACATCTAAGTTGTTCCACTTTCTTGCTATTACTCATAAATCTGCTATGAATGTAGTTGAGCAAGTGTCCTCATGGTATGGTGGAGCATCCTTTGGGTATATGCCCAGGAATGGTATAATTGGGTCTTGAGTTAGCTTGATTCCCAATTTTCTGAGAAAATCTCATATTGATTTCCAAAGGGATTGTACAAATTTGGACTCCCACCAGTTATGGTTTCATTGCTGTGAAGACACTATGACCATGTCAACTCTTTAAGAAGAAAAAAAAAAACCATTTATTGGGGTGGCTTACATTTTCATAGGTTTAATCCTTTATCATCATGGTGGGACATGGCACCATGCAAGCAGGCATGGTGCTAGATATATCTTAATCTAAATGTAACAAGAAGTGAACTGTCTTTCTGGGAAGGGCATATAGGAGATGTCAAAGCCTGTCTCCACAGTGACATGCTTACTCTAACAAGACCATACATATTCCAGCAAGGGTGCCTTCCATTAGTATAGCACCCTTTGGGGACCATTTTCTTTCAAACCACAACAACCAGAAGGGAAGGAATATTCCCCTTGCTCCACATCCTCATCAGTATGAGCTGTCACTTGTGATTTTGATCTTATCCATTCTGACAGATGTAAGATGAAATCTCAAAGTTATTTTGATTTGTATTTTCCTGATGGTTAAGGATATAAACATTTCTTTAAGTGTTTATCTTCCATTTAAGACTCTTCTGTTGAGAATTCTTTGTTTAGATCTGTACCCCATTTTTTAAATTGGATTATTTGGTTTATTGATGCCCTGTTTCTTAAGTTCTTTATATATTTCAGATTAGCTCTCTGTCCAATTTGGAGTTGGTGAAGATGTTTTCCCATTCTGTAGCCTGCTGTTTTGTCCTTTTGATGGTGTTCTTTTCCTTACAGAAGTTTTTCAGTTTCTTGAGTTAGCATTTATAAATTGTTGATCTTGGTGCCTTAGCAATTGGTGTTCTGTTCAGGATGTTGCCTTCTGTGCCAATGCAGTCAAGGCTATTCACTTTCTCATCTGTCAGATTCAGTTTATCTTGTTTTATATTGAGATTTTTGATCCAATTGGACTTGAGTTTTGTACACGTAACAGATATGAATCTATTTGCATTCTTCCACATGCCAACCTCCATCCAGTTAGACTCTCACCATTTATTGAAGGTGCTTTCTCTTTTTTTCCCAATGAATAATTTTGGTTTTTTTTGTCAAAAATCAGGTGTCACTAAATTTGTGGATTTATGTCTAGGTCTTCTATTCGATGCTGTTGATCCACCTGTCTGTTTTTATACATTTACCTTAAGATTTTTCATTACTATAGCTCTATAATAAAACTTAAATCAGGGATGGTGGTACCTCCAGAAGTCCTTTTATTGTACAAGATTGTTTTACCTATTCTAGGTCATATATTTTCCCATATTGTTGGGAGTCATGCAACTCCTAGTCTGGGATCAACATTTGACTACCTGTTCAGCAGGTTTCCTTAGGGCAAAGCATCTGTGAAAACAGACCCTCACTTGGCAAGGATCAATAGTCTATGGGACAGTATATGAATTTGCAAAATTCATGCAGCTTGCATGCTCTTTTCTCTCTCTCATTATATTGGTGATTTGTTGGGCAGTTTTTAGTTTTATTTTGTCAGTCACACATGCAACAGTTATAATTCTCCCTGAAAATTATCATTTCTCGGTTTTTTTTTTCTCTTAAGATTCTACAGGGGGCTAATATTTCTTACATCACTTATATGGAATTTCTAACTTTAACTTCTAATCCTGGGAACTTTTTTTTTTTTTTTT
>NC_022022.1:11981841-11999103 GCF_000317375.1 Microtus ochrogaster
TTTGGAGCCTGTCCTGGAACTAGCTCTTGTAGACCAGGCTGGTCTCGAACTCACAGAGATCCGCCTGCCTCTGCCTCCCGAGTGCTGGGATTAAAGGCGTGCGCCACCACCGCCCGGCTTTAATCCTGGGAACTTTTATAACTCAATATAGATAGGTACATGTGAGAAAATAACATTTGGAACATTGACCACGTTTCTCAGTTTTCTGGAAAGGAGAGTAAGGCATGCATACATAGAATAGGGGAAAGCCTCAAGGCTACACATAGTACCAACTGCTGAGAGTAAGTTCCCTGGACACCAAGCAATTATCTAGTATGATCCAGTGGAAAATGCAATGCAAAATACAGGATAAATCAATCTTATGTCATCTTGCAGCTACTTGTATTTACAAAGTTAAATAGACTTGAATAAAATAATCTTGGAGGTAGCAATAGATGTTCAGAATTGAAATTTCATCCTAGTAAAGTTTTCCTTTAATGAGTATGAAATTTCTTTCTTATCACTTTGATTAATTTTGCTTGGAAATCTATTTTTGTAGCATTTTAGGATACCTATTCCAGCTTCTTTGTTCAATTTATTTGATTGGAAAATCTTTTCCCAGCACTTTACTCTGAGGTAATGTTTGTCTTTGATGTTGAGGTGTTTTTTGTATGCAGCAGAAGGATGGATCCTGTTTTTATATCCATTCTGTTAGCCTGTGTCTTTTTATTGCTGAATCGAGTCCATTTGGTACTGATAAATAATAATTGTAGAAGGAGCAGTGGGCCGCTTCATGCCACCCATCTCCCAGCCACCTGGCTAGCTTATGGCCCGAAATAACAACACATAAACTGTATTCATATAAACACTGCCTGGCCCATTATATCTAGCCTCGTCTTGGCTAACTCTCATATCTTGCTTAACCCATATTTAGTAATCTGTGTAGCACCACGAGGTGGTGTATTACCAGGAAGATTCTAGTGTACGTACATCTTGGGCTGGAGCTTCATCATGTCTGACCAGAGGGGAGAGGCATGGCGATTGCCTAACTTCCCTTCTTCCCAGCATTCTATTCTGTTTATTCTGCCTACCTAATTTTCTGTCCTATCAAAGGCCAAGGCAGTCTCTTTATTAACCAATGAAATCACCTCAAAACAGAAGACTCTCCCACATCAAATAATAACTGGTGATAGTTAATTCCCATTAATTTTTGGTGATGGTGGTGTGTGTGTGTGTGTGTGTGTGTGTGTGTGTGTGTGTGTGTATGTGTATGTGTGTTTTCTTGTTTGGGTTTTGCTAGTGGGAGATTATCTATTGCTTGTGGTTTTATGGGTGTAGTTTACTTCCTTGGGTTGGAGTTTTCCTTCTTGAACCTTCTGTAGAGCTGGATTTGTGGATATATATTATTTAAATTTGACTTTGTCATGAAATATCTTGTTTTCTTCATCTGTGATTATTGATCATTTTGGTGGGTATAGTAGTCTGGGTTGGCATCCGTGACCTCTGGAAGACTGAAAGATATCTGTCCACACTCTTCTGACTTTTAGAATCTCCATTGAGAAATTGAGTGTAATTCTGATAGGTCTTCCTATTAGAACTTGCAGCTTTTAATATTCTTTGTTCTGTACGTTTAGTGTTTTGATTATTATCTGACTCGGGGAATTTCTTTTCTTATCCAATCTATTTGGTGTTGTCTAAGCTTCCTCTACTTTTATGGGGATGTCTTTCTTTCGGTTAGGGAAATTTTCTTCTATGATTTTTTTCAGTATATTTTCTGAGTTTTTTGAGCTGGGATTCTTCTCCTTCTTCTATTCCTGTTGTTAATGTTCTTAGGTTTGGTCTTTTCATGCTGTCCTGTATTTACTGGGTGTTCATGTTAAGAGTATTAGATTTAATATTTTCTTTGACCAATGAATCTATTCCTTCTATAAATCTATTTCTTCAATCATATCATATCTTCAATGTCTAAGATTCTTTCTTCCATTTCTTGTATTCTGTTGGTGATGCTTGTATTGTAGTTTCTGTCCACTTACCCAGATTTACCCAGATTGTCCATTTCCTGAATTTCCTCAGTTTGTATTTAATTTCTTCTATTTCTGTTTTCAGGTCTTGAACCAATTGTTTTGCTTGTTTTTTTTCCCATCTTGGTTTTCTTGGTATTCTTTAAGAGATTTATTGATTTTTCTCCAAGTTTTTGGTTGTCTTTTCCTTGATTTCTTTAAGGGAGTGTTTCAGTTCTTCTTTAAGAACCTCTATCATCTTCATAAAGTTGATTTTAATGTTTTTTTTTCTTGTGGTTCTGCTGTATTGGAATAGTCAGGTCTCACTGTCATAGGAAAACCAAGCTCTGGTGGTGCCATATTGCCTTGTCTCTTGTTGATTGCATTCCTGTATTGGAATATAAGGATCTGGGTTTGTGATGTTTAGCTCTGATTCCTCATTTAGAATTTGACTTTGTTGAATGGGTGCATTGTTCCGTGGTTTCTGTTTACTCTTTGGTTTTCTAGCCTTTGTGGCCTGGGTTTCTGACAGCTGGTATGACCTCTGATCTAGTAGGGAGTCTCTGTCCAAGTTGGGAGCTGGCCTCCCGGCAGTTAGCTTCACACTATCACTGTGTGAGGGCAAATATATGATTTTAGCTATAGTGGTGTTTCTGTTATGAACTTGTGAGCCCTTGTTTTGCTGCATAATTGTTTACAATTGCAATATTATCTTGGTAGATTATTCCTTGGATGACTATGTAGTATCCTTCCCCATCTCTTCTAATCAGCTTTGGTATAAAGTCTATTTTGTCAGGTATTAAAATGGCTACACCAGCTTGCTTCTTGTGTCAGTTCCCTTGGAATCTCTTTCTCCATCTTTTCTACCTTGAGATGATATCTATCTTTGATGTTAAGGTGAGTTTCTTGGAGGTGTGTTTCCTGAATGAAGCAGAAGGATGTGTCCTTTTTTAAAATATGATCTACTATTCTTTTTGATTTCACTGTCTTTCAATGACTTCTGCTATCTTATAAAACTAAAATGAAAAATGTAGTAGAACTGTTTGATTTTGAACATATTTCTTTTTAAGGTGATTTTATAATAATAGCTCTCAAGAATGCTTATGAAAATACAGGTATACACAAATCTGATGAGAAGTAAAAACTGAAGATAGAGATACATGTGAGTTAGGAGCAAGATACATAGAATCTTCTGGCAAGCAACTGAATTTAGAACTTAGCCCCACTAATCATCATCTTTGTTGCTTCCAGAGAGTTATTTGCCTGGTCTACGGTTAGTTTATTCATTTCTGTATAATATTTTTACTAGCTTTTAGAAGAAAATGAGTGTCTATTTATAAAGCACTTAGCAATGTCTGTAACATGTTATTATGTACACGTTTTGTAGTGTAATAATAGGTTAGAGGTAGTAATTAAAATGACAGGCACGAATATAATCAGCTGTAGAGAAACCGTTTGAGAAAATAAGAGGAGGAGGGAATGAGAACTCACTTATTTAATGAATGCAGGAATGGACCTTCCAAGCACACTGAGGAGATCAAAAGGTAGGAAGAAACACATTCAAGTACATTGCCAAGGCATCGAGTGAAAGAATAAATAATAGTGTTGCTGACTAAAGATATTAAGTGTGAAACATACAGCATTAATTGCAATAAACAGTTGCATGAGTTATTTAATGAGCATGGAATGCTGTGATCCAGCTCCCAGAATTTTCCTCAGATGTGATCACGGTCTTTTTTATTCCAGCTGCTTGTACTCTCGCCAGTAGACATGCCTCCACAATCAGCCCCTTGCCTAAAGAATTCCTTCTTGCACATAGGTATGAAAGCCCATTTTTCTTTTGGTCACTGTATAGGTGCAGTAACTGATTATCATGGGGCATAAAGCCTCATGCCTACTTTCTCCATGGGAAAAACTTTCAAGACTATTTTAGATTTAGACTGAGATAACATCTTTTTTTGGCATTTTTTGGTATCCCTCTCTCCCTCCTTTTCTCCCCCTTTCTCTGACAAATTTCTCCCTGTCCTTTCACAGAAATTTCCTGCCTTCCGAAGTCCGGATCGCCCAAACCCATGACAGTTAGTCTTGTAGGTGCAATAGTGATGACTCTGAAAAGCCAGACTAGAAAATGTAACCGATGAACCGCAGTTGGTAAGATAGCAAGCAAACAAGCAAACACAGCTCCCACCCCCTTTAAAAAAATAATAGGGTCTCATTGTGTAGACCTGGCTAATCTGGACTCACTATGGAGACCATGCTGACCTCAGATTCTAAGACCTACCTGCCTTTTTCTGAGTGTTGGAGAAAAAAAAAAAGCATGCACCACGATGCGTGGCAAAGAGCAAGTTTTTCAAAGTTTGATTTCATAAATAAAAGATGGTCAAAAGCAAAAGAGCATCAAGGACTGCCCACCTTCCCTTTAGTCTTTAGTATTGGAGGTATTTTATTGAAAAATAAATGTGTTATTCAGAAATCAGAAAATACCACTTTCTTTTACCATATCAAGGCATGAAGTTCTCAAATATCTACTACATTTAGCAATTAGGAAACTGAGTAAATCCTCTCTTCCTCCTTCCTTCCTTCCTCCCTCTCTGTCTCTCTTTTTTTTCTTTTTCTTTCTTTGTGAGACATGTTTTCCTGTAGTACATCCTGGCCTTCTACTTGTTGAGTAGCCAAGGATGACCTTAAACTCCACATCCTCCTGTGTCACTAAGCCTGTGGGAAGTAATTCCATTTTAAAATAACCATGTGAACCTTGAAGTTGTCTACCTTGTCGGCATCCTCCGTTTGAACAGTTGAGTGTACAAGATTGTGTATACCAAATACAACTGTGTCTTCGAAACCACTTTCACAACATTCCACACCTAATTGAACAAGAATTTCTTCTACCCATTACTGAGTGGAATTCCGAGTAACTACACAATAGTCGCCAAATTGTAAGATTCAAAAGATGTCTGAGAACTGTTCTGTCAATTAAAACAAGCTGTTCAAAGTGTATCGCCTGGAATTAAACATACAGAGATTTGAAGAATCCATGACAATAAGATACGGCTTTAAATGAGGCATGAGTGTGAGCGTGGAGGAAATGACTAATTAATTAATTTAGAGGCAAAACTTCAAGAGGCAAAACAGAAAAACAAAAGAAACTCCAAAAAAAAAAAAGGGGGGGGGAGAGAATAAATTCTAGCCACAGGAGTATAAAGGTTCTCAACAATTTGTGGTAACTACCAAAGGCCCGCCCACGTCTACTGAAGCACGCGCCAAGGACGACGACCTGCCGCCTTTGGCGTGCAAAGGCTCACATGCACAAGCGCGTGCAGTTTACGACTGACCCCGGAAATGTTTTATTTCGCGTAGGCAGAGAGAAAACTTTCTCTTTTGATTCCTCATTTGATCCGGAAGAAGAGACATCAACCTTCGCTGACGATTGGACCCCGTCACAGGGGCGGGGCCCCCGCGATCCATTCGCCTTAGTAACCGTGTGTGACGTCGGAGTCAGGCGGGGCTTAGAGATTTGCTCGTCGTGGCCGCTGGCAGAGGTGGGCGTGGTCCCCAGCGCGGGGCCTCGGCTGTCTACCGGGCAGCGGCAGGACTAGGGGGCGGTGCCAGTGATGTCACGCCCCCCCCCCCGCGTCCTCCGCGACTGGCCCGGGCTCGTCACGTGGCTCCGAGACTCGCCTGAACCTGCCTGAATCTGGGAGGGTGCGGTCGCGTCTTCCGGCTTCCACAGCCACTTCCCTCGGGAGACAGGAAAGCTCCCTCTCGGGCGCCGCCGTCTCACGTACCTTTCCGCCCGCGGCACGCCCCTCCGTGGCTGCGGGGTCCCCACGCTCTCTGTGGCTCGCGCCTGGTTACGGACCGCGTCCCCCACACTGCTCACTGCCCCGTCCCCTCCCACTCACCCCGTCTAAAAATGTCTAATATTCTCCAGAGCGCCTTTCTGAAAGCCGCCGAGGAAAATTCAGGCTCGGGTTCGCATTGGTAAGTACCAGTTCCCAGCCCTTCCCGCCGCCCCGTGTATCTTAAACGGCCGCGTGGGCCGATGCTCACCCGGGCAGCGGGGGTAGCTGCGGGGCCCGGCCGTCCGAGCGGACGAGCGGGCGGGCGAGCGAGCGAGCGCACTGCCCTCAGCCTGGCGCTCGAGAGCCACGGGCGCACAGTGCTCTCGCGGAAACGTAAAACGCCCGCCGATCGTGACGCATTTAGCCTCCCTCGGAATCAGGCGCGCAGGACGCCAGCGGCTTGAATTTCATAGGCGGACGGAGTAGATGCCCACGGAAGAAAAGCAACATGGCGTCGCTCCCGGTTTTCAGAACGCTTCTGCAAGAATCTCAAACCCAGGCTACGAAACGCACATCGTGGATTAGCAAGTGCAGCCCCGGGGCGCTGGACCTTCGAGCGAAATAGATTGTTAATGTATTTAGGGGAAAAAAATATGTTCACGAAGAAGGGACTGTAGTGTTTGAAATGTTCAACTAAGACGGAGAAAAGTGAAAACTTTGAACGTTAAGTCAGCTTTTCCAGGCAGCGCGCTGGAAACGGGTGTGAAGGGAGAGCGAGCATCTCATTGGTTGTCTCCACTAGGGACAGTTGGCTGATTACACTGTCACCGCGGCTCTGGCTAGGTAGGAAACTAAGTAATGGAGGCTGTCCTCAATCCAGCCTGGGCTACCTTAGTGTTAGTATTACGGGCTGCCACAGTCTTCTCTGGTTAAAAAGCAGATCCACCAGTAACTTTTTTAAGTTTGTGTTAATCTCCACCAGTAACTTTTTAAGTTTGTGTTAATCCAGGTGAAATAATTGCAAGAACAGCAAACTGTTCATTTAGGGGAAATGTTTTAATTTATGAATTCTGTGGTTCATGGGAAGCACGGTGAGAAGCAAAGATTAGTAAATCTGTAGAAGGTAGATGAACAGCGTGAAATTTAAGAGCAAAACTCTTAAAAATGAAAGGGACTTGCTGGTGAAGAAAAACAGGTTGTCTGGCGTTCCTTGCAGCTTGTTCGTTAGTAGTTATGAGACTAATGTACCACTTTCTGATCAAAATAATAGCACCTAAGAATATTTTAGTAAAAAAGGAAGAAACAAGAATTAGTCTAAGAAAGACATAAAGGATTATCTTAATATTTGCTACTATGATAAGAATATAACTTTTGTGTTCCGTTTTCAGCCCGAGGTAGGTTTCTTTTAGTTACAAGTAGATACAAACCCTAATTGCAGTGAAAAGTGATGACTTTTTTAAAGACTGAATTTCTAAACCCTCTGGGTTGAAAAAACAAGAGATCATCCTGCCTCCGCCTTCCCAGTAGCTGAATCTGTAGGAAGTTGCTCTTGGGCTGGTATAAAAACAGAAGTCATTAAGAGTAAATAGTGAGGTGTTGATATAAGAACCCTTATATCGCGCATCATTAGAGATAGCGCTTTGGTACAAAGGACGTTTGTGTTTTGTGGAAATTCGGAAACAGATTGTATCGAAACAGAGGCAATGGTAGAACTACTTTTTAATAACTAATTTTTCCTACTTTTTTGTGCCTGCATATTTATATCTGATGTACCATAGAATGTCGAGCAGGTGTTTTAACGTTGCATTCATTTTTAGTTCCAGAAGTAAGATTAAGTGAATCGTAAGTTTTTTATTGTGCACTGGGGTTCCCTTTTTTTTTTTTAAATTTATTTATTGAGGATTTCTGCCTCCTCCCCGCCACCGCCTCCCATTTCCCACCTCGATCAAGACCCTCTCCCTCATCAGCTTGAAGAGCAATCAGGGTTCCCTGACCTGTGGGAATTCCAAGGACCGCCCACCTCCATCCAGGTTTAGTAAATTGAGCATCCAAACTGCCTAGGCCCCCCCAAAGCCAGCACGTGCAGTAGGATCAAAAACCCATTGCCATTGTTCTTGAGTTCTCAGTAGTCCTCATTGTCCGCTATGTTCAGCAAGTCCGGTTTTATCCCATGCTTTTTCAGACCCAGGCCAGCTGGCCTTGGTGAATTCCCGGTAGAATATCCCCATTGTCTCAGTGTGTGGGTGTACCCCTCGCGGTCCTGAGTTCCTTGCTCGTGCTCCCCCTCCTTCTCCTCCTGATTTGGACCTTGAGATTTAGTTTCTAATCATTTTGGCAAATTTTGAACTCTGAAAAATATTTTAAACGCAATTATGTTTTGATTATTTACATAAGTCGTTTCGCATTCATTAATTCATTGGTTTATGTGTTGGTGCTTTGTGATACTTACGTGCTTTTATTTCTTTAAATTGTCTGATATTATCATAACATATTAGGGATATTTACCATCAGGTGATTTTCTGAGGTGTATGACACTTTCCTTACTAGTTACATGTTTGGTTTTATTTTGTTTTCGTAACAGCATGCCTGATGTTGAAATGTAATTATGTAAATAATTTGATTAATATCACTTCCTTTGTGCTATTGGAAGACATACATACTTAGAGAGGGGGCACTTTCTCTTTGTAAAATTGTTAGGATTTTCTCTTCTGTAGATGAACTTTCCTTGAGTTACTATTCTCTTAATGAAAATTCAGTATTGTCATAAAAGATGTTTATTATTTAATTTATCTGATTTAATCAGTCACAAAAATAGGAAATTCAGTCTTACAAGTATAGAGCAAAGTCTGGGTATTTGTGGCATAGTATCCATTTAATTTATTCAGGCTTGCACTGAGACCGTAATTACTCACTGTATAACAGAGGTGAGATGATAGCTCCTAAGGGTTGTTTCGGTCTGGTAATGACTTCTTTTTTCAGACATTGATTGGTCAGAAAATTTTTCAGATTAGGATTGATGCAGTTAGGTGTGTAGTTTGGCTAACTAATGACAGTGCTGGTTTGGAGTAAGGGTTATATTTCAGGTAGCTTTTGAGAAATAGTGAGGGCCTGGATTAGGTGGTAAAGAATATGGGTTAGATCTTTAAAAAGTGGGATGGAAAATCGGCAGACCTGATCATCAGATTGCTGTTTTTTGCAAGATACTCTGCCATTTTTCTAATATTTGGAATTAGATAAGACAAACATACACATGCCCTTTTCTCAGAACATGGTTTGATACTCCTGGAAAGAAAATGCTGGTTGAGGTCTTTTGTTGTGAAGGTTTATCTTTACAACTTTTGAATAGACCGTGAAGAGAAATAAACACCATGTAAGCTAACTGTACTCTGTCACAGATCTACTTGTTTATGCAATTGAATTATTGCATGATGAGATTTTTTATTACTCTCAAATCATACAAAATATGGATGAGACTGCTTACAGAAAACATGTAATTAATTCTGTGTGAGATATTAAAAATATTTTAAGCACTTGTATTTTTTAGCTATAAAATATTAATGACTATATGTCTGTCTTCCTTGACTTTTAAGATTAGAGTTATATGACCATATTATTACATAAATATTGCATAATATTTATTATTGTATGGTAGTATTAGGTTCTTATATATTTTTACAAATAAATAAGAAGGAAAATGGTCTCCTAACAGCTGAAAAATCATTATTTTCAAAACTATAAAATGCTCATTAGTCTCCATGGTGTTCATCATTCCATTTCTAATACATGAATGATGAATGTCCATATTAAAATAGTAAAATGAAACTCAGAAATTATATCATTTTGTTAGCGCATTTAGCAGGACTCTAATTTTGAGATGGGGCATCACTGTATTGATCATCTTGAACACCAAGTCTCAATGTCATCTTCCCACTCCTACTTCAGCCCTCTTAAGTTAGCTGGAACTACAGATGTGTGTTACTGTAATAAGTAGGTTTTCTAAAATCTGTTAGCCAGTAAGGGAAAGAGCCAGAATTAGAAGCCTGTAATCTTTCTGATGTATTTCTCTTTTAAGTCTTAGAATTTAGGGGTGTGTGTGTGTGTGTGTGTGTGTGTGTGTGTGTGTGTGTGTGTGTGTGTGTGTGTAGTTTCTCATTTCAAATACCAGGTGGTTTAATGTAGCTAGTGCTCTAGTAATTCTAAGTGTTCAAACTGGAGCATGGGATGAAGAATCTTGATTCTAGTTTTAGTGGTGTCATTAGGTCATAGAATGTGATCTCTAAGAAAATGGAATCTTTTTAAGAAGGTGGAGTCTTAGTGTGATTTTGATTAAACTATTAATTGAAGATTCCTACTAAAGCTGGAAAATGTGTATATTTGTTGAAAGAGTATGTATGAATTTCATTCTCTCTTCTCTTTAGAAGTCTACATTTCAGTTTAGTTTTAAGAACTCATTTAATTTGTCAATAAGTCAAATCGTTTTTATAGCTTATAGGTATCACTTCTGCTAACATTTTAATTTGTTCTATTAGATTCAGAGAAGCTATAAGTAGGAAAAGCTATCCTTAAAGAATTTACAGTCTGTGGTAATACATTACAGTCTCTAATGATATGTAGATTTGGAAGAAGCTGCATTTTTTTTTTTTGGCAGGGAAGTGGCAGTTGTATATATAGATAGACAGATATATAAAGTTTGCTGTATAAAATATATTTCTTTGTAAATCAATAATAGGGAAACCTTTTATCCTGTGATATAATGTGAGGTATTAAAAGTCTAATTTATTCAGTTATATGAATAAATATTCATTTTAAATATCCTTGCTCTTAATACAAATAATTGTAAAATATAGGTTATTTCTGTTAAAGCTTCTACTTTGTTAGGCAGATTTTTCTAATAGCTGAAATATATTTATATCAAAGGGGGCTAAACAAAGTATTGAAATAGTTTTCTTGAATTGGCCATTGGGAAGAATTACATTGTTTTTTTTTTTGTGATACTTATGAGGTTTCACGATTCCTGGTATTTGAAAAAATAATTGCAGAGTTATTGAGTTTCTCATCTTAAGAAACTTCAAATTACTATGAAAAACAATATTTATTTTTTTTTAAAAAAGTAGGTAATAGTAAGGGCATTATATCCAATATTAACTGGAATAAAATCAATAATGCTTCATATTCTAAAGTTGACAAAAATTTAGTTGGTATGACTGTCAGATATTTTATGGAAGAGGTAGAATTAAAACTTCATTTTATGTTGTTGTCGATAGACCAAAGAATATTTAGTTCAATAATGCACTTGGCATAAAGAAGTTTCTCTGATAAGAACAGAGATTTCATGTAGAGAAGTTATAGGTAACAGTGGTATAGCTATTGATTATAGTTTGGTTTTTTTTTTTTTGTGTGTGTGTGGCAAACTGGATTGGCAATGGTCGGTATTCATTTAAAACTGATATGAAGCAACATTATGAGACCAGTATTACATGCTAGTCAGCAGCAGTTACAATCAGAAAAGCTAAACACCATTGCAAAATACAGGGATGAGATGAAGAATGCAATACAAAAGGTGGTGGGAGCGAATTTAGATACTGGATGTTCCAGTGGTAAAGAAAACAAAATGGGGAAGACTTAATAGAAAAGTGAAAACTTTATAGTTTTGATATGTCACTCACTTAGAATATATTTCTTAGCTGTTTACCTTTTATAAGCATGTATTCATTGTGCTATGAGGATAATAGGTCAAAGCTAATCAGGTAATCAATCTATGTGAGCTAACAGTCAATGCTGTTACATGGTTGGAAAATAGAATGTAATACTAGTTTTCATAGAGATTAATTTTACCTGTTGGATTTTAAATGATGGTATTGAAATTAAAATGTTTGGTAAAAGACAACAATTATGAAGTGAAGATTAATAGTGGGAATAGGAGTGAAAAGATGTAACTAGTGGTCATTATTGCTGCAAAGAGGGTAATTGAGGGAGTTGTTGAAACCATGAAAATGAGTTTAATCTTTAAGGGAAAAATATCTTGAAGGAGAAAAATGGGATTAAAATGAGTTGGACAAGAACTATATTTGGGGGAATACTTGAGGATGAATACTTAAAATACAGGAAAGTTAGTAAAGAAACATTAAGAAAGTCAAGAGAACACATTATACACAATAAAAGCCATAAAATGAGGACGATATAGTAAGAGTGTCATTTGCACCAGGCAGTAGTGGCACCACACCTTTAATCCCAGCACTCTACCGAGTGAGTTTCAGGACAGCCAGGGCTACACAGAGAAACCCTGTCTCGAAAACCAGTGGGAAAGGAAACTGTCATTTGCAACAGAGCATGTAGAGAATGGGGTGAAAGAAAGACAGACTTAAGTGTGAAGACATACTTGATAATCTTGAGAATAATGTTTTAGTAGAAATAATCACAAAAGAGACCTTTAAGACCTTCTAGAATATTGCTTCTTAATTGTGGTTTATTAGACTACATACCATCTCCTGTCATTGTACTTGTATCCAGTTCATAATCTTTTTATGATCCTCTGTGACTTCAACCTTTTTTTAAAAAAAGTTTTATTCTTTAAAAATCACTATAGAAAAGCAAAGAAAAATTAAGTCACTGATTTACATATTCTCTGGTTCATCTCACTTTTAGAAAAAGAAAAGAAAAATCCCTTCTTGCTCGGTTTCTCTTCTAGCTTATTTCTCAGGATTTTCCTCAAGAATTAAAGTTTGTAGGAGTTGTGTGTGTTTACTCTTCATACTTAACAGTTTTTCTCCACTAAACTACTCTAGTCTACTAATGACTCTCCTGGCATTATTTCCAGTGTACATGTTTAGTCTTCCTCCAACTTGACTCCCAGAAACTTTTAGTATCATTGTGTTCAAGTCCTTTCTTTGGCTTCCTTTGCTTCAGAAATAATAATAATGAACTCTCCCTTCCATTTTTTGAGATGCCATCTTAGAGTATGGAAAGGAAGACATTCTGGCCATTTGAGTTTCAGGAGCCCAAAGATTTTGAGTAAAAGCCAAGGGAGAGTTTGACTAGATATCTTGTATCCTAAAGAAGCTACAGATACAAAGTTTTTATTGATAATAATTCATTAATACTTAGGAAACTATGTGATAAAGAGTACAGAGTAAAAAAGACTTCTGTTCTTTAGCTATGATGAGTTCTCAAAGATGGTTGAAAGTCTTGGAATGGGGATATTTTAGGAAAAGGTTCAGGTGCAAGCATTTTTCTTAATCTCTTCAAATGCATCACTTATCTTATTTCATGATGGTTACCTGTCTGTGTTTATGTACTTAGTTATAGTGGGGGATTCAGTAAATACATTGCTTATGGGTTCTGATAGCAAATATTTAGACTTGGAGAATCATTCAGTCTCTCTTGGAACTATTCAGCTCTTGTTGCAGCTTGGCAGCCACTGTGTAATAAACAAAACTGACTTATATTTTTGCATACTGCAGTTTAATCTCATGATAGAACGTGGTACAGAATTCTCTTTTAAAGTGTTTTTCATTTTTTTAAAGTTCGAAAGCTACATGGTTTAACGTAAAACCAGAATGGCTTAGGTTTAGCCTACAGGCTATAATTTATTGATCCCTTTCCCCTAATCAAAGCCTGGTGTTTGAACAATGTACTTGGTGCTTCTTGATTGGTTTTGAGACCTGGTATTGTTCTCTCGCTCAGGTTCACCTTCAGTCATCTCCATCTCCTAAGTGTTAAGATTTTGATGCATGAGTAACCATGCACATCTCTCACTGAGTATATTTTCATTTAATGCTGAATAAATTCATGTTGACTTACAGTTGCAGAGATAGTGCAGATGGATCTTCAAACCCTGAAAGCAAGAATTGAGACTTTTCTTTATGTTTATATTTCTCTAAATCTATTAAGAGTTAGTGTAAGTTTTCATACACAGAAGTCTGTTTCCAAACTTTCTGGGGGAACATGTTGTTTGGATTGTAGTGAGGATACATAGAATTTTGGGTGTTTTTTTCTTTCATGAATACTTGATTTTCAAATCACATCCATAGGTGGTAAAACAGACCCTTACACTTTTGAGAATTAGTGTTTGTCTTTAAGGTTTTCTTCCTTTGCATTTAGTCAAATCTATTCAATCTATGAATGTGTACTCCATCCACAGTTAACGTTTTTAGACTGTAGCATGAAAGACAGTCTGTAGACAAAAACTTAGGTATATGATAAGAATATGTGGCATGAAGAAAATTAACTGGGATAAGTTTATTATGAAGGAAGGACAAAGATAGTTAAGTTGGCTAGAGAATGTATCTCTCAGAAGTTATCATTTGTTTATTCTGAGACGTAAGCTCCATGTAGAAGGAATTGTCTTGCATTCCATGAGAACACTGCACTTTCTACGACCTGGAAGGTGGTTTGGGTATAATTTGATAAGTCTATACCAAGTAACCAGCAAATCTGGATTATAAAGAGATTAATGTATCTTGGCTTTCTGTAAAACTGACAATTTGTATTAAAAATACCTCATAAGAACGGAGATCACCATGGACTAATTAATAAAAAGTATTCCCTTTCAGTTATACTCCACCTTTATAAAAAAAACTTCCCCATCAAAATTTCCATGATATTATGTATAGAATGTTTTATTAAATAATTGCTATATTCAAGGACTGTGGAACATGAAATCTCACATACATGGAAACAATAATCTAAGAAGGAAATGGTTGCTTCATGAGTATGTCCATTAAGCTGACAGTATAAGAACATGACAAACTGAATTATTATCACATGAGAAATCTCAAACAGGAGAAAAAGTTGTCAAAATTTGTCAAGGGAGAGTGATAGAAGAAGCACAATTAAGAGTTGGAGTAAAAGTCCTGCTCAGTAAAAGTAAAGGAAGATAGTAGGAAGAAATTACCGAAAACGCGAATGATGATAGTGTGGAGTCTTTTCTAATAGCATTGTGTTTAAGTGCAGTTTTAGAAACCTTTTTGTTTTGGAATAAATGTTAATATTTCATAATCTCCTTGTGAGATCTGAATCAAAGTTGATTATATCTTTATCTTCAAAATCTATTCCATGATCTTTTTACATTGCAAACTTAAAGTTACATACTGTTAATAAATTTTAGTATCTAAAGTCATTGCAAATACTTGTTTTAAATAAAATGTATATAACATGTAGTATGTTGTGTTTATTTACTCAAAATATTCTTTTAAGTGTTTCAGGCTGCATGTACCAAGTAGTTCAGACGATTGGCACGGATGGAAAAAGTCTTCTGCAGTTACTTCCAATTTCTAAATCTTCTGGAAATCTTACCCCGGTAGTTCAATCTCCAGTGGTGTTTGATGCTTTGAAAGGGAATACAGGAACACCAGTTCAAGTTACTTTTCAAACTCAGATTTCCAGCTCCTCTACGAGTGCACCAGTTCAATTACCCATTTTTCAGCCAGCCAATGCTACAAAGTATTTTCTTATGAGAACAGTAGACACATCAGGAAAAGGTAGCGTTACTTCTGTGGAGACTGGAAGTCTTACGCCACCAGTTTCTAATGTTGAGAGTCATGGTGTGAAAATTGATGGACTCACCATGCAAACATTTGCTATTCCTCCTTCAACACAGAATTACTCATCTTACTTTGTAGTCAATACCCCAAGTCTTCCAGTGAATGTGAATTCTTCAATTTTGCCTTCTGGGCATCATTTACAGAGTCCTGTGAATATGAATTCTTCGATTTTACCTTCCGGGTATCATTTACAGATTCCAGCCTATGCTGAAGTGCAAACTACACCTGCAACCACCTTGTCTCCTTCAGTTCATCAAAAGATCTGTGGAACTGCAACTACAAGTACCTCAGGAATAGTTGAGTCCTCCCAAATACCAAGAGTTTTTTATGTATCGCCTGTAAATTCAGTGCAAAATATAGTTACCGAAAACTTGCAGGATATTTACCCCAAACAAGTGACATTAAATACCTCGAACAGTCCAGTGAACGTTGCTTCACAGACAGAGTTAAAAGGTGGTCAGCACTCTCAAGCTACTCAAGTGACATGGAATTTTCAAGAGAATCTACAGCCTGCTACTGCTATTTCATCCCTTGTTCCTGTTAAGTCATCAAATGTGGCATCAAAGATTATAAAAACTGTCATAGGTAGAGAAGTGATGGGAAATAGTATTAAAAGTACACATCTGTTGACTACCATCAGGTCTCGAAGGACACAATACATACGTGTGCCTTTTAAAGAGAATGCATTGGTAATGCTTAATGAGAAAGTCTATCTGATGACTAAAGAGGGTCTGCCATCACAAAATGACCAACAGAATTCTGTTTCTTCTGATATTCCACTAAGAAAAGATTGTTCAGAGGTAGTAAGTTCAAGTCCAGGCACAGAAATACCCAAAGAGGTAAATAGTTCTTTGATTGAAAGTAAATTTTTGGAATTGGAGACAAAATCACTTTCAAATTTCCAGCTTGCTTCCATGGCCAGTCTAAGAGCAGAGAAGAATGAAAAAGTGGAGAGACCGTCATTTTCTATGACAAACTCACATACTTTGAACCAATCCTGTAACTGCCTTAAACAGAACCAGACTGTGTTTACAAACCCAGTTTTTCCAGATGGATTTAGGACAGGACAGAATGCCCCCAGAAAAGAAAATCTCATCCAGAGCGTAGAGGAAATATGTTCCTCTGTCGATGCAGCAACTGTTACTTCACAACAGTGTGTTTTCAGAGACCAAGAAACACAGGTAATTTTCCCATGTCAGGATGCTCTTTTTATATATCTCTGAGGAAAAAATTTCTTAATTATCAAATTTGTCTGGTACCTGTCACATACCTCATCACACCTACTTGCTTAAAGCGTTCATCTGAATAAATATTTGAGCAATACAATTGGTAGAGTCTAACCAGATCTTTCTCTTCCATTACTTAGCTTAGTAAGTCTGTAAAACAAAATGACAGAACAAAGTTCAAAAGAGTTGGAAAGTGAGTGATATGTCTTCAAAGATTAGTAAGGTTGTGTGAATGTGCATACATATGTATAATGCATATCCACTGAATAGCATATGTTTTAATTTATGAAAAGATAAGCTTCATAGAAGAGAGACAGGGTTTAAAGACTAGAAACTTTAGAGTGGGACTTTACATTTTTTTCTTGCTTTGTTGTTGGTTATGGTTGTGGGAAGAAAAATCATTTTTTTTTAAGTACTAAGAAATTGGTGAAGTCATCAGAACCTTTCCTTCAAATGGAATTTTTATCAATGTCTTTGAGTGTTTGGCCTTGAAACTTTTGGAGGGAGGGGTTTTCTTGTTTGTTTTAAAACGTGTATTTCTTTGTAGACCTTTATGATTCCTCTAATTGCATATCTATCAACTACCTTTCTTTTCTTAATACACTTTTTCCATGTTTTCCTAGTACTATTAGTTTCTGTACCCTTCATTACAGAAATCACTGAATTTTAAAGACAGGAATGTGAATTCTTTTTTTTTTTTTATTGAGAAAAAAAATTTTTCGCCTCCTCCCAG
>NC_022022.1:12001337-12007325 GCF_000317375.1 Microtus ochrogaster
TTGATCCTCCCAATCCAAGAGCAAGGGAGATCTTTCCACTTTCTGGTATCCTCTTCAATTTCTTTCTTCAATTCCTTAAAGTTCTTGTCCTCACCTAGGAGGAGTAGAAGACAGGAATGTAAATTCTAATAAAAATGAGATTGGTTGATGACATTAAACTTACAGAAGACTTCATTCTTTACATACTGTTCTGTAAATCATTTTTGTTTTGGTTTACTTGTTTATTTAGTGTCTCAATACGTAACTCAGGTTGGTCTTGAATTCACCATCGTCCTGCCTCTGCTTCCTGAGTTCTGGGATTACAGGGTACCTTGCCCTACCTAGAGTATTTTAAAGTTATTTTCATATCTAGTCTCTCATTTACTTGAGAATAAACCCTTCATTATTTTTCTGTATAATAAAATGAGTAATTGTGTAAATATTTTAAGTTCATATTTATTTAAATTCAGTTTTTGAATACATGGTAAATGTGAACTCTTTAAAGCATGAATTGTTCTTTGTAAAAGAGTAGATAGTTGCTTAGTTGCTTGTCTGACAGAGTAACCTGAGCAATTAGCAATATTTTTTTTCTCTTGATTCCAGACCCAGTCTGAGATGGCATCTATGTTAAAAAAGGATACCCAAGAAAGAAATAACAAGAAATATTCCCAAGGAAGCAACACAAAAGCGTCATATCTGAAGAGTGATGCTGAATTTATAAAGCTCTTTGGTCTTACTAAAGATTTGAGAGTTTGTCTTACTCGAATTCCTGACCATCTGGGCTCTAGAAAAGGTTCTGATTCCTTTGATAATATGGTGAAGAATAATTCTTACAGAGATGCAGATATTGTGATGAAGGAAAAAGAAGTAAAACAGGTAATAGTTATTTTAAGTGTATGACATTTTTATAAGTATGACAAAGATGTGGTTATATTTATCTTTTATTTGGCTTTTAATGTGCATTAGATTGATGATTTTTACCAAATTTGCATATCTCTTACAATGACAAAAGGCATCTTAACACACAGCTACAAATATATCCCTAGTTAATTTGAGTTTCGAGTATTTTTAGTTTTTAGTTACCTTGCTTTTTCCTTTTGTAATTAAAAAAAATTAATCAAAAGCATTTCAACTAGTTATCCTATATTAAAGAATTACCTAAAGAAAATAGGTATAAAGAAAAATGTGAGCATGCTGATGTTCATTGAAGTATTAATATTTACTATATTTTAAGCAACATATGTAGTCAGTAATGTACTATAATTATGCTTACAAACATTATAGTCTAATATTCTGAACTCCAACCTTTTCAGATAAACCTTCTTAAGGAAACTTGTGTCTACTTTGCAAATGAAATGAAAATTTAAATCAATTGTTTATCTCAGGTATTTCTTAGGTACTGTTTCATTTCAGTGATAGGCCAGCGTGGTTTCTAATACTCAATTTAAGTAAAAAAGTGTAAATAAACTAGCTTGTTTTTTAGAACTATGTGACTTTTCATTTTGGTATCACATAGTAGGATTCAGTTTTTGCTATAGTTATTCCCCAGTAAAATTTGTCGAATCAAATTCAGTTGCTATTATTTGTGTGCTAACTTTGATTTGAAAGCATGTAGCATAGCAATAACATAATTTTTGTGTTATTAACATTGCAGCACAGCTTTCCTAAGAAAAGAAAAGGAAAAACCGTTAAGAAGATGGATTACACAAAAAGGAGAAAAATAAAGAGGGCTAGTGACGCGATCGTGAATGGAACTGATGATGCCAGTTCCCAACTCCTTGGTATCTTACCAACAGCAGACATACCGCAACATAACATTGTCACAAGCACAGCCAGGGAAGACAAGAGAACTGAGGTAGAAAACTGCTCCTATGAGAAGCAGGAAAAAGGCACATTAAGTTCAAGTACATCTTGTGAACAAAGTAGTTATTTTAATAGAAGCTATACTGAAGATATTTTTCTAATAACACCACCAGAATTAGAAGAAACCATTAGAGATGAAAAAATTAGAAGACTTAAGCAGAATCTGAGAGAGAAAGAAGCAGCTCTTGAAGAAATGCGTAAGAAGATGCACCAAAAACAGTAAAGATTTAAAGAACTGTTACTACAGTAGTCCCCTCTTACCTGATGTGGATAGAGTCAAGACCCCCAGTGGATGCCTGGAAGTGGAGATAATACCAAATTATGTATTCAACTGCTGTGGCATCATTACGTTTATTCAGATAACTAAACGTTCATTTAAATGAATAATAAGTAGTATATACAGTGTGGATACATTTAAGAGGAAAATTGTTGTCCTGAATAGGAATTTTTTGCCATGCTTCTAAGAATGGCATGTAATTTAAAATTGATGAATTCCTTTCTGGAGTTTCTAAATTGATTTGGACAGTTTTTCATGAAAACAGAAATGGCAACTGCAAGCTATAAGGGATTGCTGTCACTTATAAAAAGGCACTCTGAAAGTGTCTATATAAAACTTGAGGGGCACTATAAATGTTGGGTCATATGACCTGTCAATTTACATGAAGTATTTCGACTTATGTGTTTTAGAAGAATATTTTTGGTATTTTTCTGTGAAATGGCATTCCCCAAATTTGAATATTTTGTACAAGTTTTCTGTTATATCTTTAAATTCCTCAGGTCTTACTCTGACAATAAATATTGTGTACTAAAATCTGCAATCCAGGATAGGAAGTCAGCTGTAAATTTAACTTTATCATTGAGTTTTTATGTATACTGTCTTGATCTTCTTACCTATAATATAAAAATGATACAACCTATTCACCGTTGTTGATATTTTTATTCCATGAAGAAAATCTTAAAATTTATTCAAATATTCTTCAACATTAAGGGCATATTTCTTTAACCTGTATACAATCTTAAATATTTCAAAGAAGTTTGAAATTTAGGCTATTTCATGATACATTTTAATTTGGCCTGCAAATTATGTCAAATGAAGCTGGAGAGATGATTGAACAGCTAAGAGCACTTGCTATTTTCCATGGGAACAAATTCAGTTCCCAGCTCCCATGTCATGTGGTTCATAAACACCTGTAATTAGAGCTCCACAGTACCCAATACTGCCTTCTGACTGCCAGCACCTACATACATATGGCATATACTCATGTAGATACATACAAGTAAAACTAATTCTAAACTATATGTTACTTTAACAGCACCTTTTTTTTTATGTGTACATGCATGTGTTGCATAGATTATCTGAAAGGCAGATCTGGACCTTAGACACATGTAAGATTTCTCAAACAACAATTTTTCTATAGAAGCATCCATTTTTTTCCGGTTAATCTTTGATTTGGGAAAGTTTGGTAGTATAGTGAATTGATGGAGAATTAAAAAAGATTAGCTAGTTAAAAATCAACAAATCTCTAGAAGTAGGAATCATACACTGTAAAGACAACAAGAACAAACCATAAACAAGTATTAAATAGGAGTAAAATAATACATCAGATTGATTTAGCTGCTTTTTGTAGTGATAGTTTTGTTGAAGTATAACTTGCATACCATAAAATTTACCCTATTAAGTTAGACAAATGAAAGTATCAATAATTTCAGAGCACCACACCCCCCAATATAAATTTTGTAACCATTAACTGTCACCCCTTCTTTATC
The DNA here is from genome assembly GCF_000317375.1 of Microtus ochrogaster. Taxonomy (NCBI): domain Eukaryota; kingdom Metazoa; phylum Chordata; class Mammalia; order Rodentia; family Cricetidae; genus Microtus; species Microtus ochrogaster. Next base: position 12,004,947 of record NC_022022.1, read on the forward strand.
TTAAACTATGCAACATTCTGCTTCACTAGAAAGTTCTGTTTGTGACCATTTCATGAACATGGAATCATAGGATATATATTTTTTGATTGTTTTTTACTTGGCCAGATATATGCAAGGTTTATTCATAATCTAACATATATTAGTAGTTTGCTTTTTGCTGCCTGGCAATATTCCATTATATGGAATCTTAGTGTCTGGAAGATTTGTTCTTGAATACCCCAAGGCTGTCAAAATCCATGTGTAAATCTTATGCATAAAATGGCATAATGTCTACATAAAATCTTTTTGAGTATATTTAGTTGTATAAACCCTGGGCCACCACAGTAACTCTTTAGCATTTTGAGGACCTACCAGACTGTTCTAGTTGAGTTTTGTTCTCCCTACTCAGTAGGTCTTGTCAAGGCCACCGGTAACATGTTTCTCCATTTTAGGGTCAATTGTCAGTCTTTAAAACCAAAATTTAATTTCATAACCTTATTTTCTTTTGGTTAATGTTTAAAGAAGGAGTGAGCACATAAGTTGTAGAGAATGCAACAAGTAACAATGCTAAAATTTCAGTCCCATTTGAGGGTTCACCACTAACCTTAAACCTTTTTGCTCTTTTGCTACCCATATATGTATATTTTTACAAGAATAAGATCCTTGTTTAGATTATATATCACATTGTTAATGTCAAGCTTTCTGTTTATTTTTGAGACAGGGTCTCACTGTGTTATGCAGCTGGTCTCAGACTTGAGATACTTCTCCCTCTGGCACCCAAATGCTATGATTACAGAGTCTACCAGCATGTCTGACAATTTTTAGATTTTTCAGTAGATTCTAATATACGTGCCAAACTCACTTTTTTGACTTGGATTATTAATTAAAGCTGATGTGGGATCAAATTTAGGACTGTGCCTGTTATCTAGCTTCTAAACCCCATAAAATTCTTGTATTTCCATATATTTTTATTAGGTACAAAGGTAACTGAGTTCTGACTTTTTTCTTTGATATTTGATACATATTTCCCTTATGCCTCAGTGAATCATGACTGAGTCTATTTCCTTGCTGATTCCCTCTCTTCCTAATCTAATATTTTATGTGCCCCAGGCCTCAGTTTCTTTGCTTCTCTGTTTCTACCTGCTAATTTTCTTGGTGACCTCATTCAAGTTCAGATATCTTCTCACACCAGATAGGAAACTGATTGATTACAGACCAAAGTATGAAGACCACTAAAGTCCAACTTGGTGCACCAATAAATTTTATTGGGGTTATTAACAAGAATGTATATGGCAGGTTATTTAGAGGAACAGGAATGACTCAAAACTGTTATCACCCAACCCCACCTCATTATGGACAACTGCTTGTGAAAACAAGACCTGCAGTACCCAACACCACTTGCAGGCCATTCCAACAGTTTCAAGAATACCCTTCCCAGATAGCTCAGGTAGTCTGAGCCTATTCTAGGCATCTGGGCTGATCTTTGCTTTTTGGGGGTAGCTTATCTTGTCTGAGAATCTTCTGGAAAGCTGACTTCTCAGAGTGTCTTTCAGCTGGAGAAGGGCCTAGTGAGTGGTCATTTTCAAGGTCTTCCTGAAGTTATTTTGAGTTCATGTCTCAAACTTAATGAGCTTCCTTGCAGTATGAAATGTTTCACTTCCCTTTAAAACATTCCTGTCCTAAAGTGTTTTTTTTAACCTCAAAAATAGAGGTTTACATTGAGAAAATTGCTATACAACAACCTAACATGGTTTTAACATTCTAACAGTGTTAAAGAAAATGAGTGCAGCAAAAGTCATGATAAACATACTTTTCATCACCAATTTCACTTTCTTGTCTATTTTGGTTCATGTATTATTTTGCTACATATTATTAAGGGTCTGTTATTTAATTCATCAAGTATTTTTTATGATACCTTTTATGATATTTTAAGGGTGACTTGAATCCTTTATAGAAAGATTACCAGGGGTAATAGCGATATTGAGTTTGATCCACAGAACCCAAATGAAAAGTGCCTTATAAAATGATACATGCTTTTAATCCTAGTGCTAGGGAGGCAGAATCAGTAGGATTTCTGAGCCAAGAGACATCATTTTTCAAAGGAATCAAATCATTGTTTCCAGGTTCTGGATATTACAAATAATGCTGTTATGAACATAGCTGAGCAGATGCCTTTGTGGTATGAGTGTGCATCCTTTGGGTATATGCCCAAGAGTGGTATTTCTGTCTCTTTCCCGCCTCCCATTTCCCTCCCCCTTCCCCAATCAAGTCCCCCTCCCTCCTCAGCCCGAAGAGCAATCAGGGTTCCCTGTCCTGTGGGAAGTCCAAGGAACCCCCACCTCCATCCATTTCTAGTAAGGTGAGCATCCAAGATGCCTAGGCTCCCACAAAGCATTACGT
>NC_022022.1:12012490-12033685 GCF_000317375.1 Microtus ochrogaster
TAGGTCCCTCTCACCCCTCAGAAGGGTCTTCAGGAATAGGGCCTGGCTCCTCCTTTGCCAGGGACTTCGCCAACCAAAGGCCTACCTCTTTGATTTAATTGTAGTGGGGCGATCTGCTCTCGGTCAGCTGTGGGGGGGGGGGCGTCCTCCATTTGCCTCTGAGACCGGGTTCCGTCTGCCTCCACTACCGGGTTCCGTCCCGCTGAGTCTTGAGGTAGATTGATTCTCAATTTTCTAAGAAACTGCCCTACTGATTTCCAAAGTCACTGTACAGGAAAAAAAAAAACCATGCCACTTGAGGTCCCCCAGATCCAGAAAGACAAGCATGGTATCTACTTGCTCATAAGTGGATATTAGACATAAAGCAAAGGGTAACCAATCTACAGTTCATAACCCCCAGAGAACCCAGAAAACAAGGAGGATCCTAAGAGAGAGAAGGTGAAATAGACAAGGCCTAAATAAGTTGGAAGCGTGGGGGCCGATGGAGAGTGGAAGAAGAGTAGAGAGGAAAGAAAGGGGAAGGAGAACATGAGGGATGGGGAAAGTCAGGTTGGGGAAAGATGGAGAAGGAGAGCAAGGAAAGAGTTACCTTAATAAAGGGAATCATTTGGGGGGTTAACTAGAAACCTGGCACTAGGAAAATTTGCAGGAATCTACAAGGATGTCCCCAGCTAAGAATCTAAGCAATAGTGGAGAAGGTGCCTTACCTGCCCTTCTCCTGTAATCACACTGATGACTACCTTGTCAACATAGAACATTCGTCCAGTAACTGTTAGAAGTAGGTGTAGAGATCCATCCCTAAGCACTGGAGCTTAGGACTCCGAGCTCCTGGAGTCCAGTCCAAGAGAGGGAAGAGCAATATTTGAGCAAAAGGGTCAAGACCATAATGGGGAAACCGACAGAAACAGCTGATTCAAGCTGGTGGGAGTTCACTGACTCCAAGTTGACAAATGGGGAACCTGCATAGGACTGAACTTAGCTCTCTGAATGTGGTTGATAGTATGTGACTTGGGCAGTTTGTGGGGCCACTGGCGGTGGGACCAGTATGTATCACTAGTGCATGATCCCCTCTTCTTCGGGGTTCCCCAATCTCCAAGGAAAGGGACCTGATGGAGACCTCCAGTTTAGACTCTTGCCACATAATTTCTGGCTGTGGGTCTCTGCGTCCCCTCCTATCTGCTGTCAGAGGAAGCCTCTCTGATGATGACTGGACAAGGCACCAATCTATGAGTATAGGAGAATATCATTAGGAGTCAGCCCATTGATTTGTTCATCTGTTTGTTCTCTTTTACCAGTCATGTTTGGTTCTACCATAGGGCTCTGAGCTATTTAGTCTCTCAGTCCTGGGCATCCAAGCAGCATAGGGCATGGTCTTCCTCTCATAGGTAGACTTCAAGTTAAACCAAACATCAGTTGGCTATGTGCACATGTTCTGCACATTGTACAGGCAGAACAGATTGATTGTAGATGGGAGGTTTTGTGGTTGGGTTGGTGTCCAGGTTCTCTTTCCATAGCCTGCAGAGTACATTCTTGCACCAAAGAGCCTGGAATATAGGGGTGAAGTCTTCCAAGCCCACACCAGATAGACCTCTTGATGTTCAATGAGATGATGATGGTGATGGGGCCTGGCTGCCACTTTTCAGAGGGCAACCTTCTGTCCTTCCATCTGCCTGAGTTGTGTAGAGATCTCCACAGGAACTTCTTGACTAACAACTCAACTGAATATAACATCTCACCACTGAAAGCATTGCCTAGCAACAAAAGATGATCAGTTCAGCCTCCATATCCTTACTAGGAGTCCTCCCCAGGATCACCCTCAGAGATTCCAGGACTGTGGTGATGCTTTGTGACCCCCTCTGTGGGACTCTGCATCTTATGAAGTGCTATCAAGAAAAAGAACTGGGAGCTCAGTCCAGTGCTACGATGTGGGTCTCTGCCTCTGTTTCCATCAGTTGCTGGATGAAGGTTCTATGGTGATATCTAAGATACTCATCAGTCTGACTACTGGGCAAGTCAAGATCGGGCCCCCTCTCCTCTATTGCTCCAGTTGAAGAGTGGGAGGAGTAAGAATATGACCTCTTGGTCAAGACTGTGAGGGGTTCACCCACGGAAACAGTCTACCTGAGCTAATGGGAGCTCACTAACTCTAGCGGGACTGGGAAGGAACAAGCATAGAACGAAACTAGTCCCTCTGAATGTGGTTGACAGTGGCATGACTGGGGCAGACTGAGGGGCCACTGGCAGTGGCACCAGGATTTATCCCTACTGAATGTACTGGCTTTTTGGGAACCCATTCTCTTTGGATGGATACATTGATCAACCTAGACATAGTAGGGAGTGCCTTGAACCTTCCAAAAAGCAATGTGCCTTACCCTCTCTGAGGAGTGGAGTGGGGTGGGGTGGGAGGGTATGTGGAGGGAAAGGAAGAAGGGGAGGGAGTGGGAACTTGGATTGGCATTTTTAAAAAATCTAATAAGTTATATATAAAAAAAGAAAACGAACTGGGAAGCAAGCTCTGCTGATGACAGCATATGAGAACTACAAAGAGGTCTTGGTGATTTTTCTAGTCTTTACAAAACTCCAGGACTGAGCCATTTATTCACCAGTCAACCCTGGTATCTGATACAAATGCTCTTGCAGCCCCTAGCAAGCCAGGCAAGGTAATACAGACAACCCTTGTCAAAATGCAGAAGAGAAAGAGGGTTCTCAACACCTATTTTTATCCCCAGAAGACAAGAAAAAAAAGGAGAGTTTCTACCAAATAACAAAAGCTTCTTGTATTCCCAGCATATCTTTAGGATGTGAATAAGGGTGTCGCCCTGGCAACAAAGGTAAATGACAAACCATACAAGGTGTTTTCTAAAAAGGATTAAAAATATGATTTATAAAGGGTTAGATTTTGAATAATGGCCTGAAGATTATATAACAAACCCCAAGGTATAGATGTATGGATGTTGTTTATTATGTTATTAATTAACAAATTTGTAAGAGTGTTTTGCAGGGATGGGGCATAGCTTGGTAGTAGATCCCGGGTATGCGTGGTTCTGTGGGTTCAATCTCCAGCACCCGAAAGAAACAAGGAAGAAGATAAAAGAAAAAGAGAAGGCATGTCATAGTGTTAGGATTTTTAGAGATTTTTTAGTGTGTGTGTGTGTGTGTGTGTGTGTGTGTGTGTGTGTGTGTGTGTGAATTCCATGTGTGTGGGGCTACCCATAGAGGCAGAAGAAGGTACCAGATCTCCTGGAGCTGGAATTGCTGGTGGTTGTGAGCCACCCGACATGAGCGTCAGGAACCAAACACGGATCCTCTGCAAGAATAGCCTGTGTTCTTACAAACTGAGCCAGCTCTCCAGCCACAGTTTGAGAATTAATATTGTACCATTGTTTCTCTAACAGTGCTCAGTCCTCAAGGATTATTATCCCCTGGCATTCTTGATTCTTGAAAGAAAAGTCTGTCATATATAAATTTAACTATATAAACTTAAGCCTGGCCCTTTTTTTCTAAAACAGAGAAACAACTTTTGGAAAGATCACTTGTCTTACATAATTTAAATGTCAGAACTTGACCCTCAACTCTTGCAGTGCTGTGGAAACAAGGCCTTTCTAAAGCATCCATAACTTGGGGTTTCTATGAGGCCAGCATCCAGCTCCCATCTTCCTCAGTCTCAATTCCGTCCATCCTGGTGTCCCAGCCAGAAACCTCCCTCTCCCTCACTTTCCCTTCCACTTGCTGCTGACCATGACTCACAAATACGTCCTGAACCTTTCACATTCTGTGCTTAAAGGTAGTCCAGGTCAATCTTATCTCACATCTGGTCCGGTAATACAGCAACTTTTAAAATAAATATAATGAAAACCTCATAATTCTTGCTATGGCTCAGGAACTCTTTAAGTACTTTACCTGTTTTCCTGCGTTTAGTCCTCTTAGCTGCTCCGTAATGGATTCTAGTCCATTCCCACTTCAAGCTGTGAAACAGCATACAGAGAAGATGAGTAACTTGCCCCAAGTCACACAGGGGGCGTTTTGGTTAGTCATGATTGTACACTTGATTGAATTGTAAAGCACTGAGGATATCGGTAAAGAACACTTCTGGGTGTGTCTGCGAGGGTGTTTTCTACAAGGATTATACTAAAGGAGACCTGACCTAAGTGTGTAAGAACCATCCAATCCGTTGTGGCTCTTTCACTCTGGGTCTGCTCTTCGGTGGTCAGAGAGTGAGCAACTTTGCTCTTGTGTTCCCCTGTGCCGTGATGTGTATCACAATCCACGAACAACAGAGGCAGCCAACCGCAGACCCTCTGAACCATGGAGACAAAATCAGTCTTTCCTGCTTGTGTCGGGTATTTGTCATGGCAACAGAAGAGGGACTAATCCGCCTAAAATGCGGAGGATTCAGTGGTCAGCCCCTAACTGACCATTGCTATCTTCTAAACTGATTCCCACACCACAGCCTGGGGGTTGCTTAAAACAGGTAACTCCTATGTGGGAGCAGAAGCTCATGCAAGACAGCAAACAGCTTTGCTCCTCCTAGCCTGTTCAAGTCAGCACGAAGACACGTTCTTTCCCAGCAGCTAGGGCAAGTTCTTTGCCCCTCCCCTTCCACCCTGTCCTAAAGTATCATTTCAATAGTGAAAATGCCCAGCCTGGCATGTTGCTCAAAACTGTGAACTTCCTTTTCAGCAAAGGCTTCCTCTCCGATATCCACCCAAACTTGCTTGGACTGGTGGCTTTTGTGGTGGAAGCCATCTCCTCCCTTCTGGCCCTCATCCACTTCATTCTCTCTGCTGACCTTTGACCATCAAGGGGTGGAAGGAATGATAAGGGCCAGGGGTGCCTCCCATAACAGGCACAGCTGTCTGACAGCTTTGATGCACTCTGGCCACAGAAGGAGTGGTAGAATCATGCTCTTGGGGTAACCTGTTTCTGAGACTGGGTTTATGATAGCCTCTGGACTGGAACTCAGTCTTCCTTTCCTGGTTCCCTAAATGTGGAAGAAATCTCCTCAGGACCTTTTTGGAGCAGCTTGGGGGGTCCTCTGCAGTGTCCCCTGACAAGTTCCATCCAAGTGACAAAGCCTCTGGTACAGCTGGACACTTTCTGCTAAAACGCTTTGCCAACTGTGGGTCAAAGGCCTCTTAAGTGTGATCCTTCTTTAATGCACCCAAGTGTGTACTCCTATCAACATCTCATTCCTTTGGCCTTCCAGTGAAAGGTTGCTGTTATTTTCCAAGAAGTTCCTTAATTGAGTACCAGAAAACTATTTCCCACATACCTCTGTGACTAGAGGGTACTAGCTAACCCTCTTTTTGGTTGCAATAAAGTTTTCATGACCCGGCCTGAGAAGAAGCAAATGCACTTGTGCCCTTTCCCCAATCTCATGACCTATAAAGACTCTTTCCATAGAAGTCTTCCCAAATTCAACTATCTGCTCCTATCCTCAGCTTCAGCACACTAGGTATGCAGCCTTAAGAGGGGTATGGGAGCAAGGACCCACAACACTAGGTTGTGAGCTTGCTTCATTATCTTGTACCTCACTAAACCAAGACCCATAGTCTAGGTAAGAACTCTGCCCCTGAGCTACATGCCCAGCAAACAGGTAATCTGGCTCAAACACTCACTGTGGAACATGGGGGTAGTTGAGGCCTCCCACTGAAGTTGGGCCAGAAGCAGTCCTGTTTCAATATCCTCGAGTCATAACGCATCTTTGTGTTGCTATTAGGACTAACTCTTTAATAGATGTGGTCCTACCTACCTGTCCAGTTTCTCTCATACCACTCTTCCTGTACTTGGCCACTGTGATGATTTGAATGAAAATGGCCCCTGTAGGCTCATAGGGAGTGGCACTGTTAGGAGGTATGTCCTTGTTGGAGGAAATGTGTCAATGGGGTGGGCTTTGAGATGTCAGATGTTCAAGCCAGGCCCAGTGTGTCTCGCTCCTCCTGCTGCCTGTGGATCCAGATGTAGAACTCTCAGCTACTTCTCCAGCACCATGTATACCTGCATGCCATTAAGTTCTCCACCATGACTACAATGAACTAACATATGAACTGTAAGCCAGACACAATTAAATGTTTTCCTTATAAGTGTTGGTGTGGTCATGGTTTCTCTTTACAGCAATAGAAACACTAAGACTGCCATCCTGGTCTTCTAGTAGGTTCTTGGATTCCTTATGCTCTCACTTACCTCAAGGTGTACATATTCACATGATCCTACAATATCCTCTGCTCACTACCTTTGGCTTTCTTATTGTGAGGTCTCAGTTTAAACATTACCTGACCTTGCCCATTTTTACTCATACTATTTAAATTTACAGAATTTGACACATTGTATTTGAATGCTTACTAATTTGTGTTCATATAGCCAAAGAATGATAACTATGTGCAAAAAGTAATATTTTCTTCCTGGGCATATAATTAAACCTTGTTTCCCAGCATCCCTTGAAGTTGGGTGGAATAATTTAACCTTTCTAAGTCAAGAGAATATGGTGGGAAAAGACAACTTCCAGGTCTGGTCTGTTAAATCCTACCATTTTGGTGATATTTTTTTTACCTAACAAATAAAACTTTCCTGAAAATTAGAGTGCATAGCTAAGCCACTAGTTAGCCATAGAGGTCAGGTAGTGGTATTACACACCTTTAATCCCAGCAATAAGGTGATGGAAGCAGAGGGATCACTGTGAGTTCAAGGTCATACTGGGCTACACAAGATTGAATCTGTCTAAAAGAGAAACAGTGCTAACACAAAGGTGATCCCATAACTAGGGAGGTAGAGACAGGAATGATATGACTGGGTGGAAAAAGAAATATAAGGTGGGAGGAGACAGGAGCTCAGATTCAGTCTGAGATTTTATATAAATGTCATTCAGTCTGAGGACTTGTAGAGAAAGAATGCCCCATTCAGTCTGAGGATTTTGTAGGGTAAGAACCAATGGCTGGATGCTCTGCTTCTCATCTTTCAATATTATCTTATATTTGACTCAGGGTTTTTATTATTAAGAACAATTAGAATTTGTGCAGCATCTGCATCCAACTTTGGGGGTACAAATTCATGAAAAATCCTCTTGTCTGTGGCTTTGCAGACATTAGTATAGACTGGAGTTTCATAGAGCTGAAGTCACTATGTCACTGGCTAGGTTTTCTTTCTTTTTTTCCCAGTGTAATCTGGGCTTTCCCTGGACCCCCTCAGAATAGGACAGCTGATTTCCAAAGGTTTGAAGAAAAATCAAAACATTACATGTTTCAATTGTGACAAACAAGGTCATCTTAAAAGTAACTGTAAACAGGGCATTCCTAGAAACAATATTTTTATAAGCATAATCCAAGCACAACTCCTCCTGGATTATGTAGAAGGTGTAACAAAGGCATGCATTGGACTAATGAATATAGATCAACAAGGGACAGTCAAGGTAACCCTTTGCCATCAGGAAACTCCATAAGGGGCCCTTCTCAGGCCCCCATGCCAAGTTCAGTTCAGTCACTTCCTATCATTGTGGAGGAAATTCCTTCCGAGAGCAATTAAAGATCCTAATGCCTAGTGTAAGAAACTATAATGCTTGGATGATAGAAAAACTATAGAAGAAATAACAAAAAATTAATGAGAAATCATAAAGATAATATTTTGGTAAACTTCAATAAATGAACAAAGACAAAAATTAAAAATAAAAATAAATGACATTATCATTGAAGGTCTGATAGATACAGGTGCAGATGTAACAATAATTTCTCCAGAATATTGGCATCCAAATTGGTCTTTTCAGCAGGTAAATATTCTGCTTTTAGGGACTGAAAGTTTTTCTCAAGTAAAACAGAGCAGGATATGGGTTGAATGTATAGGCCAGAAGGACGGAAAGGAAAATTAAAGCCATAAGTGGCTAACATAGCAATGAACTTGTGGGAACGTGATTTGTACAGAAATGGAATACTCAGATTAGCATTCTCAGAAACAAACCATAAATTAATATGTGCTTCTGGGAAAAATGTTAGGAGGTTTTATATAGAACAGTCACCAACCATTCAGACTGTGCAAGAACAGTGCACAACAGCTGCTGATTTTCCAAAGGCACCAACAGTCCTACTTTTAAAATGGTTGGCAGGCTGGGTGATGGTGGCACATACCTTTAATCCCAATACTCTAGAAGTAGAGGCAGGCAGATCTCTGTGAGTTTGAGGACAGCCTGATATACAAAAACTATTTCCAGAACAGGCTCCAGAGCTACAAAGAAACCCTGTCTCAGAAAAGAAAAGATTGATATACAAACCTGTATGGGTTGCTACACAATGGCCTTTAACAACAAAGAAAGTGTAGGCCTTAGAACATCTGGTAGATAGGAGTTAAATGTTCAGCATATTGAAGAATCAACAAGCCCTTGGAATTCTCATGTATTTGTCGTTAAAAAGAAATCTGGGAAATGGAGACTGTTAACAGATCTAAAAGCTGTTGATAGATGATTTAGCAATGGGCTCTATACAATCTGGAATTCCTTTGCCTTCTATATTGCCTAAAGGATAGTATTGATTTAAAAAGTTGCTTCTTCACTACACCTTTACAAAAAAAGGACAGAGAAAAATTTGCCTTCAAATTAAAATATTTTAATATTTTAATTTAAAATATTAAATTTAAAGCCTATTTAAAATAATTCTTAGCCTGCTACGAGATATCAGAAGATTCTCCCACAAGAAATTTTAAATAGCCTTCTCCTGTGCCAATATTTTGTATGTCAGACATTAGAAATTATATATAATCAATTTCCTGAATCTATAGCTTACCATTACATGTATGACATTTTACTATCTGACTCAAATGTTTAGAAAGAATGTTTGAAGGAGTAAAGAAAACTTTGCCTTGTTGGGGATTACAAATTGCTCATGAAAAATATAAAGAATAGATACTATTAATTATTTAGGATATAAAATAAGTCTACAAAAATTAGATCCCAAATGGTGCAAATTAGAATAGATTAATTTCAGACTCTTAATGACTTTCAAAAATGCTAGGAGACACTTTCTATCTATGGCCCCCTATTGGGGAAAAATCGGGTAATTTGTTCAAAACTTAGATGGTGACAAGGACTTAAATATTCCAAGAGAATTATTAGCTGAAGCTGAGGCAGAATTGGCTTTGGTGAAAAAGAAAATACATGATGCACATGTGAATCATTTGGATCCAAAAATTAATTGTATTTTGGTTATTTTACCCTCTAAACATTCTCCTACAGAAATATTAATAAAGGGGGAAGATGTTATTTTAGCCACATAAACAAAGTAAAAAAATGAAAACTTATATGGAAAAGGTCTGAGTTGATTCTAAAAGGAAAATTGAGACTTTTTCAGTTAGCAGGAATAAATACAGCAGAAATTGGAGTACCTTCTACTAATGATGAAATTGAAAATTATGGGAGGAAAATGAATCTTGACAAAGATGTTGCAATAATTTTGGGGAGATAGTAATGGAAAATATCCCCAAAGCAGAAGACTTCAACTTATGAAGAGAACTAATTGGATCCTTCCTAGCATTTTATGGGAAACACCAATATCTAGAGCCCATACATTCTATACTGATGTAAATAAATCAGGAAAGACAGGTTACAAGTTAAAAAATTTAAGTAAAGTGGATCAAATTTCTTATGTTTCTGTCCAAAGGTCAGAATTATATGTTATTCTTATAGTAGTAATGGATTTTATGGAACCTCTTAACATTGTTACTGATTTTCTACCTCTTCAGGAGAGAGATGAAAAAGAAGCTATACATTTTAAATAGGCATGTTGTCCTCAAACACTTCAGAGATTTACAGAATATGACATTTAAGATGTTTCAGTAACATAGTTGTTTTTATTTTTTTATGACTCTGAGACATATTTGCTCCTGGCAGCACCAATCTACTTTTAACAAGGTGATTAGCATCAAAGAAACGCTGAATGGAGTTTACTCTTCCTGTAGAAAAAGTCATTCACTGGGCAAGAAAGTGCTCTTGCTTTCACTGCTGAGAGTATGCTGTACAAATTGGACAAGCAGGACACAAATGAAAGGTGCTGAGCTTTGCCAAGACAAGATAGGACAACCCTTCAGAATACCCTGCTTCACAGAAAAGTCTGTCAGATATGCTAGGTTTGTAGGCCAAAGATGGATGCCCCAATGTTCCAGAAGAACTATGAGTGACTGTCCAAACAGCCAGCTGTTTTTGTCATTTCTCACATTGTTTTGGAAGTCACTTGCACTTTCTGCTTACTCAGGTAATATTATTTCCTTCTTGGGTCTCTGATGGAGTTGAAGATTTTTTTTTGAGACAGGGTTTCTCTGTAGCTTTGGGGCCTGTCCTGGAACTAGCTCTCGTAGACCAGGCTGGCCTCAATCTCATAGAGATCCGCCTGCGTCTGCTTTCTGAGTACTGGGATTAAAAGCATGTGCCACTACCACTTGGCAGAGATGAAAAATTTTATAGTTTTCCTTGTTTCCATATTTAGAAAAGAAACCACAAAAGAGGTGTAAAGTATATAAGAGTGAGAGACATAAAAAATAGTTTTGGGTACAATCTTTTGGATTCACCATGATGGGATAGATATGGAGTATTTTCTCTAAATTTGTCAAATGCTAATGGACTAGACATTGTTGATGCATTTATTGCTTGTATATATTACATATAGTTATTATACTTGCTGTATAAAGTTTTTCTTATATTAATTATAACCTTCCTATTTTGTTTTAGACAATGGGGGAAATATGGTAATATTTTGTTTGTGCTCTAACAAATAATGCTTGCCTCGTTAACCATAGATGTCTGGAGTTCTATAAGACAGACAGGAAGAGCAATGGCTGGGCAGAGAGAAAAATATAATATGGAAGAAGACAGGAGCTTGGTCCCTTTTTTGACAGAGGAATTAACACAGTATGAGTTGGCTGTGGCTTGGTCCTTTGTCTCTCTTACCTTTCAGTAGTTACCTCAGTATCTGATTCTGGGTTTTTATTATTAAGACCAATTATAATTTCACTATATAGAACATTTCCACTGCACTAGGCTTCCACACTGTTCCCCAAGGGCCCCCCTAATTCTATCTATCTCCATACTCTCCCCTTTCCCCATCCCTCTTTCTCCTGTCCACAGTCACTCTTGGTCTTAACAGCTAATTTACTTAACAGCTAATATCTACTTATAAGTTCACATACACCATGTTTGTTTTTCTGAGTCTGAGTTACCTTACTTAGATCAATTTTTTTCTAGTTCCATTCATTTGCTGCTGAATTTTATAACGTCAGTTTTTTAAAAATTCTTAGTGATATGTCAATGTTCAAATGAGAAATTTCTTTATCTTTTCTTCAGTTGAGGGACATCCAGGTGGTTTCCAGTTTATGATTATTATGAATAAAGCAGAAATGAACATAATCGAGCAAGTGTGTGATGTGGAAATTCATTCCACTAATAGTTTTTTGGGGTACCTCCCTTGGGATATCACTTCTGTCTGCAGATATGATTGGTCTGTATTTCTCTTTCTTTGTTGCATCTTTGGTAGTTTGGGCATCATGGTAACTGTAGCCTCATAAAAGAAATGTAGCAATGCTCTTTCTCTTCCTATAGTGTGGAATAATTTGAGGAGTATTGGTATTAGCTCTTCTTTGATGGTCTGGTAAAATTTTGTGCTGAAAATATCTGACCCTGTGCCTTTTTTGTTTGGGATACTTTTAATGATTGCTTCTATTTCCTTAGGGGTAACAGGTCTGTTTAAAGCATTTATCTGATCTTGATTTAACTCTGATAAGTGGTATTTATTTATCAAGAAAATTGTTTCTTTTAGATTTCAAGTTTTGTGGAGTACAGGTTTTTAAAGTATGATCTAATGATTCTTTGGATTTCCTTCATGTCTGTTGTTATATTCCTCTTTCCATTTCTGATTTTGTAAATTTGGATGTTCTCTCTTAGCCTTTTAGGTTGGATAAGGGTTTATCTATCTTGTTGACATTCTCAAAGAACAAACTCCTTGTTTCATTGATTTTTTTATATTGTTCTCTATGTTACCTATTTTATTGATGTTAGTCCTGAGTATATTTCTTGCCTCCTACTCCTCTTGGGTGTGTCTGCCTCTTTTTGTTCCAGATCTTTTGGGTCTTCTGTCACATCACTAATATTAGCATTCTTTAATACCTTTATGCAAGCACTTTCTTATTAGCCCCAACTTTCATTGTGTTACATAAGTTTGGATATGTTGTGCAGTCATTTTCATTGAATTCCAGGAGTCTTTAATTTCTTTCTCTCTTTCTTGACCCAGTGGTAATTCGGTTGAGTGTTGTTCAGTTTCCATGAATTTATAGGCTTTCTGTTGTTTCTTTGTTGCTGAATTCCAACTCTAATTCAAGGTGGTCTTATAGGATACAGGGGGTTATTCCAGTTTTCTTGTATTATTGAGACTTGCTTTGTGACCAAGTATGTGGTCAGTTTTAGAGAAGGTTCCATGAGGAGCTAAGAAGAAGATATCTTCTTTTGTGTTTAGGTGAAACATTCTGTAGATATCTGTTGGGTCAGTTTGAGTCATGTCTCTTAGTTCTATCCACATGTCATTTGGTGAGAGGGGTTGTTGAAGTCTCCCATTATGATTATGTGAGTTTTGATGTGTAATTTAAACATTATCAATGTTTCCTTTACAAATGTGTGTACCCTTGCGTTTGGAGCATGCATGTTCAGAACTGAGACATCATCCTGGTGGATTTTTCTTTCTTTTATTAACTTTTAAAAAGTTACATTTATTTATTTGCAAGGGGTAGAGGGAGATGTGTTACAGCACCTGTGTGGAGGTCAAAGGACAACTTATTGCCTTTTACCATACAGTTTCTAAGAGTTGAACTCAGGTCCTCAAACTTGGCAGTACCTTTTTGCTGTTTAATTTATTTTTTTAATTTTTTAATTCATTTTACATACCAACCACAGCTCCTTCTACCTTCCCCTCTCCTGCTCTCCCAGTTCCCTCCCCACTCCACCCTTTTTCCATTTCCCAGAAAGGGTAAGGCATCCAATGGGGAGTCAAAGAAGCCTGGCATATCAAGTTGAGGCAGGACCAAGTCTGTCTCTCTTGCATCAGTGCTAAGCAAGGCATCCCATCATAGGGAATGGGCTACAAATGTCAGCTCATGCACCAGGGATAGATTCCACAAACAGACCAAGCCACACAACTATTAACCACATACAGAAGACATAGTTTGGTCCTATGCAGCTCTTAGCTGTCAGTACAGAATCCATGAGGGATTGGTTACTACCCTAATTATCATCATAGAACCTCCATCCATTACCTGATAGAAGCAGATGAAGAAATTCACAGCCAAGCATTGGGCTAAGCTCTAGGAGTCCATTTGAAAAAGGGAGGAGGGATTATATGAGCAATCAGTGTGTGTGTGGGGAGGGGGTCAAGATCATGACAGGGAAATCCACAGAGACAGCTGACTCGAGTTCGTGGGACTCACAGACTCTGGATTTTTCTTTTAATAAATATGAAATATCATTCTCCATCCTTTTTGATTAATTTTGGTTTTAAGTCTATTTTGTTAGATATTGGGATAGATACACCAACTTGCCTGTTAGATCCAGTTGATTGGAAAACCTTTTTCCAACCCTTTACTCTGAGGCAATGTCTATCTTTGATGCTGAGGTGTGTTTCTTAGATGAAGGAGAAGGATGGATCTTGTTTTCCCATCTGACCCATTAGTGGTGAATTGAGTCCACTGAGATTGAAAGATATTAATGACCATTGATTATTTTGTTCCTATTATTATGTTGTTGGTGGTGGTTTTGTGCATGTGTGTGTGTGTACACACCTATGTATTTTCTTTCTTTGGATTTTGCTGGTTTGAGAGTAACTCCATGTTTGCATAAGTGTGGTTAACTTCCTTGGATAGGAGTTTTCCTTCTAGTACTTTCTCTAGATCTGGATGTGTTAATAGATATGTTTAAATTTGACTTTGTCATAAAATAAATTGTTTTCTTCATCTATGATGGTTGAAAATTTTGTTGGGTCTAATAGTCTCAGCTGGCATCTGTGGTCTCTCAGTATCTGCAAGACAGTTGTCCAGGCCCTTCTGGCTTTTAGAGTCTCCACTGAGAAGTCGCATGTACTTCTGAAAGGTCTACCTTCCAATGTTACTTGACCTTTTTTCCTTGCAGCTTTTAATATTCTTCCTTTGTTCATTATATTTAGTGTTTCGATTATTATATGACATGGATACTTTATTTTCTGATCCAATATGTTTGGTATTCTGTAGGCTTCTTATACTTTACAGGCATGGACTTCTTTAAGGTTATGGATATTTTCTTCAAAAATTTTGTTCAGGTGCTACGCTCCTCTTTCTGCTCTCCGGCACCGGCCCGCTCACCAGCTGTAAAAAATGGTGAAAGAAACCACTTACTATGATGTTTTGGGGGTCAAACCCAATGCCACCCAGGAAGAATTGAAAAAGGCTTATAGAAAATTGGCCTTGAAGTACCACCCTGATAAGAATCCAAATGAAGGCAAAAAGTTTAAACAGATTTCTCAAGCTTATGAAGTTCTTGCTGATTCCAAAAAAAGGGAGTTATATGATAAAGGAGGAGAGCAGGCGATTAAAGAGGGTGGAGCAGGTGGTGGTTTTGGCTCACCCATGGATATCTTTGATATGTTCTTTGGAGGAGGAGGAAGGATGCAGAGAAAAAGGAGAGGTAAAAATGTTGTGCATCAGCTCTCAGTGACCTTAGAAGACTTATATAATGGTGCAACAAGAAAACTGGCTCTGCAGAAGAATGTGATCTGTGACAAATGTGAAGGCCGAGGTAGTAAGAAAGGAGCAGTAGAGTGCTGTCCCAACTGTCATGGGACTGGCATGCAAATAAGGATTCATCAGATCGGACCAGGAATGGTCCAGCAAATTCAGTCAGTGCGCATGGAATGCCAGGGTCATGGAGAACGCATCAGTCCTAAAGACAGATGTAAAAGCTGCAATGGAAGAAAGATAGTTCGAGAGAAGAAGATTTTAGAAGTTCATATTGATAAAGGCATGAAAGATGGTCAGAAGATAACATTCCATGGTGAAAGAGACCAAGAGCCAGGACTGGAGCCAGGAGACATTATCATTGTGTTAGACCAGAAGGACCATGCTGTTTTTACACGACGAAGAGAAGACCTTTTCAAGTGTATGGACATACAGCTGGTTGAAGCATTGTGCAGCTTCCAAAAGCCAATATCCACTCTTGACAACAGAACCATAATCATCACCTCTCATCCAGGTCAGATTGTCAAGCATGGAGATATAAAATGTGTGCTGAACGAAGGTATGCCAATATATCATCGGCCATATGAAAAAGGACGTCTAATCATTGAGTTTAAGGTAAACTTTCCTGAGAATGGCTTTCTCTCTCCTGATAAACTTTCTTTGCTGGAAAAACTCCTTCCTGAAAGGAAGGAAGTAGAAGAGACTGATGAAATGGATCAGGTAGAACTGGTGGACTTTGATCCAAATCAGGAAAGATGGCGTCATTATAATGGAGAAGCGTATGAGGACGATGAACATCACCCTAGAGGTGGTGTTCAGTGTCAGACCTCTTAATGGGCCAGTTGCTGTTTGTCATTCTGTATGCAGTAGTGAATGTGGGAAGGACTGTAATCATAATATGCTCACTACTTGGCTGTTGTTCTTGTTTTAATATTCAACTATAGTAGTGTTTTAAAAGTTAAATGAAGAATAAACACAAATATAAAAGCTCTGACTTTGCCCTGTATGTATGATGACTTCAATGTTCAAGATGAAGTTTAGTACTTGTAAAAAAAACTACTTTAAAAGTTCCCTAGCATCTGTTAGGTCATATCTTGTGTAACTGATATTAGCTGTGTACATTAGACTGATAGGCTAGGTATGTGTTATATGACCCTTAATTGTTAAGCTATGGAATTAAAATTCTGTACTTAAGGTAATCAGAAAAAGAAAACAATTAGTGACATGTTGGTCTGTCTAGTTGTATGAAATGGACTAATTGTGATGCCTCTGCATTGTATTGCCTCGGCCATTACTAGAAGGTGGCATAATACATAATTTCACCTGTTATTTGTGATAGAAATGATACATTCCTAAAGAAATTTATCATAAACTACTGCTTAAGGGCTTGCTCTTCTAGATTGCATTCCCTTCTGCTGTGCCATTTGTTAAAAAAAAATATACATATATATATATATACATACACAGTTAGAAAACATGGTCACCTCTCTTCCCTTCTCCTTGAACCATAAGCCCTTGGGTAGTGACTTCCAAAACCCAAGTAATTTTACAAATTAAAGTGAAGAGACCTTGTATGTGGGGAAGTGATTTGCATGTATAATCCAGGAAAGGCTTGCTATTTGACTTAGGCTCCAACGTAATTGCAATTTAATGTTGGTAGTATAGCAAATTATGAATAGCTTTGTTGTATGTTTTAAAGTCACATGTTCACATGCTTAAATCTGGGTATCAGAATTTAAGCAGTTTTTGAAATGTATGACTGTCTCCTAATACACTGATTATAAAGTGTTAAAAAAATTTTGTTCAATGTATTTTCTGGATTTGGGGCTGGGATTCTTCTCCTTCTTCTATTCTTATTATTTTTTAGGTTTGGTCTTCTTTAGTGTCCCAGATTTTCTGGATATTTTATGTTAGGAGTTTTTTAGATCTAACATTTTCTTTGACCAGTGAATATATTTCTTCTATTATGTCATCAACACCTGAGATTCTCTCTTCCATCTCTTGAGCCCTGTTGATGATGCTTGTATCTGTAGTTCCTGTTTACTTACCCAGATTTTCCATTTCCTGAATTTCCTGTTTGTGTTTTCTATGTTGCTTCTATTTCTTCTTTCAGATCTTGAATAGTTTTTATGGTTTCTTTCATTTGTTTGCTGTTTTTCTTGGATTTCTATAAAGAATTTATTCATTTCTTACAATTACTTGTGTTTTCCTGCATCTATTCAAGGTTTTATTTATCTTCTTGTTAAGGATGTCTATCATCTTCATACAGTTGTTCGTAAGGTCTTTTGCTTGTGCTTTAGCTATGTTGGAATATTCAGGACCTGCTACATTAGGATAGCTGGACTCCGATGATGACACATTGCCCTAGACACTATTCACTGTGTTTTTATGCTGGGACCTAGGCATCTGAGCTTTGGATAATTATAGGTCTTATTGCTGATTTCTGGTTTTGTGTTTGTGGGTGGGTGTTTTGTTCTTTATTTTCTGCTTCTTCTCTGGTTTTCCAGAATATGTTGGCTGAGTGTTGCCTCCTTTTTTGACCTGCGTGGTTGGTGTGTTCACTGGGGAATGCTTGCAGGGGAAATGGGAAAGAGGTCATTGGCATATTATCTGAGGGATCCAGAGGAGGAGTGCACAGTAAGGAGGGAAACCTGTAGCTGGTGTTCTGTTGCAGTGCTGGGGGAGATCCTGAGAATTGGATCTGGGATAAGAGAGAGGAGGGAAGGTTTGTAGGCAGTCTACCTGATCTTTTGGTAGGTATTGTTTGTGGTTGAGCAGGGGGTACACACCCACCCTCATTAGAGGCTGGCACACAGTGAGGAGGTGGGAAGGGAAGGGATTTGGGGGGAGTGCTCTGTGGGATCCACAGAAGACATGCCAAGTTAGATTGGTTTTTGGTCATATATGATACATGAAATTCATTAAAATTTTTCTGAATTGAGTAAGATTTGTTTTGTGTTCCAGGATGTGGTCTGCTTTAGGAATGTTTCCATGGGCTGCTGAATAGAATACATATTCTTTGGTGTTTTGGCACTATTGTACTCAACAAAACTATTTGCCACAATTCGTGCAAATAGACAAAAGAATTCATATCCAGATGATCAATCATAAATAGAATATGAGAAGAAGTAGTTTGGAATACAAAGAGAAATATGCATAACAAAGAGACTGTAAAAAAAAGTAAAGCCCTAATTATGGAAGCACAAAAAACAAAATGAGCAAAACAACAAACCAAAAGGACCCAGTCAAGACAATTACTTTCAATAATATCTTTGAATATTAACGGCAACAGCTCTCCAGTAAAAAGAGACACTGCCTTGCTGAATGGAAGCCTATTTCACCAGCTATTAGGGTAATGATGCCTGCCAACTATCTAGTCCCATTTGCTTTGATTATTTTTCCGTCCTTTCACTTTAAGATGGTGCCTATTGTTAAAGCTAAAATGAGATTCGTAATAGATAACAGAAAGATGGATTTTATTTTATAATTTATTCAGTAATTATGATTTTACTTTTCCTTTTCTTTTTGTGTATCAATTGCAGCAGATAGTTTTACTGCATAATGTTGGCATAAAAAAGAGTTCCACAATAGCCCAGAATGGAATATAACAAAGATTTATTTATCCAGGGATAAACTCACAGAAAGAGTAGTGATCTCCAGCCCTCTGTGTGTTCTGGGAGCTGAAACTGAATGCAGCAGCCAAGTAGCCTGGGCATGCCTTTCATCTGCATTTATAGTACATGAGACCATGCCCAAAGTAAATTGGTATCTTAAAGGCGATTGGCTCAAGGAGTTCCCACTGCACCTCTCCCTTTTGTCTAAATAAGCATGGGGAGCAGAAAAAGACAAGATCTCCTGAGTAAATCGGAAACATAAGGACCACGGGAGAGGGTTGAAGTGGAAGGGAGAGACAGGGAGAGGAGCAGAGAAAAATGTATAGCTCAATAAAATCAATAAAAAAGAGTTCTAAGCCTAATACAAACTATATACAATAAGAAAAATATAAAATATTGTCCATGGAAAATAAGAGACAAAAATATACATAAAAATGAGAATTACAACAGTCATGGACAACATCAAACAAGAAACATATGCTAAATGTTTCAATCATTACTCCATTCTAAGGAGTCTAAGTTTTATATTAAAAATGGCTTGGCTAAGTCATGAGAGGAAATTAACTATGACTAACTGTTGTAGGAGGCTCCTCAGCCCCAAATAATTATATAGAAACTATATTAATTGTAATATTATTTGGCCAATAGCTTAAGCCTGTTGCTAGCTAGCTAGGTTACATCTAGAATTAACCCATTTCCATTATTTTTATTTTACTACTAAGCTTATGGCCTACCGTCAAGGTTCCAGCTGGCAGCTCACATCTTTCTCCTCTGGCGGTTCCATGGGAGCCTTCTTTCTCTGCCTTCTTTCTCCTAGCATTCAGTTTAGTTTCCCCTGCCTACCTCTATTCTGCCCCGCCAGGTCCAAGACAGCTTCTTTATTCATTAAAAGCAACACATGTACAAAAGGACTTCCCACACCAACTAACTAGTCTTCAACCTCATCAAAGAGATAAGAAGAGATAGTATCACTTGCATAAACAGAAAGTTCAATCAAGCAACTTCAAAAAGATGCAAGAAACAGCAGAGACAACTGGCTACCTAGACAATCACCCAAAGTCTTATTTGCAACATGGGGGCAACCAACTTTGGCCAAGGCCTAGAGTAAATGACAGATCATTTTCAGAGGCAGGAAAATTTGAAAAATCTTTTTACCCTGTCTTGACAAGATTTGGCAGACTTTTTGCTTGTATCCTACTTGTCCAGTCTGGACACCATGTATTTTGTCAGTGATCGAAACAGGGGCAGTTCTTTAACCAAAAGCCAGCTTTGCCAAGAGGAAACAAGATCCAAATGGATTGTATTCAGTTCCCAGCATTCTCTCAGGAATAGATTGATGCTACCAGGAGCAATCATGACTCACGTCAACAGAATCCTAAGTTATTTAAATTCCATCTTCTACAGTTCTCTGAAGTATTTGAAGATTACCTATTTATAATAAATTCAATCTCTAAGTATCTAAAAGCAACCTGAGTAGTATAACTGTAAGTACTAAAGACATGGATGACTATTGACCTGTAAATTTTTTTTGTTGTGTTTTTGTGACAGGGTTTCTCTGTAGATTTGGAGCCTGTCCTGGATCTAGCTTTTGTAGACCAGGCTGGCATCAAACTCACAGATATCCACCTGCTTTTGCAACACTACCACCTGGCAATAATTCTTAATACCTATATAGCTTAAAGACTAATGCTTCATATTAAAAATTTAAACAACCTTTAAACAAACATGCAACAAATGAGGACAAAGACCTCAAAATATCAGCAATATATAAGTATCTTGATTAGAGGTAGAATTGTATAGTGCAATATGATAAATATATCTTAAAATTGCATCAATATACAAAATAGCTTAAGCAGAGGTAGAAACATGCATGCATACAATATAACAAAATAACTTTATATAGGTACACAAATATTGTAAACAGAAATATGATCATATTCAATTTAACAAATATAATTTGATTTTGTATCCATATTCAAGAATCTATACCAATATAAATTGTCTATAAATAATATCTCACAAGTAATAATCTCACCTACCTATTATCCCATCTCATATAATCCCTTTTTTTCAAAACAAATCCATGGGCTTACTTCATTTCTACCTTCAACCCTATGCCACTCATAACCAAACCCTAATAGATGTCTCTAACCCCAAGGACAAACTTTGTTAGGAGAGGAGACAACATTTTCTAGAATTATTTCCAGCTATCATGGGGGCAATGTTATTTCTATGCGATCCTGTAAAAACTAAAATGGTGGTTAAGTTTCAGGATTGTTGTCTGATATGATTGCAAATAGTCTCTGAGTAGTTGGTAGAGTTTTTTTTTTGAAGTTCTTATTTGAAGTTCTTGCCAGAACACTATAAGAAGGTGCACATGCCAGCTAGCCAAGTTGGATTCATCTTGAGCAGTTTGTAACCCAAAACCATTCTTAAAGTGGTGTTATCAACATAATGACATTCTATCAACAAGGTGGAATCATTGTTGTGGGGCCTCATCTTCTTTCTGGAAACTTCAAAGACTACTACAGGAAAATTTATTGTTCATTGTGGAAAACTTAAGCATTATTCATATAGACATATATTCAATGAAAGGTACCATAGAGACAAAAATAGGCATAGGGAGAAGTAAAATTTTGTGAAAGCACAGGTTTGATACTAGTAGTCCTAGATTTTTTTCTTCCTTCTATCCCACACAGGGTGGCTCCTGATATAAGACAGAAACTCTGAATTTTTCTTTTAATAACTTGTTTGGATTTAGAATTTTTCTTTTAATAACTTGTTTGGATTTAGAGAAGGTTAGCCACCATCCAACTCCAAAGACAGCTTTGAATTTTAATAAATGGTGACTACCATTATA